>NC_068347.1:33831356-34153469 GCF_014633365.1 Diospyros lotus | reverse complement strand
TGAAAACAAAATTCAAACTTTCGACGTCATCTTCATTTATTTTGAAACTTCTTAATCTAATATAGCCAAATAATAATGTTTATGCTCTTGCTCTGTCTTCTAATAAAGATGACGATGGTGAAAGTGCTACGATTAGATTAAAAATTGAGTTGAAGATTTGCCTGATTATTTTGATTTTAGTGGGTGAATAAGAGACTTCATTTAAGAAGATAAAAAAGAAAAATTGGGTTGATATCTTTTTTTGGTTGAGATTTTTAATACAAATAAAATCTATATTATTAACACTAATAATTCATTATTTTTTATTAAGATAGAGTTTGTTAAAATGAGCAAAATAAGAGAATATCAAGATAAGCACGAAATAATTTTTGGATCAAAATATAAAATAATCAAGATAAAATTAAGAATCATTTTAAAATTTTTATCCAATTATTTGTTAAATTTTTTAAAATGCACTAAAAAACACAAATGTCATTTTTTTCTTATTTATAAAAATTAAAATATACTTATCTTAAAACGAAGAGAGATAAATATATATTGAAAAATCAATATAAGAGGTCATTAACGATTTTTTGAAAAAATAATCAGATAAACTTAACAAACATATTGAAAATAATAAAAATTTAAAATACATTTCATATCTTGACTTTTTTACCCCATATCTTAATTAACAAACACCCCCTAAATGAATACTATCACACCTTACTAGTTGCACTAGCCAAGTATTTATATGACACAAAAATAGTTGATTCAGAAATACAAAGACCAAACAAAGTTAAAAGTGTCGTAGTAAAAAAAAATGTGAAAGTTGAGAGATTAATTTACCGTATAGGAACTGATTCAAGGATAGCAATTAAAATTAAAAATGTCACAGAAAATAAATAAATAAAAGTTGAGGAGCGAACTACAAATTCTTATCCATCTTTATTGGGTTCGACGTATCTGTCTAATCCTTGGGTGCAACGTATCTGTCTAATCCAACGGAACCAGATAAGAAGCTGTACACTGCCATGCAGAAGAGTTGCACAAAGGCAGGAAGTCACCTCAGTGGCCGTATCACTGACCCCAACATAAAAGACATTCAAAGCCAAACCCCGGCAGCGCAACGCCGCCCCACGCGTTGGGCTGATGCAAACCCTCCACCAGGCCCCCAGCGGCAGCGGCGGCTGCAGCGGTAACAGCCGCAGCCCCATTCAAACTACCATTTTTCCGCAGAAGCACAAGCAGACAAAAGAGGCACAAAAAGTTGAAACCCAAACATACCCGAAAAGCCATGCATATGATGTTATATTAACAAATCCCATCAAAGCCATCAAAATCACTGAAAGGCAACAGTAACGCAAGACCGAACAAGGAGAGAGAGGATTACACTATAAATCAAAGGAGATCATCAAACCCCATCATCGCCATTGCTTTCATCGGTTTGAATCTGGCTGTGCTTTTTGGAAGAGCCTTTGCAGAGACTCACTGGGTATTTGATGGCATTGAGTTCCATCTTTCGGAGAGCAGCTTTGCCAAGATCAACCCCACAGATGTCTGACAGCCTGACAAGATAGAGCAATACGTCTGAAAGCTCCTCGCCCAGATGCTTCTTCTCTTCTTCCTCCCAGCCGGGCAGCCCCCTTGGGACCTCTCCCTTCCACTGGAAGATCTCAGACAGCTCCCCCACTTCTCCAACCTGACCCACAACGGCGGTTTCAGTCCCCATTAATTGTATTTGTTGCCGAATGTTACAAGAAACACGAGATTCAAAGCCACTTCAATGGGCAACCATTATCTGTTGTCCATTGTTGAAAGAAACACACTATTTACTTGTAGAAAGAACTGCACATGCGATAAACTTGTACAAGAGATAAAACAATAAAGAAGAATAAGCTTAAGGATGAATAATGCATTGAAGATATAATATTCCTATGGTATAAAGAAAGAGAGATAAACTTGCACCATAGGGTAAAGAGACAAATTCAACATATTGATGGATAAATCTAGCACCCACTTTGTAGTTCTTAAACCTTGAATGGAAAAGAGAATTTTTTCCAACTTTTTGGAGAGAAGAGAGTTCGAAACAAGATCAAAAGGCATAAGAACATCGATTTGGGATGCTGAGAAGCGTCGGAAAAATGGGATTTAAATTCCGTTTTCTTTTTGTTTGGGAAGAGCAAAGGGTGGAAAATCTGTCACCATAAAGGAGATAAAAGTCGCGGTGCATGATTTCGTTGCTTTTCAATTTCCCAGAAATTGAAAACACGCATTCTAGAAAGCCCACCACTTTGCATCGAAAGTGGCAAAAGGCACTTTTTCTCGCCGACCTTTTCCCAGGAACCAAACAGCAGCGCCGAAAAGCACTCGGGTTCTCAAAATTACTCTACGAAGTTCACCCAAAACTATCAAATCCATCGATGGATATCGGACAAAACAAGAAGCGACGAGAGATAAAACAGATATTTCATTAACAATACGGAATTACCAGAGCGAGAAGGAGATTTCTAGGGCTATGAAACTGATCCCAGTCTCTCTCTCTGGCGAAATCGGCCATTTTGGTCTTGAGCTCGTTCAGTGTCACGGCCGCCGCCTCCTCGTCGCTTTCTCTCTCTAGACTTCCCCTCATCTTCGCGTCGCGCTGTCTCTACACTTGTCGGCGGGTGTATGTATCACCGTACAGGGCCGTGTCGTGTGGGAGGGGTTGAAGACGAAGCACGGCGAGATTAAAACGGGCGCCCGGTTACCGGACAATTCCGGTTTCTAGTATGGCGCAGATAGCACCGACACGTGTCGGTTGGCTTTTGGATTTGGAGGAACCGCTGGTTCCTTCTTGGCACCGTGGGCCCGGCTTTGATTATGTGCCCCTTTTTCTTTTTCTTTTTTTTTTCTTTTTTTTAAATATTTTATTTTATTTGTCCATGGGCCCTACAAGCCATTGGGCCTTGGGCCTACACCCAGCATAGCCCGTGGCCCGGGGCCTACATTCTGAAATTAACAGACATGGCCCATTTCGTATTGGGCTAAACCTATAATGCAAACGTAAATAAATATAATATTATTTTATTTTATTTTGATAAAAAAAAATGAATGAATTTTCTTTTCCTCCTTTACACCTAAAATTAAGGTGAGAAAGAAAGTCGGTTTTACAACAACAATCTTTAGATTGTCAAATGTAACTAAATTTGATTTAAGAAAATTCAAATTAAATTGACCCAATCACATTAATTCAATTTGAATCTTTGATCTATTTGGACTTGAGAAAGTCCTAATAAAAATCATATTCGAAAAGAATTACAAATAAGAGTAAGGTTACAGTTTGCATAGTATCCTTAAGGTTTAACTAAAAACCCCTCATTATTTTTATGTTATAGAAAATAACATCGATCTCTGTTCACTTCTGTGATTGTGATCAGATTATCTTATTATTAAAAAAACTTTATTAACTCTATCTATGTATTTATAAAAACAGATACTAGCAAGTCGCAACCATGGTTATTGTCGGTGACAAAACTTAGATTGCGAGATTCCTCTATGAATAGAGAAAAAGGAAAAGATAAAGAAGTTGTATAAAAACCCAATTAGAGATGATGGGGTTACTCAAGAAGAAACAAAACAGTTAGATAGAAACTCAAATGGAGATGATGGGGTCACTTGGGGGAGAGACAGAGTAAAATGTAGAAATTTACTATCGTTTAAAAGTTTTTTCACGCTATGCCATGAATTTTTTTTCACATTTCTTTGTATCATAACGGGGTATCTCATTTTACAATAATTGAACTGTGGGTTGATGTTGAAAGATGAAGAAAGTGAGAAGGAGACAAAGAGAAGAAAATAATAGAGCATACACGAAAGACACATCTTTGACCATTGTCGAGTAAGAAAGAGAAAAATAAATAGACAACAAAATTAGAAATACATTTTAAATTTTTTTTTAATGTTATGAAATAAATTTAAAATATTTTTAAATTTATAAAAATAGTAAAAAATATTTTTTTTAACATTTTAATATAAAAAAAATATTTTAAAACACTCTCCAAACATTTCGTGCATTATAGTCTAAAACTGCATCCTAAAGTCTGTCTAAAATAAAAGAAAGAGCATTAAATTCATTTTAGTGAAATCAAATAAAGAAACACCGACCCAAATAAAAGAGGGGTGGCAGTTACAGCCTACAGCGTGGTACATTGGTAGAAGGAGTAACCAAAATGGACGGTGGTAGTCTGGCCGTGGAGGCGGTGTTAAATGAGGTGGAGGGCATTGAGTGAACGTGAACGCGGTCGTGGTCGCGGTGGCACCGGGAGTGGCACTGTCAATGGCATGCTCCGTCACCATCATTCTCTCCTTCAACGCTCCTTTCCACTCCCCACTCGCACCTCCCCCGCGCGTCCATTCACATCCCTCGCAACAATTTATGTTTTATTTTTAATTTAAATAATTATTTTTATAATTTTTTATATTAAAAATTATATTTATAAAAAGATCTTTATATTTTTGTTATTTGTTTGTTTCTCTCTTATTTTCATTTCTTTTATTTTAAAAAAAATTATTTTTTTTATTTTCATTTCGTATTATACTCGTTTCTCTTTTTTGTTTATGTACAATCTATAAGGATATGAGGTCGGTCGTTACATATGTTACTGAAATTAAGGTGACACATTTGCATTCAATCATAGTTTAACGAAAAATATTGTATTTATAAATAAATTTAGTAAATAATTTTCACAAATTAAAGTGACATACTTAAATTTTTAATAGTTTTATTAAAATTTATAATAATTTAATTTAAGATTAATAATAATGAACTTTTGTTAATTTTGAAAGGAATTATTATGAATTTGTGTGTCATTTCAACTTATAAGTTTATTTATAAGTACAACATTTCCTATAAGCTTGAGCTGAACATTTATTATTTGATGAGACTCTTATGATCATGGTTAAGGAAATACGATACTGATTATCCCATCTCTATCATTTTTTAATATATATATATATATTTATACACATAATAAAGAACTTACGGTAATATCTTTTGAGGTGCTTTTGATTCCGAAAATAACATCTCAAATGTTAATAAAAACAAAATAATCATTTTGCCTCTCTCTCTTTCATTCTCTGTCTTCTTTGTTGTCTTCTTTGTCTCTTTCCTTGTCACTATATAGTAAAAGTTGAAAAGAAAGTGACTGCTAACATTGCTCATTGTTGGTGAAAACACCATGATTTTGGATTTAGGGTTTTTTCACATAGTGTTGTTGGAAGAGATGAAGGGAGAAAGAGTGACAAAAAAAGGAAGTGATAGAGAGAGAGAGAAAGAACCAAATTAAATAAGGTAAATAATTGTAAAATTTATTAGATCAGATAATATAAATTTTAGATAAATAGATCATTAAATATATAAAAATTATGTTACATTGCCAAAAATATATGTTTTAGTGATCCAACATTGGGGTTGATATAGAAGTGCACTGTACCAAAAAATTAACCTCGATTTGATTAATAGAAAAAGAATAATGATATTTGCTTCAAATCAAACCATTATGGTAAAAGATGAGAAAACTGACCAAATATCATTTAAATTTTGTTTTTTAGACTCAAATACTCTTTAAATTTTGAAATTTATCTAATCTATCTTTGTACTTTCTTACATGAATCATAACAGTCTCTAAGATTTAGAGACTGATTTAACAAATTTTAAAAGGCCAAACCTATATGTTTTTCTCCCTAAACTTTACAAGAAAAACGTATTACCCTTTGAAATTTTATTATGATCTATTGAATACTTAACATTTATAATTTATACTTATTAATTATTTAACTTGATTTAAATTAATCTGTGAGTTACACATGATGTGAGTTAGAAATAAGAAAAAAAAAAAAGAATTGAATAAGAAATAGAACATACTGAATTGATCCAGTGATCTTTCCTTTTGCTTTTCCGTTCTCCTTCAGTTGTTGACATCATCTTTGTTCCCATCTCCTATCGACTTAAACAAAATAACCAAGTCTCTTGTTAGGTGTCACTGTTTCAATTGAAACGATCCTTCATTTTGCCTTATTCTTCGCATTTGGGCATCATCTTTGCTCTTTTCTCCCATATTTTGTCCACTCGAATAGAAAAATCGAGTCTCCTGTTAGCTATTGCCATTTCAACCAATTCTAACCATTCCTCTTTACTCTAACTAGTGACCTACAAGTCATGATTCCCTTTCTTTGACTAGTGTCCTAAGACCGACCCAACATTCCATTTCTTATTTACTTCGAATAGCGACTCGTGATTGACCCATTCTTTCCCATCCTCTTTTCTTCGATCGGCTAATCGTGAGTGGCTATCGACCCATCTCTTATTTACTCTGACCGACAACCCGTGTTCAGCTGACCTTTCTCCATCATCTTTGCATTTGAAGCTACCCATAGTTTGTTTGAGTGCGTTACAGTTTGTGTATATATATTTTGATTTTTTTGATAAAATATTTAGTCATTATTTATATGCTTAATGACAAGTTTATTACACGCTTAATGCTGATTAGTAATTAGATAGTTAACGGGTATAAATTATAAAGACTAAATATTTAATATATTAGATTTAAAATTCAGAAAGTGATAGATTTTTTTATGTAAAGTTGAGAGAAAAAAAATATGCACTCGACTAATTTTTAAATTTAAAGAGTTTTTGAATTTCTCTATGATTAATTTATTAAAAAAATAATTAAGAAAAAAAGAGAAGAGTATCACGCTTGATAAACAGCGCGTGAACAAATGCCATTACAATTCATGACGTCGTGTCTCTTATTGCCAGCCTTTTCATCTTCTGCTCTTCATCTCTCTCTGTCTCTCTCTCTGTCTGTCTCTTGTTCGGTGGTTCCAAATCGAGCTGTAATCTCCCAAATCTAGACAGAATTGGAGGCCGCCTCAAGCTCTCTTCTGCTTTTTCGCGTGTCTCTGCGTTGTATAGTGGACATATATGGATTCGGACGAGGAAGGAGAGGAGTACCTCTTCAAGGTGGTGATAATCGGCGACTCGGCGGTGGGGAAGTCGAACCTCTTGTCCCGCTACGCCCGCAACGAGTTCAATATGCATTCCAAGGCCACCATCGGCGTCGAGTTCCAGACTCAGAGCATCGACATTGACGGCAAGGAGGTCAAGGCCCAGATTTGGGACACCGCCGGCCAGGAACGCTTCCGCGCCGTCACCTCTGCCTACTACCGCGGCGCTGTCGGCGCTCTCGTCGTCTACGACATCAGCCGCCGCACCACCTTCGAGAACGTCAGCCGCTGGCTCGATGAGCTCAAAAGTGAGTCCTTCCTCAACTTCTTGTTTTTCCCCACTGATTCCTAGTTCGACTGGTCCTAATGTGTTGATGATAATTCAAATTAATTAAGATTTATCGATTAAATTGTTACATCATTTTGCTAGTTTGGTTATCTCAATCTTAAGTAGCATTTTCTCTGTTTTTTGGTAGATTTATCTCAGATTTGAGTTTCTATAAATAGTCTACTTGTTTTTGCAGTTGCAACCAACGGGAATTTAGGGAGAACACATTTTTGATGGTATAATTGGAGTCTTGTTTTAAGATTATGGCTTGATTGGTTAATTTAATGTCTGGCTGATGTTATTTTGTTTGATATTAGATTGTTTCTATATGTTGGAGTAAGTAGATCTGGGCCAACTAGGATGTTTTGATCATCAGAACGGAACAAAAGTTTAAAACCAAAATTTTTGCTGCTCTTACAAGGGCAATTCTGGCATTGTTGGTGTAACTTAAAAGACCTATGACTTAATTATGGTATGCTAAAATTGGATTAGCCACCTTTTCCCTCGCATTAAAGCAAATATGGCCCCCCTTAAAAAAAGAGAGAAATGGGAACCTTCCTCCTGCTTGAGTGTTGTTCCTTTATCTTTTTGAATATGGGGCAGGGAGATCACTTTCTCTTGCTACTTTGACTCGGAGTCATTTCCTAACAACAACAAAAATCATAAACCTTAATCCAACTCGATCCAATTCCTGATCCATCTAAATTACTAGATTACGGAGATCACTATTGTTAGGATGATTATTTTATTTTTTGACGTATTGCAACCTGAAAGAATGCCGTTTATTTTCCTTCATTTCCAGACTTTCTGGATCTTTCTGTCAAATTGACTGGCTAGCTATGTAACGTATGAAATAACCCCATTAACGAGGATGTAAAGAATAGATTGAAATCTTGCCTCATGAACTGATTGTATTCCGGATGAAGGTCTTAGAGTTAGCTAGACAACTTTCTGCAACAGAAACATCTCTAGATTCCAACGAAAACAAAATTTGTGCACTTTTGTTGGGTTGATATGCTGTGTTGCACACTTATTATTGTGAAAGAGACATGGACATTTTAAAAGGGGGCATGTTGTGTGATGTTGGCTTTGGGTTGAATTTTGAGATCATAACAACCAAGAAATTCCACCCAGACTTTAATTCTTTTCTCCCTGCATTTTATTAATGGATGATGTATTACTTAGGATTTACTCTTTTTTTTTTTGCATATTATGTGAGATTCAAAGCATAGAATGATCTTTCACATAATTCTTATTTATGTTGCCAATTGTTGGTCAGTTGATTATGAAGTTTTCCATTGATGCGTATCCTATTTTTCCATTGTTTTGAAGTGGTGTTTGAGTCTTGTTTTAAGACTGGCTTGATTAAATATTTTAATATCTGGGCTGATTATTTCCCATTTTGGTGTTATATGTTGTTTTATAGATTCTGTGCATGTTGATCTGACATGTTTTGAATGTAAGAACAGAACAACAGATAAAAGACCAAATGTTATGTTGCTATTATGGAGGAGGATTGTGGTTTTTTCAGTGTAATCTACAATATATATCCCTTAACTATTGTATATCGATATTGGAATAGCTACTTTCTCTCTTGCAGTGGAGCAAATATAGGTGACCCCACCAAAAAGGGAGAAATGAAAAACAAGGATTCGTATATGATTCTTTCCCTTTCTATCTTTTTGAATGCGTTTGGGGATAAAAGTACTTCTGAAAGTAGATTATTTTTGTTTCCCTTATTCCTCTTTCAACACCATCTCTGCCCTTGTAATGATGGCCAAACTGCCTTGCACAGGCCAAGCACCCAAAGATGCCAAGCAACTCCTCCTTCATTCCACTATAGATTAGTCACTGTTGTCATTCCTCATGACCTGTACCCCTCACCTAATGGAAGAAATAGCCTGAAGATTGCACTTAACCCTTGATCAGAAACAACTGAATTGCCCCATCTCCCATTCCTACTGAATCCATATCTTCAATGCTTGACTACAGACGCCAGGAACTTATTGCTAGCTAACATATTCACCACCCATAACATCCTCCTTTCTCTCTTTTTTCCCCAAGCAACTCACACAGAAGATGCCCCCCCAAACACACACACACACCCTGGGAGATGAAACAACTTGTTCAAAATTTTCTGCAGTATCATCACTATCAATCTTCAACTTTCTCTACCTTGATGGAACCAACCCACCACCTGATGTTGGCTCCATTCACCACCAACAATCCTAGCCAGTGCCCATTGCATACTCTGTGACTCTGTCAACCTGCTTTATTTCCTCCACCACTATCTTTAAGCTCTAAAAGACCATCACCGCCGAATGAATCAAAGTCCAAAAAGTACTTTATGGTTGGAATAACAAGTCCCCATATTTTTGTGATCGTAATTATATGGGTTTATCTATGTATATTTATGTTTGATATAATCTGTACATGTGTGCTAATTTGTTATAATTAGAATCTCTAATTGATTGCCCTTAAGGTTAAAAAGTAAGGTTTTGTGCTTACCAAGTTCAATCTTGATTGTTTGATTAATTAAATAAATTTCTGGAAAACTTGTTTAAATTTTTTCCATCTGATTTCAAAAGTGAAATTTTGCAGTTAAAACATGATTTTAGGAAGTGAGGACAAAGCAGTCCATTTATGTTTCCAGTTAATTTTATTAAGCGACAGGAAATTATAGGAAAATTTTTCAAAACCAAGAATAACATGTGTGTTTTGGTTATCTTAAGTTACTAAGGGAAAAGGTTACCATATTTCATGATATGCTGAAGGTTACTGTACATAGGAATTTGAAACCGGGAATTATCTTCATCTGGAATTCCAATATGGAGCTGAAGGTTCTTGGTCTGTAAAGTGTTTGATTCTTAACAATTCAAGTGCTAGAATCAACACTAATTCTGTTCCACATAACACATCAGTAGTCAAAAGCTACATAAAACAAAAACCTTTTGGAAGTTGGATAAATGCAACAAAAATACTGTTGAAGTGTCCTTGTAGCATCGGCACTTTGGAGTTCATAAATGTAAAACATCGCATACAATCATTTTAAAAATGCTAACTTAAAGTTAACTTTTGAATTCTTAGAATCAAGTAGCATACTCAAACTTTTTTAGTAGATTATTGATATAAGATTAGGTATTGGCAAACTTCTCTCGTCTTAGGCTTGTCTTCTTAATAAGGCTATCTATAAGTCTTGCTTCACTGTAATTTTGATCTGTGGCCAGCCTCAAATATTTCACCTTGGATCACAACCATATGATAGTAGTTTTGGGTTGATTTTGATATGTCCTCTCCAATGCAACCGGCCCTTGTTCAAAACTTCAAGCCAAAGTTGATTTCTTTGGGCTTTTGGGGACAAGTTGCGCATCTACAACTTTCCTAGTAATACTGATGTGAGATTACATCGTGATCCCTTTCTTTAGGTCTTGGCATCTTTGCTTGGACAAATCTCATTTTATTGTAATTTTGATCAGATCAATCTCAAGCATACCATTTTACATTGCTCCAAGTTGGCTTTGATATCTCTCAACAACACTAGCTTGAAGTTTACTTTTGGACTACTAAGACTGCCTATTCTAAAAAAAAATTGTCTCTAATACTAATACATTATCAATGTAGTGTTGGGATACCACTTCAATACGGGTTCTCATCTAGGGTTAGTTGACAGTTCTTTAGAATTTTATTCTTACACTAAAAATGTTTTCAATATTCTATGGATGTGATTGGGTTGTTCAAAACTTCCCTGTTTAGACTCTGTTGTTCTTGACAGATCTCATTTTGGATCCATGGTTAGCATCAAACTTAGCATCTTGGTCTACATCTACATGGAAGTGGTCCTACTCCAGTAACACTATGTTTACTTATTTAAAATAGGTAGCTTGAAGTTAACTCTTGAATTTCTAGCATTAAGTAATATATCCACAACTTTGCCAGCAGACTATTGCAGCAGTGTATGGTTGTGAAAAAAATTCAGCTAGCTGCTTAGAACTTTTGAATGATGGCCTGTGGTGTTATAACAAACACCCACATTGTGTTCTTATCAAAAAAATTTAGTGCATCCCGTCTGATCCTTGCAGAGGAGCATGGCTAAGCACATTGAAGTCTCCTAATGAGGCAGCGATACCTTGGTGAAGCTATATAGATGGTATATGAGTAGAACCTGGTCGGTTGTACCAGGCAGGAAATAACTGCTGCATTCTTTCGGAAAAGAGTGACCCATTTGCATCCCGTTGTGATTTGCATGAAGATTTTCAACCATATTCATCTTTCATACAAGTTCATTATATTAACCAATATATGCTTGTTTTCTATGTTTTCTACATCTACTATAATTTTTTTCGCCCATCTAACCTTTTTATTTGCTTCTGCTTTTAGAAACAACTGATGATTGAAGTGATGACTGCTTTTTATGCAGCACATTCCGATACCACTGTTGCATGGATGTTGGTGGGAAACAAATGTGATTTGGAGAATATTAGGGATGTAAGTGTGGAAGAAGGCAAGAGTCTAGCAGAAGCTGAAGGATTGTTCTTTATGGAGACATCTGCCCTGGATTCCACCAATGTTAAGAAAGCGTTCGAGATTGTGATCCGGGAGATCTATAACAATGTGAGTCGGAAGGTTCTAAATTCGGATTCATACAAGGCTGAGTTGTCTGTCAATAGGGTAAGCCTCGTAAAGGATGGTGCTGACGGATCAAAGCAAACTTCATGCTGTTCCAGATGAGACCTCTTATGCTGTTTTTCAAGGTGAGCTTTGTGTGTTCGGATGAGACCTGGTTTTGGTTTCTATGAAGCTGAGCATTCGGGTTGTTCCCGGCGAGACCTACTTGGGCTAGTCTCACAAATTAAATTGGTGTTCAAGGACTTCCCCCCCCCGCTTTGTGCCTGATTTCCTATACAGTATCTTGAGAGTGGTTTTCTCTTTTCTAATAAGATCATAGAAATTTTTCTGCCTAGGAATTGAATACCCATCCTCTGAACTGTAATAAAACTATAATTTGTTCAACTGATATAGTGAATCTTATAAAATTTTTATTGTTGGCTGGAATGTCTTTATCTCCATTTTACTTGAAAGAAACAGATTTGTGTCTTCTGGTTTTGAATTGTCAGAGTCAGTTGCATGCCTCTGACTACAATCCCATTTCTTTTGAGACTGACTCTTCAAAATAATGATATTCGGTCTAATTTAATCCCCAACTTACGGTCCCAACGGGGAAATCCCCATTTGAAAAGTCAGACCGGATATCAAGATCCTTATTAGTTACTAGATGCCATGACAGTATGGACCACTTGATGGAGTCTCTCTTACTTTCGACGCGAAATCGAAGGATGAATCATGATTTATTAGGGTTACTTATTTTTCCTAACGAACATTTTTTAAAAAAAAAAAATTATATTTTTGTTTGTGTGTTCTTTTCATTTTTGTGGTCAAGAGATTTGTAATTTTTAGTCAATTTAATTCATGTATTTTGATATTTTTTTTTACATGGCAACTTAAACTTTTTATTATTTCGTTTATATCTCTAAATTTGTATTTTTAAGTTAATTTAATCCACATACTTTGAAGTAAACAAAGTGTAATATGTATATTGTTATCTCATTCTCTCTCTCTCTCTTTTATTCTATATATAAAAGTATAAGATTAAATTCACTTAAAAATATAGATTCAAAAATATAATCAAAATAACGAAAAGTTTGATTTATTATAAAAAAAAAAATTGTGTGTTAAATTGACTAAAAAATTAAGTTTAAAAATATAATTAAAGTAACAAAAAAAAATTATATAATTATACGAAAAAAGGTCAGGTGTTAAAATTGTATGAATGGTGTGTGTTCATTCATCTTTCATTGAGACAAATTAGATGATATTTGGTGTAAGTAATGATGGAAGGATGACTTATTAGGGTTTATGTCATGAAGTAGAAATGTTAATTTTCCGGGAAAGCAGGGAAGGGAAGTTGCTGCTTACATGCTTCAATGTGACCCCATTAACTTTTCTCAGTTGCCAATGCAAGCGTGAAAGCCTCTTCTTCTGTAATATATCTCTCTGACCATCAAACTTTACTCAAAGTTGTTTGGATTAATTATATGTGAATTTTAATTAAAAAATTTTGAATTAGAGAGAAAAATTCTTTCATCTCTAATCTCTTCGTGAATGAAAATGCGTTTCGATATTTTTTTTAATATTATGAAACGGCCAAAAAACGTTTTTAAATATAAACAGAGCGTGATGTGTATTTTATTATCTCATTTTATTTTTCTTTTACACATAAAAATACATGGTTAAATTGACTCAAAAATACATATCCAAAAGTGTGATCGAAATAACAAAATGTTCAAGTTGTCACATAAAAAAAAAAAATCAAAGCATATAGATTAAATTGACTCAAAAATCAAGTTTAATGGAGTAATCAAAATAACAAAAGTTTAAGTAATTACAAAAAAAACATAAAAATATATTAGAAAAATATGAATTTGGCCCTATAGTTGAAGATTTTATTACAAAAATATAAAATAGGGGCATGGGCCAGCTTGGAGCTGGCTCTGAAAATAAATTAAGAAAATGACAATGTGAACGACAAGATCTGAGCAAAGACCCATTAATGAAGCTCTGAATCTGATTAATTAGCCATTCATCTCTGCAACAAAGAAACAATATTAATTTATAATGAATGCTTCCACTGAATGACACCTCCATAAAGCACCAAACCAGCCAGGGCTGGCTGTTAATTCATGGACATTTCTTCCATAACAAATGCTTCTTCTCATGTCCCTTTCCTTAATTCATTATTTTATTATAATTACAAACCCATAGTGTTGGCCCCTTTGATGCTTGCTCAAGCGAATCTAATCTCCAACGGTGAACTTTGTTTTCTTTCTTTTTTTTTATGATAGATGGGACCAATCACCTAATTCTATATTATTTTGTGTATTTTTGCCACAACAAATATGTAACAAGTAATACGAGTTAGGCGTTTTACTTGCGGGGTTTTGGTACTTCGTGGGTTAAGTTAGGATAAATGAAAATTATTTTTGAGATTCTCGAATTCAACTATTTTGAGCTAACGGAGAATCCAGCAGAGTAAATTGAAATAATGGTTGTCAAATTCTCTAATATTAAGATTCGAGAATTAAATTTTGTTGAGTTATCTCTTGAATAATAAAACAAGTGTTGACATTTTATTCCTCTAGATAGAAACACGTGACAAATTGTGATTTGTCGTTATCAAATTATTCCAACCAATACGTAATGTAATATAAGTAAGGATTTTGATTCAAAACTCATTTCAACAAACTTTTACAAATCCGTCAATAAAAAGTCTAGATAAGAAGAAAAAAAAAGAGAAAAAAAACTATAATTATCAAATAATGTGCTAAAATTTGTAATGAATGATCATTAAAAATATAGCAAGGAATGATGTTCTACACAAGTTGAAGTTCATTCAAATTTAAGCATTCTTCCCTTGCAAGACAAGTCAAAACAAAGAGACTAATTCAAGATTCACTTAATTAGTTGAGAAATAAAAATAAAATAATTAAAAATAAAAAAAATTAAGAATAACGATAGGAGAGTCCAACAGGTTCTTAAATTTACATGCGGTGTCGAATTTTAGTCGGGTTAAATATTATATAGTAAATATTAATATTTCACTCAAATTTAAAAATTCATTAGGTTTTTCAAATTTTATTCGAAATTAAACGTAAAGAAACGACGCACTTAAAGATAATACAATACATTGATGCATTATATACTTGATTTCATCTCTCAATGACTCAACTAAATTAACTTAATTAGTCGACTTACCTTTTCGCCCAAGTCATTCGATCTAGTGTGAGTTTATTTTTGTATACTTAATTTCCAACTCAAGAATATAAATATTATTTTTTAATATTAGAATTAAGTATTTAAATAATAATATTTTAATATATTAATATCTGACACAACTGCTCCCCCCTCAAATAATAACCAAAACGGTAACGGGACAATGAATTCACCCTAATCATTGACCCTCTGCCATTTGCGTTCTTTCCCACCTTTTGATTGGCAAATTAAAAATATACTGAAAATAAAAAAAAGGGAAATATGTATATATGTAGAATATACCTCGTAGGTTGTGCCAGATGATGGCCTATGGGAAGGCAACGCGTGGTTAGTTGGGTCAAATGATTGATTGTGCATATGTTTGTGTGCTTCAATGATTGATCCTCACGTTGGATCAAAGGCCTTTCTTAATTTCTCCTTTGTTTTCATCTCATCTCATGGCTTCCCTCCATTAATCTTTGTTTATTTGATTCGGTTTAGTGTTTAGGGCAATTTATTTTTATTGTATTTTAAGTAAAAGTCTGTTAAAAAATTAAAAATTATAAAATAATTTTTTGAGTTTAGGTTTTACATAATACACAAATTAAATAATTTTGATATCTAAAAATCTCTTCAAAAATTCTAAGATGATAGACATTATTCATAATAGATAATTTTAATTTTAATAAAATTTCATAATATCGTTACTTATAAAAATCCTGATCGTAATGGATTTCAAAATGTTAGGATAGTTATTATTCGTAAAAATCATAATTATAAGGGATTTAAAAAAATTTCATACTCTTCCATAAATTAACACTCTTATTCTAAAAAAGATATGTTTATACTATTATCTTTAATGTAACATTCAAATCTTCAATATCTAATTTAAGTATCGTAGTGTTTATATATGAATTTTTCTATACTTTCTGATCGTTTTCTTTGTTACGTACTCCAATCAACTTGGCATTGTTGTACATTGAAACTTGGTTATGGAGGCATCTCTACCGACATTGTGGCATCTTTGAAATTGGAAGGTTGAAGAAATTAATTACTCTTGAAGATAGAGAGAGAGAGATGAAGTGAGAAGAGAGGAATGGATGGCTGGCGGTGGAGTGGCCAGCAATGAGAATTTGAAGCACTGTAAGAAGATATAGATAGGAGACGCATTGGTGGCTGTTAGATCTTGACTGTGTATGTGTGTGTATATTAATTCACATGTGAGTTTATATATATATATATATATAAATTAAATAATTGAGGAGTCTTGTAAGTGATGTGATGATGTAATAAATCATCAATATTAAATAAAGGTTGACATGGTTATTGAGTAGAATGGGGTGCCTTGCAATTATTATGATAGAAAGATAATTCAAAGCATGTTGGAAGAATCATTCGGTACTTTAAAAGAATTAATCGACAAAAATCAAGAGACATAAGTAAATAGAGATATATTAGGGCATCTCTAACTCTTTACCCTAAATTTGGGGTAAAATTTATCCCAAACTTAGGATAAGACCCAATTCCTCTCCAACCCTTTTACCAAAATTTGAGGTAAATGAATAGTTTATTCTTTTTTTTTTTTTTTATTCTAAATATTTTTTATAATATAAATTATTTACTTATTTATTATATATCAACTTGAAATATTACCTAAAAATTACATAATTAACTAAAAAAATTTAATTATCAATAAAGGTGTGCTTGATTGAAATTATTTTTCATAAAAAATGTCATATCAATGAAAAATTTTTGATGCTTGCATATTTGATTGCTTAACATTTTCTATGGAAAAATTTCATAGTACAACACATTGAAACATATTTTGACCCATTTTTCATAGAAAATTGCAACTAGAAAAGATGTGGGAATTATTTTTCATGAAATTGGAAAATATTTTCCTTTTCCATCTTTTTTCAATCAAACACACCCTAATATTAAAAAAATAAAAGCATTACATTTACAATCTCAATTAACAAACCATTACATTGAACATGACAAAATTAAAAAAAATATATATTATTACATGTAAATTTTATTTAGTAATTTTTAATTTAGTGCATTTAATAATTATTAATCAATTATTATTTAGTAATTTTTAATTTAGTGCATTTATTAATTATTATTCATTAATTTATTAATATTATTTAAATATTATTAATACTAATAATAAGTAAATAAAATTGTAAAAATATATAAATGTGAGATACAAAAAGAATTAAATTTTGTTATAGTTAAAATGGCAGAGGAGAGAGGAATAGGAATAAACATATTACCCCAAATTTGGGGTCAAGAAATAGTGTAATCCCAAATTTGGGGTAATACTATTCACAACCCTAAATTTGGGGTGGGTTGAAAAGGTTTTTATTCTAAATTTGGGATTTTACCCTAAATTTGGGGTTGGATTGGAGATGGTCGTATACTATTGTGTTAGGGGATAATATTGTTAGGCAAGGATAAGGGCAAAAACTTGATTGGAGAAGAAGAAAAAGGCGATGCTTTTATACTTAGATTGTGTCAATCCTTTTGTATATACTTATACATGCATCAGTACGGTGGAAGTTTGTGCCTTAAAAAAATCTTTGACAAGTGTACCTTTATCTTGGATAGATATCACCACTTCTTATCTTTTATCGGGTGAGACAACTTATTTTCGAATATTTTTTTTTATCTAAATTCACATGATAGCAGTAATTTCGAAGTGGCTCCAATACCATTTATAACGTCATTAGATCTCACTAAAATATGTTAACTAAGAAATATTAATACATCAAAAGATCAATCAACATTACTAAAGGAAATCATTGTCGACTTGTATATTCAAAAGATCGAAGAACATAATTAAGAGATATTAATACATCAAAATGTTCAAAAAGACACAAATACTTTTATTTTAAAGAGAAAATCATTGTTGAAGGAAAGAAAAGTGACAAAGAAGACGAAAAAGGGATTTTTTTTTTTCTTTTTCATCATTTTAGTGTATTAACATCTATGTGTAAAATCCCTTTTAATAAATTATCAATGTAGAATTAAGTCATATAAAAAAAAAGTCCTTAATTAAGTACTTATGGTAATCATCATCTCTCTACATCTGCATGTATATGTAATTATATATATATATAGAGAGAGAGACAGACAGACAGACAGACCGGGGGGGGGGGGGGGGGGGGGGGGCATGTGGGCATCAACAGGGATGGGATGCCCTAACTGATAAACTAGGACCCAATAAGGACCGAATAATCACCATTAATGAAATGATTCTTAAGACTGAGCTTTCAGCCAAACCTTGCAATTAATGGCAATGTAAGGAGAGGGACAAATACAAAATATCAAAATGGGAAGAGAAACTAATTCTTTTTGGTACCTTTTGATTTGGGTCTCATTGTGGTTAATTTGGGTATTTCCAATTCCATGCCCTTAATTAATTCTCAGATAATTAAACTTGTAAATTTTGAGGGCCTCTCATTTTTTTGCTTGGTTTTTGTTTTTGTCACTAGTACTATTGTTTTTTATATGTTTTTTGCATGATCTATGTTAGGTACTTGGGTTAAATTTATATTTTTTTATCTTTATACTTTCATCTTTTTTTTTTATATGGTCATTTAAATTTTTTTTTGTTATTTTAATTAAACATTTAAACTTGATTTTCGAGTCAATTTAACTCTTATATTTTGACCTTTTTTTTTCCTTGTGATAATTCAATTTTTTTGTTATTTTCATTACATTCCTAAACTTGTATTTTCTACACAATTTAATCCATATACTTTCATGTGTAAAAAAATAAATAAATAAAATAAAATAATAAAGTACATGTCATATTTTATTTATATCAAAATACATAGGTTAAATTAACTAAAAAATACATATCCAAGAGTGTAATAAAAACAACAAAAAATTCGAATTATCATACCAAAAAAAAAATTAAAGTATTTAAGTTAAATTGACTCAAAAATAAGAGTTTATAATGTAATCGAAATAACAAAAAGTTTTAATAATTATATGAAAAAAATAAAAGTATAAGAGCAAAAATATAACTTCAGCTTATATACCTATAAATTAAAAATAAAACATTTTAAACGAAAGTTCGTTGCATGACAATTGATCATTATAGTTTTATTTTATTTTTTTATAAATAAAAATCATATTTAGCATGGTGGTGAACTTTACTTTGAGCATCTTATAATTTGAAGGTTAGGGGTTCAAATTTTCTTAGAAAAAATTATATTTAATTTTTAAAGAAAAAAGAGAAATTCAAATATTAAACAACACAAAATTTAATATAGGTTTCAAATTTTCTTTGCTTTCAAGTGTACAATTATAGTTTTATTGGTGACTTTCTCAGACATATTTTCTTCATTGCATATGTTATGAGTGTCTCATCTCAACTGGTAATTTAGATTTTGTTGATTCTATTTTATTTCAATTTTCTTTGTGATACTTGGGGTATATTTTAATTAAAAATATTATTTTTTATTTTTTTAATAATTTTTACTTTAAAAAAAAAACAATACAAAAATTTTTCATCCTCTAAAAACTTAGATCGATGGAAGATGGATTGGTGGTCATAGTCTAATTAGATTATGAGCTCGATTGGTTCTCAGCACGGACTCTCTCTCCCTCCTTTATATTATTATTTGATTATATTTTTTAACTTAAATTAAAAAAATATATATTCTAAAATTAACCCAATCTGATCTCCTCTCGTTGGACCCCATGAATTCTAACATATGACAATGCAGTTGGAGCTGTGTTAAATGGAAATTGGAATGGAAGTAGAAGCAAAGCTAGCAATCACTGCCACTTTACCTTGCCAACTCTGTCCCTCCACCATAAGTAACAAGAAAAGAGAGAGAGAGAGCGAAAGCAAAAAGGAATGTTCCTTTTCTGGGTCTCAGCATCTCTCTCTCTATATATATATATTGTTGCATAATCCATCTGAGATTGTTAAAAACAAATTACTATTACCACACCAGTAGATTCTGAAATCAAATTCCCTCCTTTTGACATTAAAGAAATCATTTTCCTCCACCGTCTATCGCGGAGTTTTTGGGTTCAGATCTTACTGTAAACAATCGAATATATATATATAAATCTTTTTGATGGATATATATACATATGCATATAAAATTGTATTTGCAAAAGGTCAAACGGACAGTTTGTTTTCTTTATATTTCTTTCTTGCTTCCCCTCCACTTTCCTCCATTTCTCTCTCTCTCTCTCTCTCTCCCCTTCGTTTGAGCTTCCATCACCCTTTATCTTTCTGGGTTGAGTGAATCGCAAGAACAAACCACAACCCACATTTTCTTTCACCTCCCAAGTCTGTTTTCCTAGCAGTTTTCCCGAGAAAAAAAATCCTTGCTTTTCTAACGGATTCCTGGCTGTTTCTGTTGAAACTTAGCAACTCGTTTGTGTAGTTATCGTTCCTTTTCTCTACAAACCTTTGAATTGAATTATCGAATTCGGTGAGATGGAAGAGGAGAAGATGTTTCCGGGGTGGAATTCTTCGACTTTCGGGATGGAGATTCAGTCCAATGAGCTGAATTGTGGGTTTTTGAATCCCAATTGGGAGAATTCGATGGATCAGAGCGATCCCTTTGAGTCGGCCTTGAGCTCCATAGTGTCGTCACCGGTGGCCTCCAATGCCGGCGGCGACGGCATCGTGCTCAGGGAACTCATCGGCAGGCTGGGAAGCATCTGTAACTCCGGCGAAATCTCACCGGAACCCTACATTGCCGGCAATAACAGCACCAACAATTCCTGCTATAGCACGCCGTTGAACTCTCCACCGAAGCTCAATCTCTCGGTCATGGATCACCAAATGAAAGGCAATTTCCCAATTCCTGGAAATAATCTCCCAAACCATCCAAATTTGACGCCTTTTTCTTCAGATCCTGGATTTGCAGAGAGGGCCGCAAGGTTTTCCTGCTTTGGCAGCATGAATCATGGAGGGCTGAATGGCCAATTCAGGCTCAATGAAGCCGAGTTGCCTCCTAGAATGGAGCCAGGAATGGTTTCTAGGGTTTCTGGGAACCATTCTGTGAAGTTCCCTGGATCCCAAATGGGTGGAAATTCGGGTTCTGACAAGAAATTCAGCAGGCTGTCAAGGTCTTCGACGCCTGACAACGCCGAATTCGGCGATTCGAGGGAGGAATCTTCGATTTCTGAGCAGATCCCGGGTGGGGAAATTGGGATCAAAGTCCAGAGTGATGCCAATGGCAGGAAGAGAAAAGCAGTTCCTAAGGGGAAAGCAAAGGAAAATCCTTCACCTAAGGTATTGTCCCTTTCTTTTGTGAATTTTATCGGTTTCCCAGTTCTTATTTTCCCGGGAAAATTGAAGTTGTTCTGTGCCCTGCAGGCTGCAGCAGAGAGTGATGAATCCAATGCTAAGAGAAGCAAATCAGATGAAGCCAATGGAAATGAGAAGGATGCTGCAAAAGCAAAATCAGAGGCAAATGATAATGGAAACCAGAAACAAAGCAAAGAGAGTGCAAAGCCACCAGAACCTCCAAAGGACTATATCCATGTCAGAGCCCGGCGGGGACAAGCTACCGATAGCCATAGTCTGGCCGAAAGAGTACTAGCTCTTCTTTATTATCTCATTCGCTAAGCAATTTTTCATTAGTAGAATCAACTGACATGTTCTGTTAAACCTTCGCGTGGCAGGTTCGAAGGGAGAAGATCAGTGAAAGGATGAAGTTCCTGCAAGATCTTGTACCCGGCTGCAATAAGGTAACGATTTGTGTGCTTGAACTCTATGAGAAAATTGGGCAGTTTGATCTGAATTCAGCTTGAATTCCTTGTAACAGGTGACTGGGAAGGCTGTTATGCTCGATGAAATCATAAACTACGTGCAGTCACTGCAGCGTCAGGTTGAGGTAAATCGAAGTTTTCCCTGTTCGAAACTTTCCATTATAGTTGCATACTTGTGGTTGAAAATGCTAAATTCATATTGGTTGATCTACTTTTTGTAGTTCTTATCGATGAAACTAGCAACTGTAAATCCAAGGACGGGTTTTGACATGGAGGCTCTTCTGTCCAAGGATGTATGTAATACTATTTATCGCATTTGAGTTCTTCCAAGTTATCTCATTTCCATATGAATTTGTCTTTTAATTCTTGTATATGTGACAAAAATTCCAGATCTTTCAGTCTCGTGGATCTGAGCCACACAATATGTACCCGTTAGACTCCACATCGCCTTCATTCCCATTCGGGTACTTATCTCCTCAAGGCCCATCCCTGGACAGTGGCATATCTAATGGAACAGAGACTGCCTTCTCAGTCCACTCTCTGAACGCTGGGATGCAGCGAAATCCAACTATGCAAGTGCCTGCAATCGGTGGATTTAGCGAGGCTGCCTCTCAGGTGCTTAGATCAGAGACTTGTCATATCTTTTCACAACAATTTCAGTCATGGTTTCATACGATTCTAATAGGCTTTTGTGCTTGTGTTTCCAGCATTCAACGTTCTGGGGGGATGACCTCCAAAGTGTTGTTCAGATGGGTTTTGGCCAAAACCAGCCACAGAACTTTCATGGTGAGTGAAAAACAACCAAATAAACCAACAAATCACTCTAGTTTTTATCGCTTGAAATCTTG
The DNA here is from genome assembly GCF_014633365.1 of Diospyros lotus. Classification (NCBI taxonomy): domain Eukaryota; kingdom Viridiplantae; phylum Streptophyta; class Magnoliopsida; order Ericales; family Ebenaceae; genus Diospyros; species Diospyros lotus. The sequence goes on along the minus strand of NC_068347.1, from coordinate 34,130,774 downwards.
ATACCAATGTGCACGAACTTGTTGGATGCAGGGACAGTGGCAACAGGGCAAATGAAAGTGGAGCTATGATTCGCCCATCACCCATAATCAACATTGTTAAATTCATTTGAGGCCCCATGTGAGAGTGGCTTCTGTATATACAGAGACATGGAACAAACTTGGATTCTGAGACAGAGGACATCTTCCTTTTAGTCTTTTTTTTTTTTTTTTCGTCTATATAGCAATTGTTTCAGACTGATACTTTGGGAGACTTCTTATCAGAAAATCCATTGTAAACTCATTAGGACTAATTGCAACATGTAAGATGAACAAGGTAAGAGTTGTGTTGAAAGAAGAGAGAGAGGAGGGGAGAGAGAGAGATGGTCATCTAAGCTTTTGTTCCATACTTGTTCTTCACATTTTCTTACCATTCAGAAATGTTATTATTAATCCATTGAGACAGTTAGCCTATGGGAAAAATCTTTCTTTCCCTTTTAAGCAGGAAGTTTCTGTTTAGATTGGGGATCTTAGCTCAATCATTCCAATGCTGAAAAGCGTTGTAGAATTGCAAATTTTCTTATTTTTCTCCTTAATTTTCTCAGCAACCAAATGCAAAAGCTTTCTGACGGTGATCTTTTCCTAGAGCTGTCATAATCAGCAAGAAAAATTCCACAGCACAACCCGACAATGGGCCACTGTGACGATAAAATCGCGTGACTTAAGGAAGATTGATTCTTAATTGTAACCAGCTGTTAGTGGGGACAAATGGTCTGTTAAGTCCAAATGATTGATTGATTAAAAATGATCTCAAAGAGTACAATGAGCTGGAATCCAAAGTTATTTTGGTAAACCCTTTAGTTTACTGTGTACCAATAGCTATGTTTACTTGATTTTTATAATGGGGCCTGATGAGGAGCAGCATCAAAAGCCCAGGTTGGCAGTGGTGAACTTTTTGAACATCATGGAAGAGAAAACGAACCTGTTTGGATAAGCAGAAAAGAAAAGAAAATTTTGGGGCATGAATATGCTCAGATTCTATTGTTTTAGCCATTTGGGCATGAATTAATTGGGAAGATCAGTATTGGGTTTTGGAGTGGTTGAAATGATTGGGGGTGATTGAGATTGATGAAGAAACACTGATAGGCAAATCTGAAAAGATAGAAAGATGGGATCAGAGCAAATCCTCAAGGTAGGTGCGAGCTGAAGTTGGCATTGAATGAACTTTCAAACACCCTTTTGTGACCAAGTTCCAGAAATATATCACTTTTCTTTATTTCTTGTACAGCATTTAAATGGTCATTCAACCCAATTCAAGTGAGCTGTTATCCTTGTCTTTCAGGAGGACAGTATTCCTAATTTCACCAGAGAAATTGAATCATAGCATCCTCTTTGTTTCCTCATTTTTCAGTCTCTTCTTGAACCACTATTTTTAATTCGGACTATATTTAGTACTTTTTGTAGTTTGGGCTATAAAATGTTTTAAATGTCCTTAACAACTCTTTGTTTTTATATATTTTATTAAAAAATATTAATAACATTTTATATCCCAAATTACAAAAACAAGTGTAGCCTGAATTGAAAGTAATTTTATTTTTATATATGTATATGTATATATACCTTTGCTTTACGAAATGATTATTTCTAGGACTCGATTAAACCTTTGGGCTTACTATTGCTACCAACCGTACATGTGTAATCATTGTTCAGGACATAGTAAATCTAAAATGATTAAGAAATAAAAAAAAAAAATCAGGAAGCCAGTGATTGGAATTGTTACTGCAAGGACAATATGGCCTTGCCATTGATGACAATGACCCTAAAATTAACTTCTTCTAACCAAGTAGTTGGTACCAGCTCTACAAGAATCACTTAGACAGTGACTTCAAATCTAATTGTGTAGTAAATTAATATGAGAAATCTAGCCATCAGATCAAGCCAATCCTCTTCTTAGAAGCAGAATGGCAGCTGTAGGTTTAGCCCAAATTTTCAAGTCAGTGAGTTGTAAGACCAGTCCCCCTCCCTCTACCCCTTGTTCTTAGAGGACTTGAAAGAGTTGATTGCATCTCTATGGTCAACTTATGTTGAACATTTCAGATGTTTTGGGTTCAAACAAAACACAAAGAAGGAGATTGTCTAAGGCAGCACTGTAGACTTGCCTAAAGACTGTAATAAGAAGATGAACTTCCTTAGGCTCGCCGCGACTAACGGCGGGGCGACGGGTGGCAGAGGGTCCAGGGCTGGATGGAGAATGGTTAGGAGAGATTGATGGAGTGTGTTTTCTTGTGTAGGGTTATGATTAATGATCATTAGAGAGGGTCCATTCACCAGGCTGTCACTCTTGCTAGTATGGTTCATATATCACACCTTCCTTCACTTTATGTCCCTTTCTTTCACTTTAAGAAGCAATATGCTTTGAATTTGGGTTGGTGTCATCTTTGATTGGGAGAAAACACAGGCTGCGACTGTGAAGCAGCCATCATTTTTGCTTGTTTTACTAGCCAGATCTAACCCAACTTATCAAGAAAAATCCTCCATGAAGAGAAAAGCCAAAGCCAGTAGATTCAGTGATACATGGTTTAATTCTTCATAGGTGTGCCCAGCTTTCATTTAATTTAGTCTTCTCCTTGCACTTGCTTTGTTGGCCCCTTCTGATTCATTGGCTTTGTGCCATCCACATGTCCCTTTCACAGCCATTTCTCTCTTTAAATTTCGAAATAACGATATCTTTCATTTTTTTCATAATAAATGACATTTACAACATATCAAACTTATATTTTTATTATGCGAGATCCAGTACATACGTTTTAACTTGTTGGTCATTTTTATATGTTATCTTCTTCTATAATAATTCTTATATCTTACACTTTAACTATTCTGTCATTTGTCTAAAATTCATGCTCAATGCAGCCCTCCTTCAAGTTTGGGACCACTTATCAATAGCTCAAGGAAATTAAAAAAAGAAAAGAAAAGAAAAGATATTTGTTTTTGCAACTGGATAATGGATGGCTGGGGTTGAGTGCCATATTTGCTATCTGCTGTTGCTGTAAAATGCATCATCATGTTGAAGGAAGAACTGGTCCACTGGTAGGGAGAGATACATGTCAGAGAAGACAGGGCCACAAGCTAAACCTGCCTTATGGTCTCTCCATGACAAGATAGACTCCCACATCAGGGAGGCTGCCAAAGTGAACACTTGTGGACTGTCTGTCTTTGCCTTCCACATGACACAAAAACAAGCAATGGACATACTCCTCTGATCCACTTGAAGATTGCCCCCTATCCTCTTGACACCAAAACCAAACAAATAAATGATCTAAGCTTGTGAACACACATTATTTTGTATTTTAAGATCTTTTTCAGACCCATTGTCTACAATGGGTGGGGTCCAACCTATCCATAACCATCCAAGGTCCAGAAAGCTATGTTTCAATGCAAATTAATGGAACTCGTATCCCCTTTTCCCTACTTGGAACACAAATGTGTGGCATTAACTCAAACTATGGAGATTTTGATGATAAAGTGAAGAACAAGAGAAAAAGCAACTTTTTTAGCTTGGGAAGTTGGGTTCAATAAAGAATACAATCACTGATTCATTCATATTTTTATGATTCAAGAATCCAAAATGAATACAGAACACAGAGAGAACCAATACATTGGCCCTCACCATTGGTGAGAACAACCGATATACCACAATAACTGCTACAAGCTCAGTGCTATGCACGCAATCGCAACTGTTAACATATACAAGAGAATGCCATTACACATATCCTGTCTATATGTTGCACCGATCGTACCCAGAGAACCAAGATGATGGTTCTGCAAGTTTAGTAGTTAACTCACCTTCTTTGGTTTTATAAAATGACTCAAACTCTTCCTGCCATCGTTGATCGCCTGTGTCAGGGAACTCTTCAACATCATATTTCACCGTTTCAGAGTCATCATAAGCAGGCCGTGTTGCTTCTCTAGGCAAATGAGATTCTGCGAGTAACTGATTCAGAGAAGTTACCTCTTTCTCATGTTTTTTCTTCAATTTATCAATCTGCTTGTAAGCCTTCTCAGTCTCTTGCTCAGCCTCCATTGCTCGCTTCTGAAATTCTTCTTAGAAATTAAAAATCAATAAAACATTCTTTGGTACGAGTTTGTACAATAAGAAAAACCAAAAGTAAGATTGATGCTGTATCATTAAGCAACTGTGCTAATCACTTTGTAAAAAGTAATCACAACTGGCCCAAAGCAAACAAGCAGATTGTAACGACATGCTTTGTGCATCTGCAACTATCAACTGCAAAAATCTGTGCATCATTCAACTGTCAAGTTCCAAGACCTAGTATATTAAGTAAATTACAGATGTCTAACGTGATATGTACATCTTCTGGCAATGGGGATTCGTAGGCCTGAACATACGGGGCTCTTAGGATAAATGTAAAGAAATAGCCCAAGGGAACTGTGTGAATACCAATGCAATGCATTTACACATGCATATCATATCATATAAAAGCATGTGCTGTGCATACAGAGAGTCCTTAATGGATCTGTGTTTTGATTATGATACATGCAAGCAGAAATATTTTCATAATTCAGTACAAACAACTACAAGTGAAAAGGGCAGTGAAACAGAGACATTGTCTGCAGGATAAGCCTTCAAGTCCTCAGGATAAACAAGAATACAGGTTATGGGGTAAACACCATCATAAATGAAATAGAAAATTTCTTTCACATGTCATTAGCCCCGCCAACCCATAATCATTTTCAACGAAGGTTGAAGCAATACACGGAAAATATAGAAAAGAAATGAGGCTTGAATGTCAAAGTACAGAGAGCATAAGAAGATGCATGACTGACCATAGGAATGATAACCTTGGTGAGTACTTAATAATATGCAAACAGTAATACAAATGATTGTCAAACCATCAGACATCAATAACAAGAAGCAGAAAAATATCAACCTAGAAAAGCAACAAGAGATAGAGACAGAAAATTCCAGACTCACCTGGGCAGCAGCAACAGCTTCATCTGCTTCTTTAAGCCGCACAAGTAGTTCACCAGCGGCCTGGACAGCCTCAGCAGTATCCCTCAGTTGAGCCTGCAACCCTTTATTCTCATCCCTGAAATATCGTCTTTCTTTTTCTCTTTCCACTTTTATTGCAGCAATTTCTGCAGCAAGGGCATTTATGAACTTAGACTCGGCACCTCTCACACCTGCTCTTGCAGCTGCTTTCTTAACATCATCTATTCCATCCTGAATATTCCTATGCCTTGCAAGCAATTGGATATGTTTCTCTTCAAGGTCTGCATATTGTTCAAGCATGCGTGCATGACCTTCCATGGCCAACTGCATTGCTTCCTTCAGCTCCTCTGAGCATTGCTTCTCCAAATCCAGCTCATGCTTCCGCTTCTCAGCTAAAGAACGACTAGCTTCAAGTTCAATCTTCAATTCTTCAGCAAGAGAAATCCACTTGCTCTCTGCCTCTGACCAACGAATTCTCTCCTGCTCAAGTTTTTCTTCAACAGTCTCCTCAGTTGACTCTGGTATTGTGCACAATGGTTGAGTCGCACTTGGCTCGTGTGAATAAGTTAACTGCAGGAGAGAACCTCGCTTTTGAGACAACTTAGGTGAAGAGTCTATATAGTACTGTAGCTGGCTTCTTAGATCTTGAATCTCTTCCGATAAAACATCCCGCTCGCCCATATCAAAAAAGTTCCTATATCGTTCAAGCTCATCTTGAAATCTTTTTAACTCTATTTTTGTCCTTAAAACTTCTGGATGGTTTTCATATTTTTCCTTCAGAAGCTGTAGAAACAAGATGGAAGTTTGGATAATGCACAAAGAAAAATACAGGCTTTGAAAATGCTGGAACATTAGCTATCAGACTGAAAAAATCAAAAGCGTACCTTGTACTCATGTTTTAGTGATACTAACTCATCCTCCACAAACTCCTCATTAGTTAAAATACCATCCATTAGACACTCCAGCCGAACAATTTTCTCTTCCCGTGTCTGTCCAATAATTGCATTGCATTCCCTCTCATGCTTGTACTGCTGGACCTGTAATAGGCAAAGAAGTTGAAGATGAAGAAAAAGTTCAGTGGTTCTAGCTACTGCCTCATAACTTAAATGAGACCTACCAAACGATTAAGTTGCATAATTTCAGAAGTCTGCTTGGCAATGAACTCTTCCAATGCCATCTCTCTACGAAAAGCACCAGCTAAGACTTTTTCTACTGCCTGGAGGAGAATTAAAGTTGTCAAACACACTTGCAAAAAAACATTGAAGAGCAGATACAAATATCACCATTCCTATTAATGCCCTCAGATACATACTTTGGGGACTAGCTTCTTAGACTTTTCCGTTGTCTGCGACCCATCCACAGGTACCAACTGCAAATTCGAAGTGTCATTTGCATCTTTGAACTCTTGCTGAGAATTTTCTTCCTTGCATTTATCACACAAGGAAAGTAGTGGTTCCTTTTCTTCTGATATATATTCAGGAACAGTTTGTACACCCACATCAACCTTGTCAATTGGCAGAATTGGCTTAATGTCAGCAGGTTTATATGAAAACCTAAATGATGATCGCCTGAGAGCAGAACTTTGACGATGGGTATCAATAATTTCAAGCCCACGGTGGAGACTAGCAGCCAAATATTCAGTTGGGGGAGAACAACTTGTTTGAGTAGACTGAGATTTCAAAGAGCTGGTTTTTGTGGCTTTCGGAAAAGATACACATACATCTTGTGAACCAAACTTATCCTCATCTTTGAGATCTTTATGGGAAGGAGTTAATGTGGATGAACTCCTAAGACTTTTCCTGCTGTTGTTACTAACTCTTGGTGAGACACTAAGAGTGGGAGATTTAAGAACTGGGGACACTTCACATGGGACTAGGCTCAGGTTAGAAGGAGAAACTGGATTGTCAGAGCTATTCAGCAAAGTATTAGACATGTCTTCTACAATATTATCTGCAGATGCTTCACCAGCTGACTCTGAAAGTAAGTGTGCAGAACTATGACTCACTTGCCTAGTTGTTGATTCTTCATTCAGCAAATTACTAACAGAGGAGGCAAGACACTCCTGACTTGGCTTCCCAGTAGAATCTCTGACATTTCCTTTAGCATTATTGGGATGGTTTTCTTGAAACGTCATAGAAGCTTCTTCACAATCAGCAGTGATAATTTCATGCTTGTCAACTTGGTCAGATGTTTCTTCTTCCATAATGATATCTGTGTCCTTGGAGCCTTGATTCTCAATACAACTTTCAGATGTGTTTGTCCAGAGTGCTGCAGAAGTTCCAGCTTCTGTGTCCTTGCAGGTCACATGTTGTGAGCCCAGTTCTTCAGCTTCTAGATGGCTCACATCCATGGCATTGTTTGTGTCAACATCTTCTAATTGAGTACGATCTTGATCAGCTTCCTCAACAATTTCCATCTCTTCATCACTGTCATCATCTACATGAGGTAATGTCATTGGACGGTTAAGACTAAATTTCAGAAGATTCAAGCTTCTACGGGCATTCCACCCTGTTGAATAATTTCCATTAGGGTCAGTTTGGTTTCCATCTGCCTTCATCCGAAGCAGTTCGTCCTGTCAAACATAACAAGTTTTCATACTTCTGATATAACTAATAAGAGATGTGATTTCCCACCAGAAAAGAAAAAAAAAATCAAAGCAAGAACAAAAGACATGGACATATACTTTTAATTGCCGTATTACTTCACGCAAGAAATTTACATCATCCTGCATTACTTCATTTACAACTGCTTTGTTCTTAATAGCTTTTGCACGCTGGGCAAATCTCAGTGTGCTCAACGTCTCGCTCTTACAGCTGCATGATTACTCCATGTCAATTTCAAGAGCAATAGAAACAGGGAAAGAAGGAAACACATATTGAAGTAGTCGCCATGCATCACCTTTGTGCAGGAGAAATAGCACAGACCATTGCTAGTTTTGCATTTCCCCCAAGAGATTCCTGCAGTAAGAATGTCAACCTCGAATCTCTGTAGGGAATGTGCCTCTGCTTTCCTGTTTGGGAAACTTCCGCAAGAATGTTTATCAAGTTCCTGAACTCATAGAGAATTGGAATCAGCACACCGTTCAATTACTAATCATCAAGCAAGTTTGGAACAGGACTCCAATATATTAAAATTCCATGAAGATTTTTCTCAGAACAGAACAAGAAAGATTTTCTTATATTACAGGAAATCCTGTACTAGGCAGAGAAGAGAATTTTTTGATACATATGCCACCTTTTGTTCCAACCAGCATGGTATCCTTTCTAAACTGACTGGTGCTGGCCTTAGATCTAAATATATGATAAGCAATTTAATTCATCTGCCTATCAAAGAAAAATGATATTTCCTCCAAAAATAACTATCTTTTAAAATGCCACATCAAATGGTACCTTATTTCCTCCTCTTCTTTTTGCATCACTTGCTGCATATTTTAGGTGGTTTTTCTCCAAAATATTTCAAATCTGTTTGCTATTTCCTCCATGTATGCTATCTTAATTTATTTATCTAAAATACTCCCAATCTAATCAGAATTTCAAGAGAAAACACAGTTTAAAGTACAGGAAAATACTAAGACACAATGAGGAGATCTACTGCCACAACTTCCCTAACAACTATCAAAATAACTAACTGCTACTTTATCATTTACGTATGGTACTGTTGCTACCTTATTCAATAATTCATCATCCAACAGTCATATATTATTTTGCTATAAGACACAAGATGTATAAACAACATTCATTAAACAAGAATAACAATTATAGAACCTCCAACTCTGATAACAAAACTAATACTTCTTTTAGCATATCACCAATATGCAGCCCCCAACATATGATTATTTGGGGATTTATCTATTACTAACCACTGCCAGCTTTAATTTCAAATAGCGGAAGAGGGTCTCAAAACAGGAATACATTAAAAATTTACTCAAAGAAAGAAAGAAGGTATGGGGGAATCAAAAAAGATGGTTCCGATATGATTCATTGACGAGAGATTATTGAAACTAGACGTTCTTCCTCAAAGCAATAAAGCATGTACAAGAATCAATTTTCAAATTCAAATAGTTTCTTTATAACACTCTCTTTTTCCCTTTACTTTCAATGGTTTTACTCAACAAACAACAACAACATATCCAGCCTTTATTCCACTATTTCACTGGTTTTACTCCATCCTGCAAAATTAGAAGGTGATTCCGAGTTTGATTGCACCAAATATGTGCAGAGAAAAAAAAAAGAATATTAAAGGGGATGGAAAAGGCAAAAAAGAAGCAGCATTCACAACCACAAATTATAGCATATTTCTCCAGAGTTTTTGTACGTAATAATCCCCACTATCTGAACAGTACTACAATATACACAAGTTGGATTGCCAATAAAACCCAGTAGCCAAGGTTGGCAGCATGAATTCTATCTATCCAATCAGCTCTATCCATGGTCTTATCATCTGTAAGGCCATATATCCCATATCAACCAATAGAACATATGAAGTTTCTTATGCATAGAGTGAGTTTCATACATAGATCAGGACATTCTTTTTAATTTCAGAATCTCTCTCTCTCTCTCTCTCACACACACACACAATTTCCTAAAAGCAAATACATCTTCATTGAGCATAAACTTTGTCAGTTATCACCTGAACAAATAAATCAAACATGGACAGAAATCATCTTTCTCGGGATGCCTTACAAATATCACACTAAACTTATGCACTTATCTTCTCCAACGCACTTTGCAAATGTAGTAGAGCAGCCTTACCTTACATGAGCAAAAAATCATAGATTACAATGACTTAATGCAACTAAATAAGTAAATTGCTAAAGAACTGGAGTCTTAAACCTATGTTAAAACACTCTTTTAAGCACTTCACATTATATGCAAATCCTTACCCAAGCTGTGAGAGTGATCGGTTGATGTTTCCTGCTTCCTTCAAGCGCTCTCCAGCTGCACCTGTGAGTTTCTGTCTTTCTGAACCAGCAAGATCTACCAGGTTTATTCTACTTGTCTTGCAGCAGCTTAAACCATCTGCTGCACTCTAAAAAATTCCAATGTGTAGGTTAGATAACAGTTTCCAATCATGACATGGAGGATACAAAGAATGAAGATTGGGGAGTAGAGGGTTCTATAAAATATTATCATCCAACTTTTAATAGCCTCTGGTAAAAATAAACGACTTAATGATCTGGGTTGCATTACCTTGCATCGTGATTCAACAACACATGTAAATACACTGTGTGAGCGGGAACTCTCAGCATTTATACTTGTTGCACCAGTTCTCCGGTGTGACAATCCCTGCATAATTTACCCAGAAATTATGAACGGTATCCAAAACATCAAATAAAAGAATAATATAGAAGAAGATAATATCAAAATTCTGAATCTATTGCAATGACTGAATCATGTAAATCAATTAAAGAATTGACAAAATTTAGTAGGAACAATCAAATTTCATTATTTACTATTGTGAAATTTTATTTATACCCTCTCTCTAAGGTCAGAGCTGATAAAAGTGGTCCATGATTACACCTGTTGGATGAATCTCACAAGAAGATTCTGTAAATTATACCATGACATTAGTAAAAGCCTATTCTAACCTTCATTAAAATCTGTTTGACATCCTTCATGGTAGATACACACTCCTCCGTCAAATTCTCGACATATACACCAGATTTGACATCTTCCCTAATCTAGCAAGGCAAGGTAGAAAACATGTTAGCAAGGTATCCAACAAAGGGATAGAATCATAAGAATTAGCCTATTTAAGTAGTTACCTGGAGGTTTCTTTGGCTTGGATCCAACAAATCAGTGATTTGTTCATTATAAATCTGTAGGTAAAAAAGCTTATGGATTAAATTGATGAAGTAATTAAACTACTAATGTTTACTTGACCAAATAAATTACATTCAATTACTTAACCTCAAGAAAAGAACAGCGACACTGATACATGAGTTGCTTATCAACATGCTTAATTTGTTCCTGTGAAAAGAAAAGGCAAAGACAAAACAATGAGAACATTATATAATGTTATCGTCAACAAGTTAGACAATGAAGAAACTAGAAGCACACCTCATTTATGCGAGAAAAAAGTTGCTCAAAAACACGAGGGGTCAAGCCTTGTTGATCACTTGATAGGTTTTCTTCCAATAAGGCATTGGCAGGTCCCCACATTGTATAAGTCTTTCCGCTCCCAGTCTAAATAAATTGATATGAAGTGTAGAAAAAATATAAACACCCCCATTTTCAGTGAATAAATATATATTACATCTGTTTGTACATGTTTCTCGATCTATTTATATATATATATATATTCTGTGTAAGGAACAGAAATGAAGCAGATTATACCTGACCATATGCAAAAACAGAACTGTTAAACCCAGCAAGGCAATTTTCGACAAGTGGAGCTCCAACAAGCTGGAATATATCTAGCTGGAAAGTACACAATCAGAAATGAAAACTTTAAGTAATTTGTTGACATCAATTTAAGTGCACCCACTAGCCTACAGTAAATATCAATAAATTTGATCTTGCCTGTGTTGACTCGGAGTTAGCAACAGAGTCAAATGTATATGTCTGTCCAAGGATTGACAAAGAATCATTAGCAATTTTCTGAACTATCAAGTCTCCTTCCTCCTCATCTTTATTTGGTGGCCGGACTCGCACTATAACCTATTTTATACATCAATAACCAAAAGAATCAACAAGGATGAATAAGGTCGTGTTTGCAAGCCTAGTAAACACTGGAAAGAACCAGAAAACAAAGAAAAATATTCAGAACCAAACAATTTAATCATGGTGCTCTAAGAAACATGACCTGCCTTATTTCAGTTGTTTCACTATCCAAAAAAGATTCAAAATTTTGTTCTCTTGTTGACCGATGCATCCTCATAGAAAAAAAAAAATTAAGGATTTTTTTCTTCTTTTAGATAATAAAAGGAACAACATGCAATTTCTGAAATCCCAGTCTATTTATTCATCACTGTTGGTGGGGACACACGTACACTGACCTAACTTCTGAAACAATTACCGCAACAATAAACGAAATTCACCCAATTAAAGTTAAATTCTGGAGAGAAAAAAGAAAAATAACCTAAATCCACAGATTTAGTCATCAGGCATTTCAAAACACAAGATATGAATACACACGTATGTATAATCTGTCCTTGCCGAGAAGTTCAAACAAGAAAAAAGAAAGAACTTAGATCTTAGGCATGAAAACCATATGTCTCACTCTAATTCCCCTTTTCAGAAGTGTAACAAAAGATGTTAGGATAATTGAAGCCAAAAAAGGCCTTGGAGCTTGGAAAGTTAAGGTTTTGGAGAAACGCAACACCTTCACTTCTGAATCAGAGTATCCAGGAACTCCATTCTCTGGAATGGACTCGACGTTGAGCTTCCGCTTCAGAGGGTTCGAGGACGGCGGCCTCGGCGGCAATGGACTCCTGATCTTCGCCGCCGGCGAGGGAGAGGGCTTTCCGGCCACCGAGGGAAAGTCGAGAATCGCATTGGGATCTGTAGTCGGGGGAGCGTTCTCCTTGGACGACTTGTGCTTGCGCGAAGATCTCTGCTTCAGAGAACTATGAGGGTTCGGAGATGCCGCCGATTCGGAAGACGGATGGTTCTCTCTCAAGATCGCGCTTCTTGGTTGCATGAAGTGCTTCATTGTTCAAGAAAGTAGCAGAGAGAGAGAGAGAGAGAGAGAGTAGGGTTTGATCAGACAAAGCAGCGAGAGAGAAGGGTTTTGAGAACAGAGAGAGAGAGAGAGAGAGAGAGAGATGGAGCCGTTGGAGGGGCGTGAATTTGAATTTGGGTTTCGGGAAACGTCATAATATAATAATTCACATGATGCCACGTCACATGTTTGAGATCTTAACTATTTAAATAATATATATAAATATTATATCAATAAATAAGTAATATAATTTTATAATAATTTTATACAAATTCATAATAATTATATCCAAAATTAACAATAAACTTACTTATTCCTATAAATCATTATTAATTTTAAATAAAATTATTATAAATTCATGCAGTATTTTCAATAAATATAAGTATAATATTTCCAACATATATAACCACGAGTCTTTGTTTATTATAGATGAAAGTTAGGGACAATAGTATCAGTTACAAAGGAGGTGGGTGATGCTAATTATAAGATCTATTACATGAAGTAAAAAGGTTTTCATCCAAAATTAAACTTCCCATCAATTTGAGGGAATGGATCATTTCATTCTTTTATAAAAATAAATAATATTTTATAAAAATATTACTTTCATTATGTTCCATCAAACATGACATGTGTATATATAATAATTCACTAATCATACATTGATAGGGGTGAGCACGTACAACATTTTTGTCAAATCAAAATAATCGAACCAAACTAATTAAAATTATTGATTTGATTCCGCTTGATTTACAAGTTTGTCAATTTTAATTATTTCAATTTAGTTCAGTCTCATGTACTAAAATAACCAAATTGACCACACACAAAAAAACGACAATTTTGCACTTTAAGTTTGCCAATTTCATTTATTTTGATTTGATTCAATTTTCGTATCAAAATAATCGAACTTATCAAAATGTCTAAAATGACGTCGTTTTACATTTTATTATTATTATTTTTTTTATCTTTTTGATAAGTTAGGCTCTTTCATTTTTTTTTTAATTTTTTGATTTGATAATTTATTCGATTGATTCAATTTTTATTTTTGAGATAAATTTAATTTATTTAATTTAAACAATTGGATCACTTCAATAGTCACCCCACCACAATGAAGCACTCCCGTTTTGATACGTTGTGATTAATGGCACTTTTATTGCTTGTGAGGTTTGGGCTTAGTTGAACAAGGAAAACCTAATTGGGCCCTGTGGAAGAACAATTTGAACTTCATTAGGCTCCAGCCTCGTAAGGTCCTTTGCATATGGGCCCGTGGGCCTAACCCAACCTTTTTACTGATTAATAGAAAAATTCTTTAGAATGATAACAATTGCTTAACAAAATTAAGGATTTTTTTTCTTATTTTCCAGTATTTATAAATCAATATTAAATGTATTTATCCCAATATCAAATAGTTTATTATATTAAATCATTACAAAATTCAAATTAGTTAACAAGATAATATTATAATATTAATATGATAATACTAATAGTTAATACTATCATTAATAATATTTTCAATTTATCTTGTTTACTATTAGGGCAAACTCATATTTTTACTCATCGACTTTCATGTTTTTTTCATGTGATCACTCAAATTTTTTGTTATCTTAATTATATCCTTGTATTTTCATTTCGAGTTAATTTAATTATGTATTTTTCGTTAACTCGAAAATATAGATACAACAATGTAATCGAAATAAAGAAAAAATTGAGTGATTATATGAAAAAACATGAAAGTACAAGAGAACAAAAATGAGTTTAACCAATAATATTATTAGTAAATTACCATCATTAAATTATAATGTTACTAATATCATCGATGGTATCAACTAAAATGATCGCTCATAGGGCACATGTCAAATGGTTGGGTCATGATAAGTTGAGATTCATACCAGTAAGTTGTGGGTTTGAATCCTTGTCCTATACAGTGAGACAAATCATTCATCTACGATTTATCTCCTTTACTAAAATTAAAGGCATGGACAACAAAAAATCATGTAAAGACAATAATCCTAATAATGGTCAATCAATCGCCTTCAGAACACAGGTCAAATGGTCACGACACTTAACTCGATCTTATTACATATAAATATAACAATAGTAATTTATTTTGTCTTCAGCTTAAAAATAAATCAGATTGGACAAAACTCATTTACTCTTGGGCTAGGCTGAGTTTTTGAGTTTGGTTGGGTACGGAACGAAATTTGAACACCTCTAACATCAACTTTATGGTAATGAGTAATATACTTATTGATTTTAAATAATATAAGGATAAATATTCTCCTATGCAGAAGATAAGGTCTACGTTCTTTTATAATTTTGCCGACAAATGTTATATTATCTAATACAAGCAATATAGCAATTTCGTAATAACATAATTAATAACAACATATTATTGTATCATAAACCTTTAGAATTCAAAAACGGGTTTTATATAATCATCTAAAATAGTTTCATTTCTGAAAACAATAAAAAATATGTATTTTATAAGTCCTAACCATTCAACTATATATATATATATATATATATATAAGCGGAAGAAGAGGATATGCACGAAGACAAGATTTTTGTGGTTTATGCGTCACGGACATATATGCCCGTGAGTCCAATGTCTCTATCCATCCATATATATATATATATATATATTGTTTTGCTTATAAAATAATAATGATTAAAGAATACAGAAAAATCTTCGCACAAACACTTCAATGTTTAAGTCAGACACAAAAAATAATAAAAATTATATTAAAATTAGTATCAAATGAGTCCATTTTTTAGAATGAGTATTTACTTATTCACAGATAGATATAAAATAATCATAAATAGTTTAAGATTAAAAATTTTATAGATAATATTTATTTTGATTTTTCTTTAACTTTGTTAAGGTTAAAATTATTACAAATAACGTCTATATTGATTTTTTCTAACATCTTTTGAAAATACTTATCTCTTAGACGTTTATCTTTCCAAATAAATTTTTAAATATCAAAATTATCTAGTTTGAGTGTTGCATGAGACCTTCCATGTAGGAAAAAATTTACACCTTTAAAGGCTAATAAATTATTTTAATCTTTTAATAATTTTTTACAAAAATAATTATTAATATTAAATCATCGAATAAACTAGGCATTTGTATTTAAAGATAGAGATGCCCTTTGTATTTAAAAATAATAAATATTTTATTTAACTTTACAATTTTAGATATATATTTTTTTCTCGTAATTACATCATAGATGTTTAACATTTGAATATAACAATAATATCTTCATATTCTTTTCCTCTCTCTCCCAGGAAAGCGTACCGACCAAAATTCATCGATCGGAGAAGAATAAAGAGAAAAAAAGAGAAAATATAAAAATTATTTTTGTTGTATTAGTAAATTTAACAGCTGAAAATGTAGATAAAATTATAAAATTAAAAAATGTCATTGTCGTTTCTCAAGGTTGTCTTTTTACAATCTCAAGAATGTCAAAGTATTATAACTTTGACTTAAAATATAAATCAAATTTTTATTTTTATTTTTAGACTTTCATTTTATTTGTGTGGCCATTAAATTTTTTATTATTTTAATTATACTTCTATATTTATATTTTTAAATTAATTTAATCTTTATACTTTATTATATAAAAAAATCAAATTAACTCAAATCACTGACTTTTTTTATTTATATGATTTAAATTAATTCAAAAATATAAATACATAAATATAATTAAAATAATAAAAAATTCAAATAATCTCGTATCTCAACTTTTTTACATATTAAAATATATAAATTAAATTAATTTAAAAATATAAATATGATAATATAATTAAAATAATAAAAAATTTAAATAATCATACCAAAAAAAAATAAAAATATAAATTTAACCAAAATAAAAAGAAGCACACCGAGCAAAAAGATGTCCATAGATATGATTAATTCGAATTTTATAGTAATCTAGACTATGCCCATCTGGATTGAGTTCATAAAATTATACTTGAAGTCACATCAATCACATCTCAAAAAAGCAATGAATTATCTTAAAAGATGCCATAAATAAATATCTTCAAAACTTTTACCCAAATATAATGCT
The DNA here is from genome assembly GCF_014633365.1 of Diospyros lotus. Taxonomy (NCBI): domain Eukaryota; kingdom Viridiplantae; phylum Streptophyta; class Magnoliopsida; order Ericales; family Ebenaceae; genus Diospyros; species Diospyros lotus. The sequence continues at coordinate 34,114,058 of NC_068347.1, read as the reverse complement.
AAAAATTTAAGGAAACTCCTAAACTACGCTAGGAGATTTCCAAAGGTTTTCGTGGTTAAGCAACCATTCCATTGGCGGCGGCCTCTCCAGTAATAAGCAACAATCTGTGGTGGCAAAATTGGAATTGAGAAAAATGGCGCGTCGATCAAAGTGGCCCACCTTTTTTGAAAACGCGGCACGCCGTATGGATTGCCACCCTCTCCCATTACGTGTCAATCTCTCTCTCTCTCTCTCTCTATCGCTCTATACGTGTATATATATATATATAGAGATAGACAGATTAACATTTATACACCTCCAACATCCTTATTCATCCAACAGTTTCACAGATTTGGACCTCACCGACCTGCTATGAAGTTGGTTCGAGCGTCGATTCTTCTGCTCTGCGTCGCCGTCGTTGTGGCCGCGACTTCATTGACGCCGGCGGCGGGGGGGAAGGTGGGGGGCAGGACGAAGGTGCATGATGTGAAGAAGAACGAGGAGATTCAGCAGCTCGGGAGGTACTCGGTGCAGCAGTACAACCTCAGCCGCCAGAAGAAGACCAGGGGCAGCAGCGGAGGCCCGCTGGAGTTCAAGGAGGTGGTGGAGGCGGAAACCCAGGTGGTGTCCGGAATTAAATACTATCTGAAGATCGCCGCCACCGACAGCCGAGATGGGTCCCGGAAGATGTTCGACGCGGAGGTCGTGGTGAAGGCCTGGCTTCACTCGAAGCAGCTCCTCAACTTCGCCCCTTCTCCGGCGGGGAGGATTTGAATGGACGGCCTCCGGTTTAAGCTGTTCTGTTAATTACTATAATTATATAATAAGCATAATCATTTCGGAAGATCATATCTGTGTATCACTTTCTCTGGGAATTCTGTGTGTTGTGGCCATATCCGAGGTGTTCTGTTTGAGTTAGCATGCATAAGGATTTTGATTAAATTAATGATAAAGTTGCAGTTCCTATTCATCCTCCATTTTCCAAATTCCTAGATAAACCCTAATTCTTAAATAAACCCTTATAATCCTAAATAAACATTCCTACCCCAAACTTAATTATTAATGATTGGATCTATAACACTACAAACAACAAAATTAAGAGGATCAGATAATAAAACTCATGCTTATTGATGTCAACCCTAAACCTTAAATTATGGGGATCACAGGATAAGACTCATGCTTATTGATGCCAACCATGCAATTAGTCGCTCCATTGATTAGGTTAGGTTGCCATCCAATTCACTTGGTATCTCTAGAAGGTCAAACTTACCAACAGAAGAACCATCTAAAGTTACATCCTCAAGAACACCTACCTTACTCATTGATCCTTCAAATCATGGAAACCTTTGAACAACAAATGTTGCCAACTCATGAAAATGGATCCATGCCTAAGTAGAGAAAGTTGAGGAAAATATATCTCATTCTGTGTTACCTGTGAATGAGTGAGTCAATTTAGTTGAACCAAACAGTGATAAATCTTCGGATCGACAAGCCACACCTAGGACTTCTACTCTTTTCAGATTTTCATCATTAGATATTAAGGTTGTGCCATATGGAAGTAAATTGACTAGTATACCAACCACTCTAAAAGTAACAGCTTTACATTCTCTTTGCTTTACCTACAACCGCCATCTCTTCTCGTCTCTTATCTGTCATATGGGAATTCTGAATCGTTCTCGGTCACCTTGAAGGGCTGAGGATGCTGGCCAGAGCAGTAAAGCTTCCACATCCTGAAATATGCTCGCTCAAGGTTCCTCACCTGGATGTTGTACAATGTTAAAGGGAGTTTAAAAGGTCAGAATATGCAGCTTGCTACCAATCACAAAGTATCATTAGCCAATTATAAGCTCAATTGGTTGTATTTTACCCATTTGCAATGTTAAACACTACTCCACCTTCCCTGACGTGACGCCCCATGAAGGATCCTTTAACGGTGAGTTAAGAGATAGGGGTGTGGAATGGAAATAGACAGTAAAAAGGGTTCTCCTTTGAGAGGGAGAGGGGCAATACTTCCCATCTGTTCTCTTGAAGATAAGTCTAAAACAATGGAATTTAAATACAAAAGATTATGAACTCACCCAACGTGCTGTGTCAAAAAGAGGGCAAGTCCAACGAGCAGCTTTTAGCCTCTCAGTCAGATCCTGGAGCTTTTGGGGATTTAGTGCCAATGATACTGCCTTCTCTTCATACTCCTTCATACTAGAGTACACCAAAAGCAGCACGTGAGCCATCAATTGCAAACTAGAGCTAAAACAGAGGAAACCATAAACATGTAATTTGCTCCCATCGATTCCCAAACCCAATCACCCACCAAAAACAAAAATAAAACAGAAAGACAAGAATTCACTACTAATCTATTTCACTGATAAATCAGCATTTCCAAGAAAGAATTAGTAACAACTTAGATTATGCCTCCTCGTTTCTTACTAATCGTGTGATACCTGTTGACAATCATTTCCTCCCCAACACCAGTGGCTAGACAAAGTGAACCAGCAACTCTAGTTGCCATTTTCTCAAGGGGAAGAGTCACCATTGGGAGACCAGCCCACAGGACATCTGTTCCAGTTGTGTGGGCATTGCATAGTGGCCTACTCGATGAAAACCAAAACAACTTAGCATGATGGCATTATCACTAAATTAAAAGGATGGGTAATAGCAATTTTAGAAATCAATCAAGCAGGGTGCAATGTTCTTGATATGAGCAAACAAGTTCATCATATACGTACGTGTCGAGGAACAGATCTGCCAAAGAACTTCTTCTGATATGCTCATTTTTCATGGCAACATCCGTGAAAATAATTCGATCAGGTTGCACACCCTGTGCGGCAGCATCTGGACATGATAAAAGCGGTCACAATATTTCTATGCTGTATTGCTATATCATGCACGAATCATAAAAAGAATCTGGAAGCTATAAGTTCAAAATAAAATGGTAAGCATTATCCTTAGCTAGTAAGAGGAAAGAAGTTAACAAATGTACTCAATGCAAATTATTTTTACTAAAAAAGCCCCACATACACGCTCGAAGTCTCATCTCGCCTGCGGCAGGAAATCTAAGAAGCCAAAGTGCACTATTGCGGACACGCTTAAGAATATTGCACCTGAAATAGTTTTTAAGCCCAACTCAGAATGGCATCACATCATAACAAAAATAGTAATAGCATGTGGGAACCAGAAATTACCATGTCGTGAAAATTTCAGGGTCCATCTTGTACAGCTGATTGAAACAAGCAAATATAAACTTGCCGTCAGGCAATCCATAATCTGAACGCTTGGGTTGGCATTTTGGGTCCAATACATCACAGTTTTTCTGGTAAGAGTTGTAGAGCAGATTAAATTCACACTATAATAGAACTTTGTCCCCCCCCCCAAAAAAAAAAAAACCTTAAGTTCACAATAAAATAAAATCTGATACTAACCTGCTTATAATCATTTACAAAGTAGCAATGAGGTAGATGGACAAGCTTCTCAGAATATATATGAGAGAAACGTGTAGGGGAAACAAACTGCCAAATAACTAGTAAAATATCAAACCAAATACAAAAAAGAAAGATCACAATATACATGTAAATATAGAACTTTTTACTAACCTCGTCAGTGACCAAATAATGTATGTAAGATGCCCCTGTTGTTCCTGGAAATCCCATGTATGAGACCTGGATGGGAGCAGGCTGCATGGCAAATATTTCATTTCTAGCTCCCTGCACAATGAAGGAAATAAAAAGCCATGGAATCAATCCAGATTTTGGGCACAAGTGGCAAAACACAAGAACCACGAGAATATTTGCTCAGAAAAATGTTCATAAGATATAAAACCTAATACCTAAAATAGCAATTACAGGAAGTCAAAAGTAAGACACATAATTTCTCCTTATTTCCCCCCAAATAATACAAGAATACTAAAAAACAAGTATACAAAGGAATACCTTGGTGTAACCATTAAGGTTGACAAGGATTTGGATCTGATCATCATTAATCATTCTAGCAATCATATCAGAAGACATGGAAGAAACATCTATAAAATGCTCAGCTTCCATCTGGATGCGCACCCTCCATTCAGAGCCATCATTCGGACTTAAAGCATAGCAGAACACCTAATGCCACGATGTGTTACTTGCCGTGGATAAATAAATGAGAGTAAAAAGGTGTCAAGCAGGACAATAGCTTAAGTAGATAAGCAGTTAAAACCTGCACACCTCAATGTTTTCTCTGTCATGCATGCCAAATACTGAGCCCATAAGATGCGATAATGGATGGTTCCCAAAGTCACTGCTGACATATCTGAAACAGGGAAAATATCACACCATGTATAAGTTCATCCTTCTTTAAAAAAAAAAAAAAGGACAAATGATAAGTTGAATGGAAATAATGCAAAAACAGGACGGTTTCAAAACTTACCCAACCCTTAAACGGTCATTCCTACCACCACCCTTTATGGGTAAGGGAGTAGGATGGTTGAAGGGAGGAAGCGAGTAACGGGCAGCAATCACTGTGCAATGTGCAGCATATTTGCGACTGCAATAACATAAAGAACAATTCAAAGATTATGAGAAGTTGCTCCTGATGTCAAAAGTGTCGAACTTTAATGGATACCTGATTTCCAGGGCAAGCATTGGATCAAGGGGATAGGCAATAGCATGGAATGGCTGCACACTTGGAATAACTGACATCTACAAGAGGTAACAAATGTTGTAAGATAATCAAACAAAATTAACAGAAGAGTATTTCAAGTATCAATATCTGAAATTTTTGGGTGCGAGAAAGAAAGAGAAGGAATCAAATAAATTAGCTGAAACCTTAATCTGCCTTCGTATTATCCCTTCAACTTCAACAAACATCTTATGACGATCATCCCAGTCACACACACACTGTCAATACAAAAGCAAACCCATTGAGACAAACCACAACTAGCACATTCAGATATCATGTAATCTGCATTTGGTAAACTGAGAAGTTGGTATGACATCAAAACACTGGTTCAACTGCTCTAGACAGAGATATATACTCATAATGATACAGGAAATTGTTTTGAAATTGTCTAACACCTTGATAAGCTCAAAATGTGAACTTTCTGCTAGTAGAAAATCATATCAACAAAAGAACTTTACAAATGACAGAAAAAGTAATAGACAAAGAACAAATAATAATTGCAAATTTTATCCACATCCACATGCATCTTACTCATATGATTTAGACACAATGAATATCTCAAGTCTAATATATTTTTGGACTGACAATGAAAATGGTAGTGCGACATCATTTTCATGGAATCTATTCCATATTAGCCTGTACTACCATACCAGAGTAATTCTGGGGCCCCATACGCAACAGTAATTGGTCAATACTGAATTTTGCCAACTTAACAAAATCTAAATTTGAATACCAATATCTCATATCACAACTCAGTATAATAGCCCCTTTTTTTTTTGTTTGGGGGGGGGGGGGGGGGGGGGGGGGGGTGGCAATTACTCAGTATGCATCTCCAAAAAAAAAAAAAAAAACATTTTTTTGGTGTCAGTTTATGCATTTCTGTGTAATTCTATTGATCAACACAAAAGGAAATTTGAAATTTCTTCCATACATTTTTGCTTTGTTTATTCTTTTATTTTATTATTATTGTTTCTGCTTCAATTGCTTGAGTTGATTTTTGCCTCTCTATATCTAAGGGGCCATTTGACAAAACTTTCAATTTCCTATTTTCAATTTTTTGTGTTCAATTGCAGTTTCATTTGAAAAATGAAACTTAATATGTTGTTTTACCACTTTCTGTTCGTTTTTAGTTTTGTATTTTATTTTTCTATCCTACACCTAACCTCACTATAAATGGAGGAGAAGCTGAAGATCATCAGCAACTCCTTCAACCTTCTCCTCACTTGCAGGAGTTGGCAAGACTCCTATGGTAGTCATGACACTCCCAGATCTAGAAGACTTGCCAACTCCCATCGAAATCGCTGACAAGTGAAGAGACGATGATGGAGTTTGTCAGTGATCTTTGGCCAACATCAAGTTGGAGCAGTGAGGAGTGTGCGAAGGGGGAACAAATAAAAACAAAATCCGAAAACAGAAAACATATTTTTAGAGTTATCAAAAAATTGGGAAAAAAAAAAACATAAAACAAAAACCATTTTCAGTTTTTACTATCAAAATAGTGAAAAAGATTAAAAATAGAAAACGGCAAGCCTTCCAAATGGGTATGTTTTGTTTAATATTTTAAGTATATATTTTGTGTCATCTTTTTCTTTTTTTTTTTCTATATCCATTTTTGTTTTATATTGGTTTATATTAGTTGAAATTTGATTCTTTAAGTGATTAAGGTCAATAATGTCTCATTGATACCCAAAAAAAAAAAGTTCAGATATTTGATTTAGATTTATTTATATGGTTTTGTTTATATTGTTTTGTAACAATGACACCTGCTGGTACCAATACCATATCATACCATCCCAAACCGGTATTTTGTTCAGTACAATATTAACAGCAATGTGTGACATAAGACAGCAGAAAGGAACAAGTAAACAAATAGATCAACCAATAAATCTTGGGAATGTGTATCCAACACTTGAACTGGAGGAAAAATAGTTAAACTTTGGAATAGCTTCAACATTTGTCACCTGTGACCTACTAGTATTATGCTTCAGAAGCAGAACATATTTTGTTTCCCCCACAAATTAGGTTTCAATCCTTTATGACACAGTTTCAGGAGAAACAGGCTATGCACTACCTCCAAGCATGACCCTCTTAAGAACATTTGTTCTTTAACATTATAGGACCATACCAAATATGGCTCAAACATGCTCCACATAACAATGGCCCCTCATCCATTGGATAAAACACAGCTATATCATCTCACCATCATCCAGTTAATAAGAGACAACCATACTTTATATAATACTCTGGACCTATTATTCTCATGACCTACAAAAATATTGAGCATGAACAAGAGGCATATCATGACACACCTGCATGGTGTGTAGTAGATTACAAGTTGCTTCTGGAAAATCTGGTCGAAGAATCAATGCTTGCTTATAACTCTTTATAGCTGGTTCAACACGCCCACTACAGATTGATCATATCCAAAAATCAGCCGCATGCCAAAAAAATCAACAGACAAATCATAGACAATTGGACTGATGTATGATAAATTTATGGAAAAGTTTCATATAATCTCCAATATTAGTTGAATAAAAACACTTCAAACGGAAGACTGTAAAGAAAAGGTTGATTTCATTGACAACTGCACTTTCACAGAAACCCCCCACTTCAGGACCTCTTTTTTTCATTGTAACAGTTAACCTAACAGTTCTGGTCATGTTTTGCAATCTCAGCCCTCCACTTTGTTTACTTGCCCTGATGGACTTGCCTTAAGTGACACTTATATGACATACTTTAAATGATAAATGAAAATGAAAGAATGACAAACAAGTTGGTTTAAAATGAACAAGAACTACCATCTCAGCACACAGATTAAATCTAATAATGCTTAAACTTGATTGACTTGATTAAAATTATAATTTTATCCCACTAAAATTGGAATTCAATGGTTGGGGATGGTTTGACACACAAATACTAGACCGCAATAGATTAAAGCTATCTTTTTTTCTTAGGTGATTAAAGCTACCATTTTACCTTCTCTCCATCTTTCGCCCTACTCAATGACTGAATGCACATTACCATTGCTTCCAGATCCATCTCTCCCCCCAACAGACCATTTTAAATTGTACATAACTTAAACACACACTTGAACGTCAAACTAGTACCTATCCATCTACAAATATACAGCTGGGTACATGGGTTAGCGGCAAAGTGGGATGGCTACTGGGTTGTACCAAGTAGGTTTGAGGAGGTTTGGTGTGAGTTCATTGGGATAAAGAAGCAGTTCTTGTTGGCAGTAGAAGGGAGGCTCACTGGTGGGAATTTTACGGATTGTGCTCGCCATTGGGTGAGGGAGGCTTAAGGGCTATCAACTGGAATGAGTTAGTAGCAGCTAGTTGCAGGCAGATCTCATTAACTGTCATCTTAAATTTTTAATAATCATCAACAATATTATTACTACATACTAAGCTATCTCATCTCAATTAGTCTCTTTCATTGCAATTGTAGAAAAATTAATTTACATTAAATCATTTAATCAAGTACTGCGTTGACCTACTATTAAAAAAAATCTCACATTGAAGCAACTTTTACATTATTTTTAGGAGAAAAATGAAATTCACCAAGAATGAAATTCACAATATGTGAAGCTAAATTGTCTGTTTCTTATAACTCATGCACACCAAAGGACAACATTGCAACTGGACGACTAGTAACAGAGAAAACCATTAAAATTTGGGGGGGGGGGGGGAAAGGTACTTGAGTGGAATTTCATGAAAGTATAGGGTGTTTGACAAAAGAAAATTATACCTATCCTTGTAAGCTGAAGCAAGATTTGCATGAGCTTCAGCCATGGTTGGCCGAACTGTAATAGCCCGTAAATAGTCTTGAACGGCTTCACTCACTCTACCAATCTCCTTATATGTGTTTCCTCGGTTGACAAGGGCATCAGCTGCCAAAGGGTCAATTCGAAGAACTTCACTATAGCAAGATATTGCATCGGCACAGTTCCCCTGTATTACAATCAGAAAGCAAAAAAATAAATAAATATCGCTGGAAATAAAATACAAGAAAGAAAGAATGCAAAATATCACAACAGTTGCTAATGCAGTAATGCTATAAATTTTCACAGTAGTTGCTAACGACAGCAAAAATATCAATTTTTCTTTCATATCGAGCACTTCACATGATTTTCTTATGGTAATAATGAAACCAAAGCTCTTCACCATTTATGTGTGCAATTAGGGGAAAACATAATGGACAGCAGGGTAGAGTTCAAGAGATGAATAAATGCCCCTGCCTGTTGTTTGTAAATTATTGCCAAGTTATTGAAAGGAGAAGAGAGCCCTGTTGTTACAGATAATGTTGCCCTATAACATTGTGCAGCAACACTCATCATGTTCCTGCAAGATCAAGAACACCTCATTTGGAAACCAATTGCACATGTACAAGAAGATAAAGAAGGGAAGCCTCAATTTTCCAAAAAGAGTAACAAAAATTAAAAAACACTCAACAGTACATCAGGAATGACATACCATTCCATGTATATATTTCCAAGGTTAGCAAGAGCTTGAGGATGGTTGGCTTGCAAAGCAAGACATTGCTTCATATGGTAAATAATGTCATCAGAACAAATGGTCAAGAAAAGAAAAGGAAAGGCAAATTACACACAGGAGTGTAAAACCTACACGGTAGCAGTGAATGGCTTCCTCAACTCTACCAGAATCTTTCAGTGCATTACCCTTGCAATAGTAAAATAAAAGAACCACGATTTCATCAAGTCAGTACTAAATACAAAGTTACAATGTGCAGAGAAAGGATCCAGTTAGAAGAAGGTATGCAATACCAACCAAATTATTGTACGCCTCCAAGAAGCCAGTGTCACAAGCAATGGCTCGCTTGTAATGGATTATTGCCATATCCAGTTTGCCTTGCTCATAATATATACTACCCAAATTACCTGCAAATTGTGATTTCTCAAATTGTATTATGGTAGAGGTAAAACAAGAATCACCAAGCTATTCAATCTGTTAGGTATAAATCAATAATAAAAAAATTTAACTATCAAATAGAATTGCATTCTCTTATTATTTTCCAAATCAATTATGTTCTTAAGTAGACACGGCTCATAAAAAATTGGACATTAACAGATTATAGTGATATGCACTGTGGTTGTTATCCAACGCAACTTTAGGCAAAAAGTATCCAATACTTTATCAGTTTACACCTAAATTATAAATATAAGAAAACTTGGACCTAGAAGTAATGAGTTTGGACATTCCAAACTCATCTACTGTGCCTTTAAAGGTACAATCACCAAATGGATCACTTATTCCCAGTTCATCCCGCTTAAACCCTGACCTCCGTAACCTAAGTTGGAATACATTGGGAAGAATCATATTCAACATTTGGATCAGAAGTTCCAAAAATCAAAAGCCAGTAACTTCACACACTGCATAAACACAAATACACAGACAGAAGACAGAAAGCCAGCATACTCACCAAAGGCCATAGCATAGTCCGGACGAGCTCGAAGAGCATGTTGATAACAAGTGATAGCCTCTTGAGGCATTCCCAAAGCCTGGAAAATGCAAAACAAAGGTCTTTGTTTCTACTCCAAATTCGTGTCCTTGCATTTGCAGCTGCCCAACCATATGAGCACAGTGCACAAAGAACTTACCTTGTAGACACTTCCCAGGTTCAGGTAGGCATCTGCAAATGTTGGTTTAAGTTTAACTGCTTCCTGGATATAAAAATGCTTTCATCAACTTTTTAGTAGATAAAATCAGATTCAACAAAAGATGGAAGGCACAACCCCAGACAAAGTGGCAAACCATAAAAATGCCAGAGACAGACATCCTGTATTTCTTACCTTGTAATATTGAACGGCCCTGTTAAAATCACCTGCCTCCATGAAAAGGCCAGCAAGGTTGGACCATGCTATGGCAAAATTCGGTTGGATGCGAAGAGCCTCAATGTAACAATTATATGCCTAAAAAGCACGCTCAAGCTATTCAGAACATAACAGTCAAAGAATATTAATGGATCTCAAATATCAGCAAAAGCAATCGAGGGAAAAGAAGAGCAATAAATGCAAATTCAAATGGAATCTTAGACGCATTACTACCAATTATCATCTCTGACAAAAGAAATAGACAAGAAACAACACCAAGTTTCCAGATGAGACCATTGTCTGTCTGTTTTTAAACACAAGCACTTAAGAGATGACCTTTACTGAAAGGATAGATGCAATAACATCCAGTCACATGCTCCAAAACTGACTAACGAAATCATTAAAGGATCTCCCACTTGTGCCAATTTCTTGGAGACCCAATCTATGTCATGGCTATTGTCATTCGAGGCATAAAGGAGAGGTTATTACCTCTTGCACTAATCCTTGAGCTTTCATCAGATTCCCAAGGTTACTGTGTGCATCAACCTACAACAATGGATAAGAATCTCATAATAGCATCACCAGTTTACCAGTAAACAACTTAATGAAATGGAGATAAAAATCTACCAAACGAGGGTTTAATGCAAGAGCCTGGCGACAACATTGGGCTGCCTCATTAAGCCTTCCTTTCCGCATGTATGCACTGGCTAAATTGGACCAAGCATCTGCAAAATTGGGACGAAGCTGCAATAGACCAAATTCATAATTAATTAATGGTTATCACACAAACATTACAGAAGACATCTTATAATGCAAAACAAGGGCGTATAGGGAATGTGTAATGGTAATAGCAATTAAATGGAACTGAAAGGAAACCTCGAGACCAAAAAAAAAATGGAGAGGCCATTTTATATCTGACAAGCCAAAAATGGACGTGACCAGAGGGAAGGGTTCCATAAAACATAAAATAGAACTGATAACTAGCAGCTTCAGCATCTTACAAAACTTCCCATTGAAAATCCTGACAAAAGGCTCCATTACTGCAGTTCAATAACAGTTTCTACCTATTCAATCTTGTCAAGTTCAACATTATCTAATCCAACAATTAAGGTGTTTATGGGTCAGAGATCCTGTCATGATATTACACGCATGTTAAACAACAAAGCAGACTCTAGACAGCTCTGTTGTATCAAAAGAACAATAATGGCTGCTCGTCTTCAAGTTACATATGTTAAGGTACAATTGGACCATACACTGTCTAATTTATTGTGGGCAGATTGACCAGAAGCAAAAATCCTATCAAACTCAAATTGAAGAACGAAAATGTACAATGTCCAAATGATCATCCGTACCATAGCATTATCTAGGGATGTATGTTAAATGTTATTGCCCCAATAAGAGTTCAACTGAATTCTAAAGAAGACAATACCAGAAGTTACATATATGACGGACAGCTTAATACTACAATAAATTCAAAAGATGTTGTATCCTTCAGTATTGACAAGATAAATCGTTTCTTGACTCAAGAATACTACTAAATAGTAACTTCAAGTTATTATGTTTTTTTGAAGCACCAATTTTATCCACCAAAACTGCAGTTTTTCATGAACAAACATTTAAATTATCTCCTCATGCAGAAGTAATCGTCATTGAACTTCAGAAAACCATTCCCACAAAGAGATTCCAGATACAAGTCATTATGCAATTTTGAAGTTTGATAAACTTGTTCAAGAAAAAGTTTAAATTGGAAATGGGATGGGATAATGATGTACTAATGTTTAATTCTGTATCCTCACGTGGATTATCGCTCTTCTATTGCTACTTTATACTTGACAATTAGGTTAAATCAATGTGAATCAGAATTTACCAACTGCAACAAACCAAGTTAAAACACATTGCAGACAGAGATGTAGCCAAGATCATACTATATGCAACAACAAGACAAGGGGAAGAGCAAGTTCTTTAACAACTTAACAATGCATCTTATGGGTAAGAAAGTGAATACAAAGGAATCAGTTCTTATCACAATAGCATCTAATTAGAAACTTAACTCCTGCTGCTAGAGCAATGTGAGGAATTCACTGTGGATCATTACAAAAATTTGCAGTAAGACTCAGGAAAAATCAATCAGAAGTATGAAATTTTGTTTGGATGGACCCAAATGAACAGAAAAAGAATGCAGATAAAGAAGGGTGGGGGAGAGAGAGAATTAAAAAAAAAAAAAAACTGAGCTCCCAGCCATGAACATTCTCTCTAGTAGTCATGGAGGAAATGAAATGAGCATGGATAACAAAGTAGAGAGCTGTCTACAAACCTCAATAGCAATCAAATAATAGCGGATTGCCAAATCAATGTTTCCTTTTTCCTATTGGCAAGAAGATCACAAAATCACAGTATCAGAATATGTAGAAGCTATTAAAAAAAATGCAGCTGCAACATATGAATGCAGCTTACCTTCCAAGCATTTGCCATATTACCGTAGCACTCGGCAAAATGTGGGTCAATTTGAAGAGCTTCTTCATTCTTAGCAATGCACATATCAAAATCATGCAACTGAAAAACAAAGAATATAATATATAAGAGGTCAGGTGTATATAATCTCACAACCAACCTGCATAGTAAAGAAGAATGAAGAAAGAACCGCCATGTTCTGACCTGATAATACACTGCACCTAGTAAAAGAAGGTTATCAGTTCGTTGCGGGCTCCTATCATAAACAGCAATGCTATGTTCTAATGCTTGATTGTAGTTCCCAGCTTTGTAATTCTGATGAGCAAGGCCCAAGATTGTGTCTTCATCAACTGCAGCACATGAAGAAAATGAGAATGATAGCTTCCAACACTTAAATCAAGCAAATAGTTGAAAAGGGCGCAGAGAGGAGAGATTGGGCATGAAGAACGGCAGTTTATTGCAAAAGGGCATCAAATAACATCCAATGTCCATAAAAAATAAAATAAAAACAAATATAAAAATTATTTAAAAAAGAAAAAGAAGAAGTAAGGATTTCAACTTCCAACTTTCAAGAAAATCTGACTTTGATCGAGTCACCAATATTAGATATGCCATGCAGTGTCTTACCCATATATTCATTTGCCCAAAACATGTCAAATGTAAATATTGAGATCCAATCTTAAATTTGGAAATTTCATACTTTTTTTTAGAAGAATCTTGAGTAGAGTGTTACTGGATTGGGCATCTGAGGAAGCACTCTAGCTCATGGTACAACAGGTAGAAATGGACGGAAGGCAGCAGATAGAAAATAGAGGAAGGAAGAATCTTGGCTAATTCACATTCCTCCTTAACTTGAATAGGGGCAAGGAATTCATTTCCTTGTCCAAGTTCTCTGAACCAAGAACACTACCAAAGGGCATTGTTTAGGGGGATCCAGAACTGTGATATGGCATCAGAGAATTGTGCTATGCTCCCTGATTTTGTGCTTTAGGAAACAACACATTCAGTCCTTCATCTTTTAGAGTATTGGATACATCTTTACTGACAAGTTCAATCTTTGTTTTACAATTTTTTTGTTATCTGCTTAGATAGTTTTGGATACTATTGCTCAATTTTAAGAACATCAAAGAAAAACATAAGAAAATTTAACAACTTGGATCTATTCCCCATGCAAAATCAATGTTTACTTTCCTATCAGGTACTAAGCAATTTGATCCAGCACACAAACGGTAGCTTCTCCTAATCGAGATCTATTGCATAAGTAGGAAACAAAATAAACCAAAATCTAAACAAGTTCCATTTAGGGGTTAAATTCTTACATCAACAATTTAAATCTTCAAATTCACATTCTAACTAAAAACACCAAACCAGTGCAATTTGGTTTTTAGAAATAACAGATCAACCACCCAAAGAATCATACACGGTACTCCAACGGCCATTTTCACAAAGCACGTGGATGAAGCACTAATAATATAAAGTACGATCAGACCAAAACTAACTCAAGCAAGAAGCTAAAAATCCTTCTTAAACACAATTTTTAAAATATTCTAGGAAGGACAGTAAAAATAGGCAACCAAAAATAAAAAATATCAATACAACAGAGTACCATTCCCTACCTTAAAAAGTCTAGGAATGAAGATCAGACAAACAACAGCGTTTTCTAGCCAAGGAGTAAACAAAATTTTTCCACTTTACTCTTCACCAACTATCTTTGAACGCCAATTCTCTGGAAGAAACATTCTGCTTTATATGTGCTTTATATGTGTACACACACATACGCATAGAAACAGGACTACATAGTCCCGAAACACAGTAGTGACACGTCAAATCCCGAAGGCAGACACGAGACTAATCAAATTTGAAAAGAAAAAAAAAAAAAATCCTTCACCAAGAACCCAAAGCATCGGGAAAAATTGTAATCGAACCCTAAGCCCTAAACAAAAAAACACCAAAGAGTAGAAAACCGCAACCTTCGTTGGATTCTGCCGCCTGCGGGAGCTTGAGATTTGCGGGAGGCACGGAAGACTGCGAATGCAGAAGAAAGGAATCGTCCCGCTGCTCCCCATTGTATGAAACCCTCGGAACCTGAGCCAGCAGGAGCTGCTGCTGCGCCGGCTGTTGCTGCTGCAAGTGGTGCTGCCGAAGATCGTTCTGCAGCGAAATCATGATCGGCCGCCGGGAAACCCCACCGATAATCTACGAACGGATCGCCGAAAGCAGGGAACAATAAATTACAACACCAATTCCACGGAATGCCAAGGCGTTCCAGTGAGATGAAACGCGTACAAGTGCACGACAACGAGGGGGGCGGATTTTTCCCGGGACGCAGTGAGATTTTCCGGGAAAATTGACGCGAATTTTCTTGAGAAAGCTGGAAGAAAACGGACGGAAAGGCAGATTCTTTATTCGTCAGATCGGCCTTCGGTTAGCACCGATTATAACCTCTCCCCCTCCGCATTAAACAACGGAGAACAAAATTTCTGCAGCTTCCCCGGTGTCTTCGACGCCCGTAGCTTCTCCAACCAGGAGACGACGCGTGTGCCTAGCCGAGGGTTCTAGAAATTCCGAGTGCTAAAATTACCAAAATCAGTAAATTTGAGTCGACGTGCCCCCACTTGATGGGCCTTGTTGGGGGAATGTTTGGGGGTCTAGCGCAGGGGATTGGAGCTCCGGATGGACAGCTCCGATTATTTAAATTTTATTTTCGGGCAATTTTCTTTTAATCCGACAGTTTGTTTATTTTTACTTTTTTGTTGAATTTGGGCATTTCTTTAACGTTTTAAAGCTGGAAGCTCACGAGGGGCTGACACGTAGAGCTGTGGCGAGGTGGGGTTTGGTGGCTGGTTGACTAAGGGCCTGTTTGGCACGTTAATTTCAACTCACAAGGCCACGCAAACCCCCCTCTCCGGCTTAACTTCTTTGTTATGCTGTTTGAATTTTTATTAGAAAATAAAATATTTAACTTTCTCTGTGCCGTGTTTGGCAGAGTGAAAAGTGGAAGCAGCTAGAATGGATGGGTCTTTTGATTTTTTCAAAGTGAAAAGTAAAATATTTAACCTTCTTCGTTTTTCCCATGGAAAGTGAGTTTCTATACGTATACAAAAAATGGAAAAACTTATTCTCTTATGCAGATATGATGACACTTTTTACACTTTTATCTAACTTCATCAACATTGCCACCACAAATCTTAGCCATTTCTGCGTCGTCATTGTGTCTAACTTTTCGTATATTGTTGATATTCGTTGAGTCCTTTTGTGTCTCCATTATTTTTATTCATGTTGAGCTATTTGTGTTATTATTGTCGTTGTTATCATTTTCCACTTGTATGTGTTGAGTTTTACCTGAATTATTGTTCTTATCAATCTCTAGTCAAATATGACTTTTTATATTATCGTCTTCATCATCTTATGTCCAAATTTGCCTCTATATGCACATCATTATTTATGTCTCTATTATATATTTTTGTCTTTATGTTATATATTTGATGATAATAAAATAAAAGTATTATGTTTTTTTTAAAGTATCAACTAAACATTAACAAAAATATTATCACCCAATAGTCTTTCTCAGTACAGTTCCAATAATTTATAATTCACTCAGCAACTACTATTTGGAAGATTTTCGTTAGTTGTTCAAACTCGGAGGCTTATTTCATAACCATGTGAGATACTCTTATAAGATACAACAAATCTCAAGAGGTTTAATCTCCAAACGCTACTCGCATTATAATGTGAATAACAAAATTAATAATACATTCAAGATGCTCGCCTATAAATTTAAGTCCTGCTATTTGTACATCACTTTTGTATATCTTGGATTACATAAAAATGTATCATGACTAAAATACCTCTCGTCTCCATACGCCTCACGAGGGACTTTTTTGTTATTGATACATCTTTATGTAGTTTAAGGTATACATAAAAGTGTACTAATAGTATTTTTCTATAAGTTTATGGAAAAGCTTGAGATACTCACGTAAAAATTATGAATCTTTCTCCACCTATCAATCTCCCCCTCCCAATAAATAAGGAATTCCTCATTTGAAAAATATAGGCTTACAACTCTAACTGATACATTATCTCAATACAATAAAAATTATTCTTATATTTGGGCAACAATAGTAATAATTATCCAAAT
The DNA here is from genome assembly GCF_014633365.1 of Diospyros lotus. Classification (NCBI taxonomy): domain Eukaryota; kingdom Viridiplantae; phylum Streptophyta; class Magnoliopsida; order Ericales; family Ebenaceae; genus Diospyros; species Diospyros lotus. The sequence continues at coordinate 34,097,007 of NC_068347.1, read as the reverse complement.
ATAATATATAAAATAAATTATTAATATATTATTATATATAGATAGATAAAAATATATTTTGTAGACAGCCGATAAAATAAAATATATGAATAATTAATCAAGGCTAATAATATATGAAATGATGGGCTCCGAGAAGACGGACCGGCCCAATAATAGCCCTTGGGACCAAGGCTTGGCCGTACTATATATATCGTAGTTAGGGTTTTTCTAAGCCTCTTTGTTCGCGGTAGAGGCCAATCAGGTAAGGCAACCGATACCGGCGGGTAGCAAGACAGAGGGCTCCGCCGTCTCGCCGCCGCTCTACAAAGATGGGTAACGCCGCCATTACTTTTCTCTCTATCTTAATCATATACATTTGGGTGCATTCTCCGGTCTGCATCTGGAAAGATGGATAATCGCGTCTTGATGGTTGCTGCTGTGGTGTTTGTTGGTTGGTCTAGGGATTTCTCGAGATTCGATGCACAAGAGGCGTGCAACTGGAGGCAAGAAGAAGGCCTGGAGGAAGAAGAGAAAGTAAGCAAACGACCATGAAAATGTCATTTGTTTTTTGTTTGGCTTTGGTGACTCTTTAGCAAATTTATAACGGCCAAGTGGATTGTTGCTTTTATTAGGCATTTGGTAATGGCTTTTTTGATTCACCTGAGTGAAAGATTCCCTGCTTACGATGTTATTGTGTCGAAATTGATGTCTGTAGATTGCTGGATCTGTTAGCTATGATCACCAAGTGGTTGAAATTTGAGACTGGTGTGCTCTAAAGAGCTGCACCCCTGTTTTTGGCCTATGTTGTATCCGGACCTTTACTTCGATGGCGTGAAAATCCTTCATACTGATTTAATCCACATGCTTTCAGATAGGTTTTAGGAAATTGACTCTTTGAAGTTGTACCAGTGGAATCTTTTCCATCTTTAAGCTTGTCTAAAACGTTTTTGAAGACACCTATAAAATGGAGATTATTTGTAAGATATACGTTTTTCTTTTGTTTCTTATGTATACGTTGATATCTGTGATGTACAAACAGAGACACGCAGTACAAATACGACTGGGCACATGAACATGCCGATTTTGGAAAATTGCTGGACACATCACAATACGGTCGTGCATAGAGTACAGGCACAAGAAAATTTTAATATAAACGTAATGAAAGTACAATAGATTATTGAAATTAAAAAGCCACGACACTATCATCAAAGCGGGCAAGAAGAAAAGTTGCTGCAGCAGAAACCAAATGAAACTATTCTGACATGATTCATGAATCATGAGCAGATGCATATACACTTATCATCAGATCAGTTGGAAAATATATTGAAACATGTCAAAAATATCCAACTGTTTTGAACCCACAATTATAGAGCATGAAGCTGAAGTCAGTGAGATAAGATGCATATAACTATGACAGTGTCCAACAAATATTCGGAAAAATGAAATAGTAGTGAGAAATTAGACCATGCCACCTGGCAAGTCAGACAGATATTATTGAGTGTCAAACAGTATTTGTTGCAATGTGTTACACACGGAGATGACTCTCCAAATGTAGTGTTGCTTTCAAGATAGCTACTTTACATGATCGTGACAACAGATGTTGGCTTGAGGTGTTGTGAGGAAAGATTAGAATTCCTGAGCCTATACAAAGAAAACTTTCTTCTGACAGGACATACTCTATGTATGTATCCATCGGAAAAGCTGTCTGCTGAAGTATGCGATTTAATGCAAAGAAATTGATTAACAAGTATCACAGGCCCGAGACTTAGGCTGATGCGATAGTTCAACAGTATCAACTTAAGACATTTAGCTTATGTGTCCATTTATTGTATAAATTTGTAATTGCTGCGTGGCAATGTGAACTTGGATACCAAGTGTTAATTTTTTATTTCATCTTTTTATGGTTTTAATTTTCATTGGTTCTTGAAGGTATGAGCTTGGTCGTCAGCCTGCAAATACTAAGCTCTCAAGCAACAAGACAGTGAGGAGAGTTCGTGTGAGAGGAGGCAATGTTAAGTGGAGGGCCCTAAGATTGGACACTGGGAATTACTCGTGGGGTAGTGAAGCTGTCACCCGAAAAACACGTATCCTCGATGTGGTTTACAATGCCTCTAACAATGAGCTTGTCAGGACACAAACCCTTGTGAAAAGTGCAATTGTTCAGGTGGATGCTGCTCCATTCAAGCAATGGTATCTTCAGCACTATGGTGTTGACATTGGTAGGAAGAAGAAGGCAGCTGCAAAGAAGGAAACCACTGAGGTATTAGAAGTTCTAAAAAAAGTTTAATTCATATACATGTGCTGTAATTTTGTTGGTGTGAACTTTTACTCTTTCCATGATATGTATTCTGCCCAGTATTGAAAATTGTTCCAAACCCAGTGTACATTTTATTGTGTGCCTCTTTCCTTTTCTAAATTAGGAGTCTGTTTTTATGTTCTCAATAATTTAGTGCACATATGCATGCTTTATTCCCATTATTGTTATCTAATTCTATATTCTAGTGAGTTTTCATTTTAACCCTAAGGGCCCATTTTATAGAGTGCCCACTTTTTAGCTATCATTTCCAAAATTTTAAGGAGCCAAGATAAAAAATGGTGTTTGGTAGTCCATTTTCACTTTGGAAAAAAATTTAATATTTTAGATTTTTTTTTAAATACACACACATGAGAAGGTAATGTGCAGTGTTTTTCTTATTCTATTATATTTCACTTTTTTTTTTCTCTCCCATGCATGACTTCTTCCCTTCTTGGTTCTCCCCTTACGGGCCTCAACTTCCTAAATTAGTCCCTTCTCGTTCACAATCTTGGCCTTTTTTTCTCTCTTTATTTTTCAGCAAAGCCCAATGTTGTCCACTTCTTCCTTTTCCCATACCATGAAACTCTAGGAGAGAGTAATAGAGTAGAGGCTCAGAAAAGAAACAAAGGTCTCGAAAAATCAGTTTGATTTCATGCCTGATAGGTCAACAATGGAAGCTATATACCTACTGAGGCGCTTAATAGAAAGGTATCGGGATCATCATAAGGACCTACATATGGTGTTTATAGATCTAGAAAAAGCCTATGATAGGGTCCCTAGAGAAGTATTATGGAGGGTTTTAAAGAAGAAATGAGTCAGAATAGCCTATATATAAGTCCTTAAAGATATATATCACGGTGCAGAGACAAGGGTCAGAACATGCGGGGGGATACTGAACCGTTTAAAATTACAATAGGACTGCATCAAGATTCTGCACTAAGTCCATACTTATTTGCTCTAGTAATGGATGAACTTATTAAAGATATTCAGACAGAAGTGCCATGGTGTATGCTATTTGCAGATGACATAGTGTTGTTGGTGGATGAAACAAAAGGAGTGAACACTAAGCTTGAGTTGTGGAGAAACAATTTAGAATCTAAGAGATTTAAATTAAGTAGAAAGAAACAGAATACGTGGAATGTAAATTTAGTAAGAATGCAAGAGTAGAGGATGTTATAATTAAATTGGAAGACCAAATCTTATAAAGAAAAGACCATTTTCGATATTTGGGATCAGTGATTAAAAAAGATGGAGAAATTCACGAGGATGTTGCACATAGAATTAAGGCAGGTTGGCTAAAATGGAGAAATGTATCGGGGGTGTTATGTGATGGTAAAATTCCATTAAAACTGAAAGAAAAATTCTATAGGACAGTTATAAGACCAATCTTGTTGTATGGCTCAGAATGTTGGGTAGTCAAATACCAGCATGAGCAAAAGACGAGTGTAGCCATAGTTCTGAAAGGCGCGAGGCGCAAAGGGTCCTGGAGCCTGAGGCACGAGGTGAGGCGCGCCTTTGCGAAGCGAGGCGCACCTTTTAAAAAAAAACTCAAAATCTTGTAAAATCATAAAAAACTATCAAATTATCAATAATAACACATGCATATCATTAATGTTTCATTATCTTCAAATTCTAAACTAATAACATCAAAGTTAATTCATTCATCATGCAATTTCTAAACTAAAAACATCATCAAAGTTCAAACTTAAAGTCTCAAACTCAAACAAGTACCAATTATCGTGCAAAGTTCTAAACAAACATCTAAACACTACAAGTCCACAATCAATAAAGAAGTTTTAATCATCATCATCATTATACCCTTCACCAAATTGAAAATCATCATCTTACGGTGCCATATTTTGCTCATCCCTGATTCCCTGTTATTTTTCTTCTTTTGCATGTACTCTCCAATCTCTTGTTTTATTGATGGAGGACATTTTGGAATAGTTTTAGTATTCTCCACAATCAATAAACACTACAAGTCCACAATCAAGAAAATGCTTTCATTTTGAAAAATGCTATTTTTCTAGGTCTGGAAGATTAGCGCATTTTTTCTAAGTCTGGAAGATTAGGGCATTATAAGGAGACATATAAGAAAATGTTTTCATTTTGAAAAACTATCTCCCGGTATTTTGATAGTTAATATTCATTGTTGTTAAAATGATTTTTAATGAATTTTTCAAGAAATAGTAGGTACGTATTTTGGGGTGGTAAAATCGCTAAATTTTGAGTTTGTACTAAAATCAAAATTCTATTTTCTTATTGTTATGGATTTTGATTTTTTAGATATTTTTATTGAATCCAAATGGGGGTACTTTCTTATTTACATTTATGTATTAAAGTAAATGGAAGGTAAAATATAAATAAAAGAAAATGTGGACATTTACTTAAACTAAAGAAATGTAAATAAGTAGTGATGTATACATGCTGAAACTGAGAAGAGGGGATGTTGGAGAGGAGAGGAAGAAAGGATGCAGCAGGATGCAGGCGTGGGTTTCATGAGGCGCGCCTCAGCGCCTCACCTTGCAAGGCGAGCGCCTTGCAGAAATCGCCTCGCTTCAGCCCAAGCGAGGTGCCAAACTGGCGCCTTGCGCCTAGGCGCGCCTTTAATAACTATGAGTGTAGCAGAGATGAGGATGTTAAGATGGATGTGCGGCCATACAAAAAAAGATAAAATTAGAAATGAAGTTATTCGTAATAAGGTAAGAGTAGTGCCAATCGAGGAGAAGATGAGAGAGACTAGACTAAGATGGTTTGGTCATGTGAGAAGGAGATCAAGAAATGCTCCTGTGAGGAGAGTTGATAAAATGGAACAATTAGTCAAAAAAAAAAGATAGAGACAGACCTAAGAAGACTTTGAGAGAGACATTAAAGTTTGATATAAAGTGTATGGACCTAAATGAAGATATGACAAAAGATAGAAATACATGGAAGTCTATAATTCATGTAGTCGACCCCACATAGTGGGATAAAGGCTGGATATGTTGTTGTTGTACTGAACATTGCTGAAGCCAGATTCACTTTATTTGCTGAACCTAATTTGGGTTAGAACTGGTTATCCAATGGACTGTTACTGGCAAAGAATAATAAAAGGACAAAAAGTCAAAATGTATCCAAGGGTGGGACACTTTTGTCAATCTCAGTTGAATTATTGTATACATTTAATTATCAGATAAAATAAGTAATTTTTTTATCTAATCCCATATTCAATTTAGATTTTCACAAATTTGAAAAAGAAATAGAGTTATTAAGGACATGTTCTGTTCTTTTTTTTTTTTTTTAATTTCCTTGTGAAAAAGCAAGAATTGAAGCTCCAACAAAATCCAAAATCGAAGCCTGAAACCTGAAAACAAGTGTAGAAACCTGTTATGGGAGGGTGTTGTCAAAATTCTAATTGGCTGCTCTATTTTGAGGATTTTATTCACAAGAATTCAATTATTCACAATTGAATATAAACATCATATATGTTGATTCTGAAAAATAAAATGTTTGAAAGGGGGGAAGTTTAATACAATTGATATTTTCAGTTGTTGACTACTTCCCAGTCTTAATTTGTCTCTACGAATTCAATGTTTAGGCATCAATATTTCCTCTGGGCTGACATTTATTAGTATGCCGTGCCATGGAGTTTGATTTTGGATATAGTTTTGCACAAAAGGATTGTCAATCTCTCCTTTTGGGACCATAATTGTTTGTTGTTGCAAACCCTAAATTGTTGAGGGGTGTGTTCTTGTTGGTGGTTGGTCCTATTGTTCATGACACCTGTATGCAGGAAGGAGAAGGGGCTGCAGAGGAAACAAAGAAGAGCAACCATGTTCTCAGGAAGCTTGAGAAGCGCCAGGAAGGCCGTAAGCTAGATGCACACATCGAAGAGCAGTTTGGCAGTGGAAGGCTGTTGGCTTGCATCTCGTCCCGACCTGGTCAATGTGGCAGGGCAGATGGGTGAGTACAAAGAGCAAAAATGTTCTCTGCAATTGTATGTGCTCTTCCGCCTGACCTCACATCACTTCCTCTTTAAATTTCCACTGCAGGTATATCCTGGAGGGCAAGGAACTTGAATTCTACATGAAGAAGATCCAAAGGAAGAAAGGCAAAGGTACCAGCGCCGCTGCTTAGTTGCAAAACTGGATTGCCAACCCATGTGATTTCTGTTCTTGTGCCGGAATTTGAGTTATTTAGCTTTGCTGCTTTTTGATTGCTGTCTTAGGACAAATGAGTTGATGAGAAAATACTGGAAGATGTCTGATTTCTAGCTATAAATGAGAGATGAATTTGCTTTTGCTCAGTTATGCAAGTCGTCATTTTTACCTAAATGACAACGTGCTGGATTGATGGTTTTGTCTTTGATTAAGCTTCGGTTTACTTCTTGGGGCTTATTTAAATGAATTTGGCATGATTCTGCCACTAGTGTAGTGTGCGACCTCACACATACCAGCAGTTACCCTCTACAGTGGATTGGGAACCATCCTCCGGTGACCATAATGGCCCTTAGATGATTACCTAAACCACATTTTGACTCTTTGACAAGACGCGTGCATGAGGCTCCGTTAACTCATTTACGGTGAACCAACCACTGAACTTCGTATGATATTGACTCCTCTGCCATCACTTCACTCTCCCCCTCAATGCTTGTGGCTTTCTAGTGCTAGGGGTGTCCAGGCGGTTTGGATTAGTTTTGGATCAAAGAGTTTTTACTTTGAATATTGCATCGACATGGTTTGATTTCGTCTGGTTCAGTCTAAATTAATTTTGTTTTTATTTAATATAAATTTAAAAATATATACATATATATGTGCACACGTGAATTTAAGCAAAATTAATAATATTTAACATTTTATTTTATTTTTGTTTAAACAAAACAATTTAACTTCGAGAAATATATATATACACATGCAAAAACTTACCATAATTTTGATAGATTGTAACGATTTGGGCGCTATCTCCAAGAGAGGTTGGATGAAATAGATATGCTTGGATGGAAAGATCCTATAAAGCTTTGTTGGTCTGTGAAGATGCAGCTTTGCTGCTTGGATAGAAAGATCCTATAAAGCTTTGTTGGTCTCTAAGATGGGCTTTGGGCCTTTCTTGCTTAGCTTAGGTGGAACGTCCCTTTTTTTTAATGGTGTTAGAATTTATGTGCCAATTAACAATTTTAGGTAGACAATTTTTTTTTTTTTGGGGGGAGAGTAAAATTTTAATCTTGTGTTCAAATTTACGGGCCAATTAACAATTGTATATAGATAATTTTTATGGGGTGTAAGCCTTTTAAAAGATAATGAAGACGTGTAAAATTTTAAAAGAGAGGGTTGAAGAGTAGAATTTTAATCGTGTTAGAATTTATAGGCCAATTGACAATTTTAGGTAGATAATTTTTAAGGGAGGGGGATAGGGGCCAAATAAGGTGAAGAGTAAAATTTTAATCTTGTGTTAGAATTTATGGGCCAATTAACAATTTTAGATAGATAATTTTTATGAGTCGTAAGCCTTTTAAAAAATAACAAAGACAGTGTAAAGTTTTTTTCGTATCAGATCAAAAGTAAATTTAATTGCAAAATTTGTTCATCGAGCAAGTATAAAAGTGAGTCTGATTGATTATACAATACTGAATAAAAAGTTGTCACTCAATAAATAAGTATTACTTTAAGCATAATTGGTTGATTTTCTTCTAGAGCTCACATCAAATGGGAAGTTTAATATCTCAATGTTAGTAAGCTTGCTAACTCAAGCGCTTGGGGCACAAAAAAAAAAAAAAAGAAAAGAAAAAAACCTTTGCAAATATTCGAGCTTGGGCATGACATGTATAGCGGGGGTGAGGGTGAATTTTGACTTGTAAGTTTAGGTCAAATGGGGTATATCCCATAAAGTAAGGCCAATTGAAACTTTGGGCCATGAGATGATCATCAAGTACCATCAAGTTAATAACATCAAAACTCTTATTTATTTTTCATAATGTAATGGATAGATATGGAGATTTAAGGTGCTATTTATTTTTTAATTATTACTCAATTAAATTAAAATATTACTTCTATTATTTTATTGAAAACCTAATTTTTGCACATTAATATAATTTTATATGAAACTATTTTACTTTAAAAAATAACATTCAACTCAATTTGACCCATTTTGTATTAAATGATGATGGGTTTGATAAAAAAAAATTAAATAAGATAAATAAATTTAAATCTCTTTAGCAAATAAATCAAATCAAATGTATTGATCTCAAGATATAATTAATCTAATTCAGACCCGACCCGCGGAATTCGGGAGACCTCAAAATGTAACCCATTAAATATTTCAAGTTCGGTCAATTGGTAACGGCGGCAAGATTATGGGAGAAATCTGCAAGGATGAGAAACTTGACGGGCTAAAGTGTAGTTACCCATAGCTGACTTTTATGTTATAAAACCCTCAAAATAAATATTTGATATTTATAACTTTACCGCTACTTAGTATATGATAAGAGTTTAATTGTTTAAATAATATTTTGTTAAATAAAATTATAGAACTAAATAGTTCGAGTGATTAATGATGGATAGTAAATTTATAAAGTCAAGCATTTTAATCTCAAAATATTATTTTTACTATCTTTTATAATAATGCTTTACTAGATTAATAATGCTACATTTTTTATTTGGCGTAAATTGTTATATGGGTCATAAATAAGAACTTAGTTTCTATTTAGGTAGGCAATATTTGATTGTTATTGAATATTTAGTATGTGTTATAATTGTTATTGTTATTTTTTTAATTTACCTAATTAATCGTAACTTAGTTTCTATTTAGGTAGGCAATATTTGATTGTTATTGAATATTTAGTATGTGTTATAATTGTTATTGTTATTTTTTTAATTTACCTAATTAATCGAGAAATCTTTAGAAATCTCAAATATTTTCAATTTTATGATGATAGGTCAAATTAAATACAACATCTTTGTGCACAAATTCACTTGCTTTAACCTAATTCTACGTGCAAAAACATCCAACCAAGACAAACGATGTTGGACAATAACAAAAAGTTGAATTGGGGGAGGAATTTGGAGAGATGAGAAAATTGACGGGGCTAAAGTGCAATTACCATGAAAGAACTTAGGACACCTACAGAATTGGATCCAGAAGCATAACTTATTTTAATGGGGGGCGTAACAGCAATTAATATATACGTATGGGTAATATATGATAATATAATAATACAAACATAAATAGTCTCTGGTGTATGTATGTATGTATGTTACCCTCGTCTCCATTGCATTGCATTCCATCCCATCTCTCCTCTCCGATCCATCCCCTCTCTCGGTGACCCCTTTCCCCCTTCTCTCTCCATCGCCGAAGGGGTCGCCCCTCTCTCTCTCTCTTTCTCTTCTCTCTCTCTCTCTCAAAAATCTGAAATTAACGAAGAATCGAGAAGAACCCTAGAAGATGTCGGAGATGGCGCAGACAGATCCGGAAGGGATCGATGGAGTGCGGATGACCTGGAACGCCTGGCCGCGAACAAAGGTGGAAGCCAGCAAGTGCGTTATCCCAATCGCCGCCTCAATTTCGCCGATCCGGTCGCATCCAGACGTGCCGACCGTCCCTTACCCTGCGCTCCGGTGCAAGACCTGCGTGGCGGCGCTCAACCCGTTCTGCCGGGTGGACTTCGCCGCGCTCATCTGGATCTGCCCGTTCTGCTTCCAGCGCAACCACTTCCCCCACCATTACTCCTCCATCTCCGCCACAAACGTCCCCGCGGAGCTCTACCCGCAGTACACCACCATCCAGTACTCGCTCCCGACGCCGTCTCCTTCTCAGCCGCCCGTTTTCGTCTTCGTCCTTGACACCTGCATGATCGAGGAGGAGCTGGGGTTCGCCAAATCGGCCCTCAAGCAGGCGATCGGCTTGTTACCCGAGGACGCTCTCGTCGGTTTCGTTTCGTTCGGAACGCAGGTCCAGGTTCACGAATTGGGGTTTTCCGATATGTCCAAGGTTTACGTATTCCGGGGCTCGAAGGAGTTGTCGAGAGATCAGGTTTTGGATCAGTTGGGGCTCGGTGTCGCGGGGCGCAGGATTGGGCAGCAGGCGTTCCAGAAGGCGGGACCGACCGGGATCCCGACATCGGGGGTTACGAGGTTTATGCTCCCTGCTTCAGACTGTGAATTTGCCCTCGATACGGTCAGATTTTGTACTTCTATTTCACGTTTCTATTCATTTATGCAGCGATTTCATTTAGATATCTGGAACCTGATTTCCGTTTGTTTCAATATCAGCTCTTGGACGAGTTAGGAACAGATCAGTGGCCTGTCCAACCTGGTAACCGGGCATTGAGATGCACGGGAGTGGCATTGAGCATTGCTGCAGGTTTACTTGGAGCTTGTTCAGGTGGCACTCCGGCTAGAATTATAGCCTTGGTCGGTGGTCCTTGCACAGAAGGGCCAGGCACGGTAAGTCCTCTGGTTCCTTTGTTACGTGTTCTGCAAAAGACAAAAGAACCACTGAGATGACAAAGTTTTAATCAATTAGCACTCTGTTTTTACATGTTTAGTCTGCAATAGTTACGTTCTTTGTTATAACCAGGGTTTTGAAAATGTGTTTTGGATTGGAACAGGAGAGAAACTTACGTAATTATTGCCTTGTATTTTGGTGATAAGCATGCCCGCTCGTGGCTTATGGATTTATTTTGATTGTACCTAATATACTATTCTGATAGGGCGCAACTTATGGTTGACAGGGAATATGATTGCATCCAAATGATTGATATGTCTAACTGTAACGGCATGAATACTTTTAAGGTTTTCATTGCAAGATATTAAACAATTTATTCAAAATCAAGAAGAAAGGATAAAATTAGGAATGAAGTTATTCGTAATAAGGTAGGAGTAGTGTCAATCGAGGAGAAGATGAGAGAGACTAGACTAAGATGGTTTGGTCATGTGAGAAGGAGACTAAGAGACGCTCCTGTGAGGAGAGTTGATGAAATAGAACAATTAGTCAAAAAAAGAGGTAGAGGCAGACCCAAAAAGATTTTGGGAGAGATATTAAAGTTTGATATGAAGTGTATGGATCTAAATGAAAATATGACAAAAGATAGAAATATATAGAAGTCTAGAATTCATGTAGCCGACCCCACATAATGTGATAAAGGTTGGATATGTTGTTGTATTCAAAATCAAGAAGAAAGAATTGACTGTTATTAGAATTATGCTAGTCAATATGTATAAAAATTCCACTGCAAGACATTAAGCATTTTGTTTCAAAATGTTTTGAGTATAATTTGTCCCCGCTTCTTGGAAAAGAGGTCCTGAAATACGTAATATATACATATATTATAATACATTTATAATATAATATATTATATTTCACATATATAACATATACATTATATACCAAATTAAAGTAGCATATTTAATTTTTTTTTATAAAGTTAATACGAGGCTTTTTATAAAGTAGCATAACACCAAGTTTTTATAAACCCAAAGGGCAATTTTGTCCTGGAAAACATCACCTGGGAAAGTTACTTTCCCACCTCTCCAGATGGGAAGGACATTCTCAAAAGACATAGGAAGCTGTTGCCCATCGGAGAGCTACTTTCCTGGGAACATGACACACCTAATGTGCATATGTCTTTACCAACAATTAAATTTCCAGGAAAGTAACTCATTTTCCTCATACCAGATGCCACCGCAATTCTTCAATCTGAAGATGAAAATCTTTGCATTGGTTTGCCTAAGTTTGCTTTTTCCCTGTGAATGTTTTTAGGCTCTTACTGCAATGGTTTTCTTGTATGTCCTAGGTTTTCTAGGATAAAGTTCTGGCGAACTCTGACATCCTTCCTTTTGAACCCTTCACAAATTTTTTTTGTTATGTTTTCTCCTTATTACTTTTGTTTCAACTGGTTGTGTGAGAAGCAAAATGTTCTTGTGAGGAGAGTGGATGGAGTGGAAAAATTTATTAGAAAAAGAGGTAGAAGAAGATCAAGAACAACTTGGTTGAGGACTTGTAGGTAGGATATGAGTAATGATGGCTTTACCAAATATAAAGCCACATATAGAACTGATTGGTGAGCTAAAATTAATGTAGTTGATCCCATATAGCAGGATTAAAGCTTTGACATATTGTTATAGTTTTACTTCAACCTTCTCATTGTCTACTAGGTTTGTTATAGAAACCCCATGTGTGCATGCTTGTATAGAAACTATTTTGTTTTCTTGTGTCCTCGGATTTTATGAACCTTAGGTTTTTAATGTTTGAACCATATGCTGGCCACTTCAAGAAACCAAACTTTTACCTCTATTTTGTTCTTTTATGTTTTTGACTAATCCTTACTGCAGAAAATAAAAAAAAATAAAAGAGAAATTTATTTGGTTGGTTGGCATTTAATCCATATCCAGTTTGTATTTTTATTCTGTTATCCTAGGGTTACTTAAATATGAATCTTTAGCTGAAAACACACCTCTCACATACACAATCATTCATGGTTTGAATGATATCAATCAGAACAGAAAACACAAACAGAATTCAAAGCCAACAGTAAATACAAAATGAACAGAAACAGAAATAGAATTGAAAGAATAAGAACGCGCAAACCAAACATCCACAAGAACACCGGCATTATCCTAGTTCAGATTGCCCTTTAGGACAACCCTACATCCAGCCTAAGAACCCTCCAAGAGCAGCCTTCTTTGATTGAAAGAACAATGACCAGCACAGCTGGTTGCACCCCACGATTACAAGCCTTCTCTCAAGATTACAAATACTATTCTAAAATCACATCCTTTCTTCTCTCAAAGCTTTCTTGTGAAACAATAATATCACGCGTTAATGATGCCTAGCCCCCCTTGCCCTATTTACAGAATATTAGGGCTATAACTCCTAGGCTATTACAAAACCGGGTATTGATATTACCAGATTACCCTCAACTTAACAGCTAATTACAAGTGAGGCCACCGCCTATCTCTACCCTCCAAAACTGCATAATAACCTGTGCAAAGACACTGCTATCACTACCATCAATACTCTAGACAAACTCTTAACATATTCGATGCTGTAGACATTTTTTTGTCTTTGAGTCCATAGTTTTGCATGCCTGTGTCAAATATTTGGTTTTGTTTTTGGGTGTGAATAAGATGTGAGATTAGACAATGATAAGATCAAGGTGTTTTTAGATCGCATATGAAGTTGACATTGAGAGAAACAACAAAAAGGCAATGAATGGGACAGCTCATAATGAAAATTTTAAATTTCTGTAGTTGGTGCTTCAAATGTTGCACCCTAAATGATTTCCTCCTTCAGATGATAGTTTTGGTGGCGGGAGGCAGACATGTTTTTCTTTTTATATACTATTATTCTCTCTATGTGTTCCTCGACTTCAATTTTTCTGAAAGCGTGCTGGGTTCTTCTCCCCCTCTCCTACCCCCTCCGAATAAAAAAAAGGAAAAAAACACAAATTACAACATAACAGTTAACTGTATCATTGGCTTGGGTCAGCTAAAAATACATTTTTCATATCCTTTGTCACAACAGTAACAGCAATCACATATCTTAATCCTACTAGATGGGTTGATTACATGAATTGTAGACCTGTAGCCATTGCTATCCATGGCCATATGCTCTGTATGATTATCAAATCCTATGTTATGTTTAAGGGTTTCCTATCAAGTTTTGTTTACTCTCTCTCTCTCTCTCTCTATATATATATATATATATATATATATGAATCCATCTATTTCATCAACTTACCTCATAGGCACACTTATTGTTTGGAAACTTGATATTTGCATGCCAGTGGTAGTCCTTGATGGCTTAAGTTAATTAGCTTGCCACCATCAGTGTAGCAAGTATTGAAAAATGTACTAAATTAATTTATGTAATTTTATTTATAAAGTAAAAAAAAAATTGATTTCTTAATGTTATTTTGTTCTGGGTGATCTTGTAGCGCTCTTGCCATTTTGATGATTGTCAAGCATTGATTTGTTGCTTACCTGCTCTCATCTGGCTGAATACAGATTGTGTCAAAAGATTTATCAGATCCAGTGCGTTCACATAAAGATCTTGATAAGGATGCGGCTTCATATTTTAAAAAAGCAGTCCAATTTTATGAGGAGCTTGCGAAACAGTTGGTCAGCCAAGGTCACCTCTTAGACCTTTTTGCTTCTGCTCTCGATCAGGTATGTACTGGCTGTCCTTTTCACATTTGGTTGTGTTTTCTTGCATTTTTGGACCTCATTATTGTACTTGATACATATGCTTCTGCATTTGCAATTTCTTTGTAATGCTAACTTTTTTCTTTTTCCTTTTCTCCACTTGTTTTTCCTGAATAAACAACTTTTCTTTTAATGGATGTGTACCTTTTTAAAGGATGTTTTCTATTGCTTTTCAGGGAAAATGTTAGGAGGGAAGCAATGATAAAAATATTAACCTAGAAGTCACCTGTCATGACATTGATTGGCTACATTCTTGTCTCACGTGGATCCATTGTTATAAATTGGTCATCTGCTTTTCTCCATTCCTCGTCCAATCAATAAAGGATCGGAATTATTTTTCCATTACTTTTGTGTTCTTTCACTTCTGATGTTTTAGACATATTGGACATGGAAATGTTTCAGAAACAGTTAGTAAGCAAACCAGGTTGATGTGCATGGTACATCAATAATCCAAGTGTAAATTGATGTACATTTTTTTTTTTTTTTGCTTTCTTTTTCTGATGCATCTGCCTTGCACTTTTCCTTGGATCTCTGGGGAGTGTTAGGAAAAAAATGCAAAGCACCTGTGTGAAATGCAAGTTTTTATATTGGACATGATACATATGTTACTGTCTTAACTGGGTAACTTCTGTCATCTTTTAGCTGTGGCATCCTATATAGGGCTTGAGGAATATTTGTCAAATACTGATTGATGCCGGCTTCCATCATTGAAGCCACGTATCTGATCTAATTTGGTGTAACATTTTAGGTTGGGGTTGCTGAGATGAAGGTGGCTATTGAACGAACTGGTGGTCTTGTTGTTTTAGCTGAAAGTTTTGGTCACTCTGTTTTTAAGGATTCTTTCAGACGAGTATTTGAAGATGGAGAACAGTCTCTTGGCCTCTCCTTTAAGTGAGTTTATCAGAAACTTATGAAAGAATTGTCATGCATTTATAATTTTCTTTTGATTGTTGTTTATTTACAATATATTTGTATTCCATGATACTAAATTCGTCTGTGTTGCACAATTATTTTTCAAGTCAACTATGTCTCATCCAACCAAAGCATATTGAGTGATGCCTGCCTTTCTTTTGGCATGGTATGCTATAGATTTAATGCTTAGTTGATTATTCAGTTTTTTAAATGTTTCCATTGTATAATGTTTCGCCATGTAGAGATGATCCTTGCATTTACATTGGCTCCATAAATCCTAAAATTACCTATAAAAGGAATCTTTATTTCCCCCCAGTTTTTAACACTTTCTTGTATGGAAATTTTGTATGGAAGCTTAGGTGGTGTTTTCTTTGTGTTTCAGTTTTGAATTCATTTTTAGTTTTATATTTTGAGTGTCTGTTTTGAGATTGTTGAAAATGCGTTCTTTTTGTTATTATGAAAAAGTGTTTCTCAAAATTGAAAACTGAAAACGCGTTCATTTTGAAATTTTGAGAAAAATTATTTTATGATATTTTATTCAATAAATTTGATTATTGATTAAATTGAAACAGTTTAATGCTAGTATATTATTAAATAATATATACATTTTAAAGTTGATGAATTTACAATTTAAAATGTATAGAACGTGTTTTCACCCCTCATTGTGACAACGCCATTATCATTCCGTATATAAACGAAGAGAACAATAATTTTTTTTTTTTTTAAATCTACCTTGCTCATGGTAGACAAAACTTTGAAGGGAAAATGGCCAAAAGGTGAAATACTATTTTCACCCCTCATTGCCCAGCCTGCGGCGGTGATGGCCGTGGCAGGCGTTGTCGGCCAACAAGAAAGAGACCTAGTCGGATCTGGAAGAGAGAAGGACGAGAGGGAGTCGGATGGTGGTGACAGGCGCGGTCCATGACGACGAGCGGCGACGATGGCTGTGGCAGCCGTGTCGCCGACCAACAAGGAAGAGACCCAATCGGATCTGGAAGAGAGAAGGAAGAGAGGGAGTCGGATGGTGGTGATAGGTGCAGTCCATGACGTTTAGCGGTGGTGATGGCCGTGACAGGCGCGTCACTGCCCAAGAGACCCAGTTGATCTAGAATAGAGAAGGAAGAGAGGGAGACTTGAATCTGGGAGAGAGAAGAGGCAGTAGTGAGCATTTTGCGCGTTTTGGTTTTTTGGCGGTGTTTTGGCTGAAAACAGCCAAAACAGTTTTTTGCTGTTTTGGATTTCCTTTACAATTTTTTTTTCTTGTTTTCGAAAATGCATTTTTGAAAACAACAAAGAGAACACGCTTTCATTGTTTTGGAAAATTGAAAAGTGAAAATGGCCTGAAAACATCAAAGAGAACATAGACTTAGCTTGGGCTTTTGTAAGTTTAGGGATGACAGAGGATATGATGATCTTATAGAGGATATGGCTATAGATAGAGATGGCTGGAAGCGTAGAATTCTTCATAATCGACTCTGCCTAGTGAGATTAAGCCTTGTGATTGTTGTTGTAATTTAAGGACATCCCATCACTAAACGGACAAGGGTCCTAATTTTCTTGTGTTTTTTATGAAGACCATATCAAAGGATGCATTGCTAAAACCTGAGCTCTCTCTCTCTCTTGTTGGAGTTATATTATGGACGTTACATTCTAATTTTCACATTTTACTATATTTTGTTTCTGAGGGCAACCCTTGATAGCAATAGTAAGGTTGCTCCCATGTGATTTGGAAGTCAATAATATATTTGCGAAGTGCGGGTAAGGTTGTGTACAAAAACAAAACTGCCCTCCCGACCCCCTAAAGTGGGGAGCCTCATGCATTTGGGATGGTCTGGCTATAATCTGCTTATGTTCTTTGGTGTATAATTTATTTGCCTAGAACTGCTCCAACTATGCCAGAAAACACTGAAGTCTAGACTAAGAGTGCACGTATTGCCTTAAAATTAATATGCTTATGTGTGGTCTTAAGTTTTACCCCCACTGGTCACATATGTATACATAGACCTTTTACCCATGCTACTGTTGGCTTTGAAGCTTTCAATAACTTGATCATTGATTCCTTTTGGGATATATAAACTTACCACTGATTTGTTTTTCCAGTGGCACACTTGAGATTAATTGCTCCAAGGACATCAAAATTCAGGGGATCATCGGACCCTGCACATCTGTGGAGAAGGTTGGTTCATCTATATTTTTATCATATCTGATTGTTTTGATGATGATGGTGCTTTACCTGTACTTGGACAGTTATTTTCTGCTGACTGCAACATTGAATGGATTAGATCTTATATGTGATATCTGTACTTACTAATGCATCCTTGCAGAAAGGCCCTGCTGTTGCCAGTACAGTTATTGGACAGGGAAATACTACCTCCTGGAAGATGTGTGGTCTCGACAAAAGTACTTGCTTGACTGTTTTCTTTGATATTTCATCCAGTGAAAAATCAGAGCCTTCAGCAAATGTAAACCAGATGTTATACTTACAGTTCCTTACAAGGTGTGTCAGTAATCTATTTGCAGCTTTCTTTCTTGGAAGTTAAGCCAATGCACTTCCTTACTTATGCAGCTGTTAACTGTCTCATTATACAATATATGGAATGTGGCAGACCAACTAGGGAGCTGCACGTGTGTACCACATGTAAAATATGCATGTATTTTTAGATTTTTCTAAAAGCTGGATGCATGGACGCATTTTTAACATGTGTGGCATGTCTTTAAGATTGTTGAAAATAAAATGGAAGGCAGCATTTATAAAATCCCCTGAGACTTCTTAATATTGAAAATCCCATACCTTCAAAATTTCCTATTTTTGAGCAGATAGATGGGCTTCTAATTGGAGGATTTAAGACACTATACTCTTGCTGTTTTTCCTACCTATTAATATAGAAAAATGATCTTTTATTATTTTCAACGGCATATAGAAAGAAAGAAAATATATTAGAAAAGGATAAACAAGTTTTGTTGATGTTATCATATGGACATAAAGAAGGTGCACTATGAGGTTGCTCCATTGTGACCTTGAGGTCACAGGTTCAAGTCAGGAAACAACTGTTTTTGCCATGGGTAAGGCTGCACACAATTGATTTTCCTTATAGCCAGAAATTGCCATGTCAGCATGTTGGATCTTTTTCATATTTATGTCCATTATTATATTCATCTTTCCTAGATATTTCCATATTTGTTTATCCAGAAAGAGATTCTATTTTGATGTTATGAATATTTTGGTGAAATATTGAAATGCAGTTACCAAAGTCCTGATGGTCAAACAAGGCTGCGAGTTACAACTGTTAGTAGGAGATGGGTGGACAGTTCTGTCGGGTCAGAGGTAAAAAGTTTATTTGTCGTATCGTGAAATTTATACCCTCCAGATAAAGTGAAAAAAGGTGGTTGTTTGAGAGCCATTTTTCTGTACCCTGCTAAACTTTGAAACTATGCTGCATTTGTCTTACAGATGATGCTTCTTATATATTAGCTACTTTATGTATGGTAGTGAAGCATGTTTGTCTGGTTGATACCCTATTTGTTTAAAAGAAAATTTTAAGCTAACGAAAAAATGTAAACTCATGTTATCACACCAAAAAAAAAAAAAAAGTTCAAATTAAGAATGATGATGTGATAGATGATTTCAGATAGGTTTGAGGGTCTATAAATATCTGAAATAGTTGAATTTCGTTGACTGAAGGTTCAAGCTGAATTTTGTCTGTGTCCAGATCTTTAGCTAGTATATTCATCCAACTCAGTTTGTGACAAACTGAATCTGACGAATAAAATTTAAATCCTCCTTTAATCTTCTTGGGAATAGAAGATAAATATAGAGCCTGAGCTTTCTAATGCATGATGTTTTTCTCTGTTATTCATCATTTGTGCAATTAAGAACTCTGTTTTTCTCCTAAGCTCTTTCTGACTGCCTTGCATCTTGCTGATTTTGTAAAATTTGAGGGGACGTACAGTTGCAAAGGCCAATACTGACATAAAACATTTTGCTGCTACAGGAGCTAATACAAGGATTTGATCAGGAAACTGCTGCTGTAGTGATGGCAAGATTCGCTTCTCATAAGATGGAGATGGAGGTATTTTCTGATTTTGGAAATTGTGTTGAAGTTTCTTTGCTTCATTCAGACACAAATAAAATTTATTTGTAGTTTAGTTGTTTGTTCTTTGGTTCTCCCAGCTTCATGGTTGATATTTTCTTATATCATTGGAAGGAAGAATGCAGATTGTGAATAACAGTTGCTTAATTTGGCTTTGAAAATGACATAGCAAGCCTAAATCCCACTATGTCAGCTCGGCTACATGATTTCTAGCTAGTGCTTGCTAATCATTTATATCTATAACTTTATCTTCTATAAGCTCTTATAACTCATAACTAATAGTCTCTTACCAAATTTTTCTTATTCTCCCTCTCTCTTTTGCTGGATGTCTTTTCCATTTTAACCGCGTGCTAATTCAATGGGTAAATAAACTTCATTAATTTTCCTTTGAAAGGAAATAGAAATTTATATTGAAAACTAATAAATTATAACTATACTGGTATAGAGTTCTAATCTAATTTTGTGGATTTCTTCAAATTTTTTGTTCAATATTCCCTCTTATTATCATCATCATTGTCGTCGTCTGCTGCTACTAACACTGATTCCTGTTTTCCTTTTTCTGATGCAACTTATATGATCACATTACTGATTACTTAACTTACTTTTTCATACTTTGAATGGATTTTTTACATTCATCAGGAAGGATTTGATGCCACTAGGTGGTTAGATAGGACTCTTATTCGTCTCTGTTCCAAGTTTGGTGACTACCGGAAGGATGATCCTGCATCTTTTACATTGAACCCATGTTTTTCTTTGTTCCCTCAATTTATGTTCAACCTGCGACGGTCACAATTTGTGCAGGTAATTATGACCTACCAATATCATTCTTTTGCTTCAATTTTCAACCTTTTATCATATGATTCTCTTAATTATTGATTTCTTTTTTTATTCTCATATTTTGTCAACAGGTCTTCAACAATAGTCCAGATGAGACAGCATATTTCCGTATGTTGTTAAACAGGGAAAATATAACAAATGCAGCAGTCATGATTCAACCATCACTAATATCATATTCATTCAATTCACTGCCTGGACCAGCATTGTTGGATGTGGCTTCTATATCAGCTGATCGTATCCTCTTACTGGATTCTTATTTCAGTGTAGTTATTTTCCATGGAATGACAATAGCTCAGTGGCGGAACATGGGCTACCAGAATCAGCCTGAACACCAAGTATGTCATACTCTCTTGGTCTTCTTTGATAGTTGAAATTCAAATCATTTCTTGATTTCTGCATATAAGTGTAGACTCTAGCCATATTTTATCATTGGCATATGAAAGCAACCCTGATTATGTGTAGGCACGACACAATGTAGGACACATTCATCTCCTAAAGATGCATGCCAAGCTGATTTCTTTATAATATAACTCTCACCTTAGAAGGGAGCAATTCCTCAGTCTGTGATGACTATGAAAAGATGGGCTCCAGTTTTCTTCTAATGCATGCAACTTTTTTGACAGTTTCATTCTTTATTACTTCTCATCTGTAATTCCATCACAAACAAGTGGTTCAACTCTTTGTGACCATTAAGTTAAGATGAGGGAGACAATAATAGATTCTGGTTTTGCTGTGGTAAGTGGTTTGAGCTCGAAGCCAAGATGCTATTTTGGGAGATGCAGACCTCTTTGTATTTTTCTAGGTTATTTTATGTTGTCAAGGCAGATATGGACTATATTGGGAAATGATGTATTAATGTTCTGATTCTGCAGTCGTGTCAGAAAGAGCACCTGCTTTGAGAAATTATTGTAAATAGTCTAACTTTGTTTAATGATGACACCTTCTGGGGGTCGTAAAACATGCATCTAGTCACTTGGAGCTCTATGGTACTTTCCTTTGATTAAAGAAGGTGATAGCTGAATGCATCTTTCTCTCACTGAATAAAATGCTAGGTCATTTGCTCCACTTTCCACTATGCGTTTTTACTAATACTCAATAGTTTCTTAAATCAGACTATCCAATAAGCAAGAAACTGATCAAATTAGGATGAAGTTCATTAAGCATTGTCTGACTAGTTATTACAATAAAATTGACATGATGCAGTGCTAATGGGGCTTTTGCAGCCATTAATATTTGGCTTTTCTTGTGAAAAAAAATGTGAGAGAAAATGGAGTTTAATGGGTTTATATATATCAAGGGGATGGTGGACTAAGGTTATAAGCATATTTATCCAGAGAGTTTCTAGTATGTGTTTCTTATTGCTGTGAATGGGAAAGGGATGATGTTTATGCAAATAGTTTAGGGTAAATTAGTAAATTACAGAGTCAGTCCCTAAACTTTGCACTTTGTAAGAACTAGTCACTGTACTTTAATTTTTGTAACAACAGACTTCGGACTTTGATTTTTGTTAAAATTCAGTCGCTCTTTTTTGATTTTTTTGGGGTCAAATTCTGTAAGCAGAAATTGGCGTCGAATACATTAATATAAACCCTAAAATCACCCAAAATTAATCTAAATCCCCCAATCAAGTGATTTTTGGGGTCAATTTCGTTAACAGAATTTGACCCAATATCAAAAGATAGGCTGAATTTTAACAAAAATCAGTTTAGTGGCTGTGGTGACAAAATTAAAGTACAGTGTGACCAATTTGTTATAGAGTGCAAAGTTTAAGGACCAGCAGTGTAATTTACCCAAATAGTTTACATGAAAAAGGTTTTCAACGTGTTTGTTGTGAATGGAAAATTTGATTGCTGGGTCTTTGAGTTTTTACACTAGAATTATCCACTTATGGAAAGAAAGAAGATGATGTTATTGTGTTTCTTGAAAATTACTCATTTTAAAAAAGATCAGATCAGATTTTATCAAAAAAGACAGGTTATTGAGGATGATATTCACGTAACAAATGCTGCACAGTGTAAAGAAACTTCCTCTCCTAGACATGTATTGCTCTGAAAATTTTACCCTATTTCCTTGTTTCTGTTACAGTTGATTTCCAAGCTGATTCTGTTGCCATTAATATCTACATATATTGACTTATGTCCTTTGAAAAATGCTTTTCCTGTGTTTTGATGCTTTTTATGTTGTTGCCAGATGAAAGTTTCAGATTCTTGTTGCTTGGAATTAAACTATGTTTTGAAAGAAGTAACATAATTTTCTCTGTGAATTGACTTTTTCTATGTACTAAATTGCAACCTTTTCTACCTTAAAGGCATTTGCACAGTTATTGCGAGCTCCTCGTGATGATGCTCAGATGATCATTCGAGATCGGTTCCCTGTCCCCAGATTGGTCGTTTGCGATCAGCATGGTTCCCAGGTCATAATTTTTGTCCTTCAGTTTTATCAAGATTTTTACCCATTTCAGGACACATTGTGAATGTACATGCTCTTGATATGCATCATATCAGTGGTGTAATTAGGAATCTCGAGATATTTGTTGATCTTAGACCTTTTTGGGGAAATTTGAATTGGTAATGAACTGACGCATTATTAGATGAATCAAAGTTTCCATTTGAACGTTGAGAACGGAAAACATGGAATAGGCATGCTAATTTCCTGAAATCACATTATTAATGGGATTCCTAATTCTACATCCTTTTTAGAGTACTTAAAAAACTTACAGGAGAAATAAAATTTAAAACATTGTAGGCCAGCCTGTTAATTTCTGTGAGATCTGGGAATGTCAGACTGTTGTTCTGGCTTGTATTCTTACCTGTTAGATAACTCTCCATGTCACGACCCAGTCCAGTTCTCAGGTGACAAATACTGGTGGTGATTGTTCATCAAGCCCTCTAGATAAATAAAGAACAGATTGGAGCAAAATCTTTGAAATACCTGACAAGTGACATGGGACATCTAACTGATAAAGAGGATTAATGATTTCCTTGAATTGACTCGCTAGGAGTTGATAAAAGCAGTGGAAACGTGAAAAGATCATCACTGACAACCCCTAGTGAGATTTGTCATGTAGTCCACGAAAATATAGGTGCTTACTTGAGATCAAGGACAAGCTTCGGTAGTGTGTGTCTGGATCAATATCAACCTGTGACAAGTATCATAATGACTGACACACATTACAATTTAGCCTCATGCTAACTACATGCATATTTGGCAAAGATAAAATGAACCATTCACTCATTTCCAGCAGTAAGGAAGCTGAAGCAGTGAACTTAGTTGAGCGTCTGGCTCATACATCAAAACAAAGTGCATACGCCCAATCCAAATTTATTTCATGATTATTGATTATTCTTGCCCAACTTGTGGATCTAAATTTATTTGATGGTTATTGAACAGGCAAGATTCTTGTTAGCAAAGTTGAACCCATCGGCTACGTACAGCAATGCTCATGAGATGGCTGCTGGCACAGAAATGATCTTTACGGATGATGTCAGTCTTCAGGTGTTCTTTGAGCATCTTCAGAGGCTGGCTGTGCAATCTTCCTGAGAGCAGAATAGAGTCGGGAAATTTAATGGTGATATATGATGTGGGGGTAATTTGTTGTTTTTATGAGGATTAAAAAGTGCGAAAAATCTGCGCCCCTCCCTGGTATCCTTTAGTAATAGTGAGATATATATATATATATATATTGCCTTATGTTTTGGGTATCATCTTATCATGATAGCTAGGCTAGCTAGCTAGCTAGCTCGGATGCCATGCCAAAA
Source organism: Diospyros lotus (assembly GCF_014633365.1). Taxonomy (NCBI): domain Eukaryota; kingdom Viridiplantae; phylum Streptophyta; class Magnoliopsida; order Ericales; family Ebenaceae; genus Diospyros; species Diospyros lotus. The sequence continues at coordinate 34,072,958 of NC_068347.1, read as the reverse complement.
TTATTCAAACCACAAGGGAAGCACCTATCATTCTTTTTGAGTTGCTGGGGAGGTATTAGCTTCCTTGGGAAGAATAAGGGAACAAGGTCAGTTGATTTTGAGCTGTATGGAAGGAAGGAAGGAATGAATGAATTAGGAAAAACATGAGAGAATGTAAGTTAAAAAAGAGGTCAGAATTCAGAATCCAATTTGTTTTCCTTATTTTTTTGGGGGCTCTCTTCATCATCTTCTTCTTTGTATCCAGTTTTTTCTTCCTTGTGTATTGGAATGTTAAGGTTATCATATACACTACTGCATGCGGGGGCCTCTTATTACCCAGGTTGAAAGTTGAATAGAAACTTGTGCTTTGTTGCTCTCTGTTCTTTACAAGTATGCATCAGCCTTTGTTGCTCTCTGTTTTATATATATGCTCCTTTGGTAGATTTTATCTTCTTTGTTCTCTCTGCCACAATCCCACCATTTCATATGGCCCGTTTAGGGTGGGTTCTCAATGCCTCTGATTAGGGATGAATGTAAATGGGTTCTCTGCGGGTTTTAATTAATTCATTTAAATTGGAAATCAGATAGGCTTTGATTAGGGAGGGATGGATGTGAATGAATCCTCAATGGGTCCTTGGAATTCAAACGACTTTTTATTGGGGATGGATTTAAATGGATCTTCAGGGAGATCTAATTAATCTATTTGAAGTGAGAATTAGTATGAAAATGAGGTATAGGTAATAAAACTTATTAAAATAAACATTCAAATGAGTAAATAGGGGTCATTTAAAGTGTGCCAATGGCATCTGACCTTTACAAGTGTTGCCAGTGGGCATCTTACTTTTATGTCCATTATATTCTTAATGTTTTTTTCATAACAAATAAATTGATGGATAACTTAATTTGAGAAAAATAAAAAAAATATGATATGGTTGTATTTGACCTTAAGTAATAAAAAATTAATTATATTTGCCTTATCTAAATTAAAATTATATCTTAAAGGGGATAAATTAATTTGAAAATGTTGATTTAGATGTGATTAAAATAATAAAAATTTTATGATGTCATATAAAAAAATGTTAAAGTATATATGAGTAAAATTAATTTAGAAATATAGATTGTGTTTTTTTTGTTATTTTTAATTTTTAATTTTATAAAATAATGAATATATTTTCTCTTTACTGTTTTTAAAAATAAAAAAAATTATAAAAAAAATTAAAACAATAAAGAATTATTTGAAGTGTTTTTATTGAAAATAATTTTTAAACTCAAAACATATTTATTTGTTTATATTTTATTATTATAATAAAAAAAATTACAAAATTTATTAATTTAAAAAAATAAATATTTTTAATAATATATTAATATTAAATATTTTTAATTTACCAAATAATTAAATTTATTGAATAAAATATTATTAAAAAATTATTTTTAAAATTTTAAAGAAAATGGGTTTTCTAATTTTTTATTTTAAGAAATAATTTTTAAAATAAAAAACGTATTTTTAATATTATAAAAATAGATTATTAAAATAAAAAATTTAAAATAAATTTAAAATTTAAAACTAAAAATTAAAAAGTAAAGAGAATGTCATCTAAATTTAGAAGTGTATAATTAAAATAATAAAAATTTTAAATAATTATATAAAAATATAAGAATAAAAATATAAGTTTATATCTCATTAATATTTAATAGTTAAAGTATAAATAAAATTCGCGCCAAAATTTAAACGCTGCAACGCCATGCCCTTCCTTTCCCTTCCCTTCCCTTCCCTGCGCGTGCTCTCTGCAACTCTCTCTCTGTGTAGACAGCAGTTGACAGCTCTCGGAGATCGCGAAGCGCAATGTACTTGTACGAGCAAGAACGGCACCGCTACCAGCCACCCATCGAATCACAGCCAGACGAGATCAATGGAGACTCGGCAGCATCGCCATCAGCGTGCGCGCAAGGCCACCGCTCGTCCCTCAATTTGCAAACCCTAGAAGGCGGCTGCATCTGCCTGGTCTGCCTCTCCAACCTCATCTCCAACCCTCGCTCTCCCGTCGTCCATGTCTCCTACGCCCTCTCCCAGCTCTCTCGCGCCCTCTCTCAGCCCGCTTTCCTCCGCGACCTCCTCGCCTTCCACCCTCACTTCCTTGTCTCCCCCCTCGTCGACGCCCTCTCCTCCTTCGACGACGACCCCCTCGCCTCCCAAGTCATTGACCTCGTCTCTTTGCTCTCCCATTCCTGCGGTGGCTCTCTCTGCGGCGAGTTCGCCGCTCGGATCGCTTCTCGGCTCTCGTCCCGTGCCTTGGCCTGGAGCCGTCGGCAGGTGTTCGCGGTAATGTTTCCTTGCCTCTGCCGTTACGTTTTCTTTATTCGAGTTTAAATCTTAAAAAGCTAACACCTTGTCTCCGGGTTTGGTCAATGAGAAAAACAAACACGTAATAGTAGGCACTTTCTACGCAATCGAACCAAAACACAGTTATTGAATATACTCAGATTTTAAAAGCATAACTTCTATATATGTCATAATTTGGAGAAGTTTTGTGAATAAACAGTGTAAAACTATCTAAGAATTAACATATTTTTTCTGGGTTTATTTGTACTTGGCCAGTTCTATTTTCTAAGCTTACTTCAATGGAGTTTCTCTATTCTATTATTCACATACTCTAATGATATTTTTGGGTTTGGACCTTCTCTTGTAACTAATTTGTTGAATTACCTGATATCTAGATATTTTAAAACAAAAATCACGACATGGAGAAGTAGTTCAAAAATTTGTTTATGCCATACGATTGTACAAAATAATAATAATACAGAGAAAGAAGAAAACTTGTAGCATCCACTCATATTTTGACAAAAGAAGCATATGCTCCAATTTGGCGGTTTGGAATATACCATCTCTGACGAAATATATGGATGACTGAATTTTTAACTGCAGTATCCTACATACAACTGCTTTTCCATGGATGTTTGTGTTTATGCTGCAAAATTCATTCAGATCAGGCTTTTAGATGTTTGCTAGATGTTGGTGCTCAATCAATTGAACCCATCCGTGTGTAACTTAAAGACTAGTAATTTCTGTGAAGGCAAATTTTCCCTTTTTAGCCAGAAACCTTCTTTAGGGATTAAAGGTTGGATGCTGCATATAAGCGGGTTTCTTACCAATTAACATTGCCAATGTGCTTAATGAGAACTGTTGCTATTCTAAGTAACATCTATTTTGATTTTTCTTCAAATGCAGCTTCACTGCTTAGGCATTCTATTGGGTTGTCAGAAAAATAACCTCTATTCCTACATCAAAGACAAAGATGCACTAACTTTAAACCTTGTGACCGGTCTTCAGTTGCCAAGGTAGCAGCTGGAGTAAAACTCTGGCCTTAGATATCTCCTTATATACAGCATTTTATATTTAACCTTTTAAGCCTTCTTCATACTTACTGTGTACAGTGATGAAATCCAAGGGGAGATCCTCTTTGTTCTGTACAAAATATCCATCCTCCAGTATGCATGCAAGGATGAGGGCGCAACTGATATTTTCTGTCCCTTTTGTCCCAAGCTCTTGCAATTGTCATTGGATATCCTAACAAAGACTCAAAGTGATGATGTTCGCTTGAATTGTGTAGGTCTGTCAACTTTTTCTGGAATTTTCCTTCTCTTGTTTCTAGAATACTTTCTGCTAATAAGCGGAGCTGAAATAGGAGTTTAACATGTTAAGGCTTGTCTTGAATGATGTAAATTCACCATAGTTGTGCAGTTGGCTCAATATTTATATTGGTGTTAAGTTAAAGTGGCAACTGAAAATTAATGCAACAGTAACAATTCCCTGAACATGGATATTGTGGTTTCTTTTGGGCTAGTAAGGGAACTCATGGTTGCTACGGCATTCTTTGGCAAGGTGTATTTTGGTGTAAGCTGAATTTCGAAACTGGATTTTTAACTGTTAAGTAGGATTCTTGCTTCATAAATTGCAGCAAAATACCATGAAACTCTAAATTACACAATGGTTATACTACCTACTGTTCTATCCCTTTTAGTACTGCTAAAAATTTGGGCTCAAGTACAGAGTTGAGATTTGAAGTGTGCATCCATCTGTAGTTCACTCTGACACAGCATGGGCACACACTCATGTCTGTCTGACTTGCAATTTCTCTGACCTGATTTAGAAGCTGCATAATTTACTCTGCACATCCTCCTTTTCATTTTATCATTTTCTATGGGCTAATTTGTAATTCATTTCCACCTATGTAGCGCTTTTGACAGTGTTGGTTCAAAGGGGGTTCTTTCAGATTGCCTGTGCTATTGATTTGAGTTACAAGAATTCTTGTGAAGCTGACAACTTCATGCAAACAGCAGAACATGTAGTTGATGGTCCTCCTCTGAACATGTTATTTGCTGAGGCTGTCAAAGCCCCATTACTATCTTCAGACACTGAAGTGCAAGTCAGCACATTGGATTTAATCTTTCTCTATCTGTCCCAGGGAGGTGGTTCAGGGAATGAAATCCGAGAATTTGTGGAAGAAAATATTGCTGATTACGTATTTGAAATACTGAGATTGTCAGGTAAACATCACCAATAAACAAGGGGTACCACTAGCAACTAATATAGACCTTCAGTTTGAAAAATGGTCTTTCATATAGGGTTCATCATAAAACTTTGCAAAATTTGGTGGTTCTTATCTGGATATTATTTTGGTCTTCTTGAACTAATTATTGCAATTTTTTTAGTAATCCAAGAATGAAGAATGAATCACAATAATTGATCATGTTATGTAATCAAATTATTGGACGATTTAGTATCATCCATTCATGTCTACTGCACCAAAACTTTTGCATGGTTTATGATTTTATCAAAAACAAACCTTCAGTTCTTACACAATAGCGGCATACCAAGTCTTTATCCCATTATATGGGTTCAACTTATCATCTATAAAAAATATGGATTCCACCAATTCCAGTTTTTGTTGAGAGTGACCTTTTGACTGTAAATTTACAGGGTACCGAGATCCTGTTCTGACGTCTTGCCTTCAGGTTCTTGACCTTCTATCAACAGCTGATCAAATGTTTGGACAAAGGCTCACTATTGGATTTTCAACTCTGGTTCCTTCTCTGGATTATGTAGCTGAAGTTCCTTATCATCCTGTCCAAACGCAGACACTAAAGCTCATTTGGAACTATGTTTCAAATTGCCCTGGGCTAGTATCCCCCTCTTGCATTGAAGAATTAGGTCTTATCTTGACACAGATGGTTAAAAAGCACACTGATGGGGAGATGGGCATGCTCACGGAGACATTCTCTATGGCCTGCTTAATCCTTGTAGCTATTATGAAATCACCATCTTCTCAAGGAACTCCAAATTTCTCAACATCAGTCCAGGATGCATCAAGACATGCCATTCTCACTTGTTTGAGTCACCATAGAAACAATTCCATCCAACTTATGCACTCCCTCTACCTTCTGAAAGAGGCATATGCATATAGTCATGAAGGAAATTCCACCAGCACTAAAACAGAACTGCAAAACTCTATTGTAAATATATGTAAAACAACTTTATTGCCTTGGTTTATGACAGCCATACATGAAATAGAGGAGGATGTTGTCCTTGGTGTACTAGAAGCTTTTCACTCTATACTGCTTCATGATTCTGATGTCCAGGCCACAGAATTTGCAAACTTTCTGGTTTCATCTTCCTGGTTCAGTTTTTCATTTGGATGTTTGGGTTTATTTCCAACAGAGATGATGAAATTGAGAGTTTATCTGATGTTCAGTTCAATAGTGGATGTGATTCAGGGAAATAACTTTGGGCAACCAATTAGAGATGCCGCTTCCCATCTGCCATCTGATCCTGTTGATCTGCTGTTCCTTCTAGGGCAAAAGAGCTACAGGAATTTAGAACTGCTTTCCTGTCAATCTGCGGTTTTGCTGATATTGTACACCAGCTCATTACACGATGACGGGTAACCTTTTTCTCACTTCTTTAACTTCATGCAATTGATGTTTAGTTTTATCTGCCTTTTCTTCACTGATTTCTTCCTCACTCAGGCTTGCAGATGAGAAACTGGTTTTAGCTTCTCTCGAGCAATATATTCTAGTTAACAGCAGTGGAATCTTATGTGGTGCTGTTGAGCCAGTGCCTATGGAGCTTTTGGTTAATCTTTATGGCTTGTATAGAGGTCTTGCGAAGATGAGTTACCAAATATCCTACAGCCTGGAGGCCGAACATATTCTGTTCCATCTGATGGCAGAAAAAGTATGGGATTTGGTTGCCATGAGAATTCACCCAATATCATTGAAATGGTTGTTTCAACAAGAGAAAATCTGTAAGCTGTTATCTAACCAGATCCTGGAGTTATGCAGGTGCAATAGCTCATATGGAAATCGCTTCATCATGTATGGAGGCAGTAGCCAAAAGATAGATGTACATGCTATAGCAGAGTTAGTAGCATTGGAAGATAACTTTGCAGCTAGATTATTGGTATGTCTACTGAAAGAGCTCTTAGAAGAACATGAAGAGGATGACATTGTTTCAGTAGTCAGTGCAATGGCAGTAATGGTAGACAAATTTCCTGCTGCTTCAGATCAGTTATGCTTGCATGGGATAGGCAGTGGTATCCGGAGTCTGTGTTATCAGTCAAGGCATTCTTCTTCTCAAGCTTTTATGGTCACCTGTCAGCTTACTTTCTGCATTCTGCATTTAGTAAATTCTGCATCACTGTCTGATAATGAAGCTTGGCTAGCTATCACAATAGAGGTAATTATTCCACTATATTGAAGTTTCATACTAGTCTGGGATATTCGTTTGTTTGATTCACCTTATGTTTCTGTAGTTGATAGAATACCTAGTCCCCAGAGTTGCTGCAGACAGTTGGACTGAAGAAAGTTCCATAACAATTGGCATTCTTTGCTTAATGTTGCACCATTCCACCAATAAAGCACTGGTAGAAACTTCAAAATCTATACTTTTAAGCAGTTCATTGGTCTCGATAATGAACAACACAATCCATGTAGCCTGTTCAAGGGGACCTGCTTTACTCGATTGCGATGAAGGAACAAAAACTGGTGAAATTCTATTATTGGTGCTCCTGCTAAACTTTTTCTCATTGCAAAGGTAAGGACATCCACTAATTAATTTATATATCTAATACCCAGCAATTCGAGATCTAACATTGTTGTTGCATCAGCATACATGCTGTTCTTCCAGGGTCTGTGGACTTGAAAATTTTACTTGACCAAGATAATGGGAAGCAGCCACTATCATTTGTTAGCATTCATTGCCACGACTTATGCAGGTTGATGCATTTTGGTTCTACTATGATCAAGGTGGTTGCTTCATGTTGCCTCTTGGAACTGTTTACCAGAATATCAGACCAGGAAAATGAAAAATCAGATAAGATAAATGATAGCCCGCAACACCTATTGTCTGTAACGGCTGCATTAGAGGGCCTAGTTTTCTGCAGTGATATAAGAGTGGCCATGAATTGTAGCCTCTGTTTATCGATTATTCTGGGCTGGGAAAAGCTGGACATGGAATTACTAGCCAATCGAAGAAATAACTGGTGCAGGCTGATTGTTGAAGAGTTGGCAATGTCATTGGCAGTTCCATCTTTGGCATCAGAGTCATTTATGATTCATCACAAACCTGCCGTTTATGTGGCAGTCGCATTGTTGAAACAGAAAAAGGTTCCCGACTGGATGATTTCTGTTTTCAATGATATCTCTGTGCGTGGTATAGTTGAGAACCTTTCAGCAAGCAATGTAAGCACTGAGATTGTGCTCTTATTCCGAGAGTTAATGAATGCTGGCTACATCAAACCTCAACACATTGCTAATCTCAATCGGCTGTTCCAGGTGACATTTTGTTGTGGCTCTGTTTCATGCCCTTCTGTTGAATTACATTTTCTAGGTTGTCACACAAGTCTTTAGGGGGCAATAAAGTCATAAACTAAACTGAAACGGCTTTTGTTCAGCATTAAGTTGATAAATATAGTAAAGGTTCAAATACCACTAAATTCCCATAAAATTTATAATTTAGAATATTTAACCCCTTTATAGTTATATTTTTGAATGAGAACTCTCTTTGACATCATTTTTTGGCCACTTCCAGTTGTTTGTGGGTTGAATCCAAAAATTTGGACTCTTCAAATGTCTTCCCTAAATTGACCATTGGTAGAATCAACCATAACCAAGAATTAATACCTCAGAAAGGTCCGCACATGGATGCCCTTAAGAAACAGCAACACAAGTTATGCAACAACTTCTGCATTGTATCTCTATAAATCCAATTCATAATTCCAAAATTGAAGTAGCAAAAGAGGACCAAATAGAGGAACTCTCAACAAGTCCTATATTTCAGCTGTATAGAATAGACAATCCATAGCATGCTAAGCCCCAACCAAAGTCCAAAATGTAGCCAATGAATTGTCCCTAAAACCAAATAAGAAATATTAAACAAGTTAATTTGCTTCTGTGATTCAAAGATAAATTGGATTCTACTTAAGTTATAGACTGATTGGTTTTTGTGATTCTTTGGAGATAAATTGGGATTTTGCTTGGGTTTAGGAATTGATTGCTGTTAATGGTTACATTTTCCACTTTTCTTTATTTTTCCCTCTCAAATCATTAAATTGGTGCCACTTTCCTCCATAGGGATAAGTTTGGTATTTCCATATTTAACTGATTTGTAAAAATAGAATTGTGTGCAATTCTTTAAGATTAATTGGAGCACTATGGCCATTTTTCTTTTTCTGTCATGTAAATTTAATTTTTTGGCTGGAAAATAATGTCAAAAGGTTTAGTGAATTTTAGCCAATAGTAAAATACATCCTCTATAATAATATTTTAATCTCTTTTCACTGCTCTTACTCTGTAATTTAAAAGTAACAAAATTCCATCCTTGATTTTTCTGAAAAAGTTTGCAGTAGTTTTGACTCTGAAGCTTGTATTCTTTGTTGTAGAGTTTGAGTTGTATTCAAATTGTGTGTATTCATTATGACAAGATATTGAAAACTAAACAAAACTAATCTGATGTTGAAAAGGATGTGCTCAGGTACCTGTAAATGTTGTACCCGAGAGCTTAGAACAAGTAGGGATGAGATTTGAATAAAATGAGGACTGTTTTCCTGCCATTCCTTGATCTCAAGTGGGGTATTTATACATGAGTAAATCTAATATCTTCCTAAATACAGGGATACATGATACGTGAAATCAAACGACTTTGAACTTGAATTTTTCTGATAGGATTATCTGTGTGATCTCTTTCTTTCTTGGTGCTTTATCTTTTCATCTCTTATCCTCACAACCTGATCACAAACCAAGCTTTATCCTTTATCTCTTATCTCCTTTTAACTTTGACATATCCTAACAACCCTGGCCATCTCATCTTCCCAATTTTTCCAACGAAAACCAATCCTAAGCTCAGTGAGATTAGGATTTCTGACCTATTCCTTCTCTATAAATACTTATTTTTGTGTATTTATTATGTAGTTTTTATCTCAGTGAGATTTGTGTGAGGCTTGGTGTACTGGGGTTTTGAATTGAGAGTGAAGAGTCCTATGTTCTCTGTATCTCTCTTTATTTTCATAGTGGAATTTTGCTCCCCCACCCATGGATGTAGGCATATCACAGAATTTATTTTCTGTGTTTGTGATGATTTTTCCCAACATTCTTTCATATTGCAGGCATGCAGGAAATACCTGTACACAAATGATGTTCATGATACCAAAGGGCAGGAGGATATGGATAAGGAGGTTGCTGCCATCCCAGGTGATACAGGAGAAGTACGTCAGGTTCTTGTTAGAATCATGTCATCCCATTCATTTATAGGTACAGAATCTAATGGATTACCAAATAGAAATAGATTGTTAGAAGAAATAGAACTGTTTTCTAAAAGTTTGATGGAAGAAGATAGCAGCTAAGTGGAGTTCTTTGAGATAACTTTTACAAGCAAGGCCCTGGTTCTCATGGTTGAATTCAAAAGATGAGTGCCACCTTTCAATTAAAATTGTGTACTTAGTCATGTATATATCCATCAGATTCAATTCAAACCAACTCTCTAGCTACCTGGTTGGAGAATTGACTTCACATGACACAAGTTCAATTCATTAATAACATGGCATACAATCAGATCATAATTCTCATTCTGTTTTGTACTTGCCGTGGAAAGATTGTTCTTGTCCTTCTCTTCATTCTCTATTGATCTTATGCAACTATTTCTAGTTGGTAAAATATATTACTTGATCCTTAAGGTAGTTTTCTGGAGAGATTTTAAATATTTTACTTGATCTTCAAGAGCTAATAAATAAGTCAAAACACTTTTAAGGGAGAGCCCTTAGTGTTATAAATGGTATTAGAAGCAAAGATAACCTAACATCACTATGGAGCAGGTGAAGGCCAAGAGAATGTTGAGACTAACCTCAATCAAATTTATTAGATATGAGATATCAAGATTGATGAAGGCGCCACTCAATTTGTCATAATTCAGTCCTACAGTGGTAAACTATTGGAAAAATCTTAAATATATTACTTAGTTCTACCAGCCAGAGAGTTAGCCTTTTCCATTATATTAAATGAAATTATTAGCCACTCTCTTTTAACCATGTGTTAACCGGTGTTAGTATTGATAGGGATTGATTTATCTTGTTTTGATCTATCATTATCATTTAGATGATAAGAGTTATATTTGATTTAGATATTAAAATCATATTTTGCTATTCTTTCCTATTTTGGTTTTAAAGAGTAGATTTAGTTTTGGATTAAGATTTATTTTATTATCTTGTCATTTTGATCTGTTTCCATTTTTAGATTAACTGTAGATATGATAAGATTTGGATTAGAATCATATTAAAATTGAGATTCCTAATCAACTATAGATAGGTTTAGTTTTGGCTATAAATAAGGCTTAAGATGTACTCTTTTATTTTATTCTTGATATTGAATTTCTCTTGGCCAATCTTTCTCTTTTTTTCTTTCTTGTTCTTCCCAAGTTTCTGCTTCTTTTTCTTAATCTCTTCTCTTTCATTTATACTTCCAACATTTTTTCCTTCTGTCTCGCGTCAAGTATAAGTTGGAAAATAGAAGTTAACAGAATTACCACCTTTTCAAGAATATCAAGAATCTCCCCAAATCACAATTCTTGGCCATTTCACAGAATGGCTTTATGGTATGTACTTCGGCCTTGGATAGCTTCACTGGTCTCTGGGCTCACTGAGTGGCGGACTTCAGGTAAAGACATGAACTGGGGAGCATGCACTTCAATCAGCTGCTACCATATTTATTAATCAAGTCATAATCTAACTGCTGCTATCAACTAACCGTAGTATTAGAGCAAACCTATACAAGACACTATGCAATAAGCAAAGTCTAGAGAGCATAAATGGTACAGTTACTGGTAAACTAGCAGACAAGCATTTTGCAGCATAATATACAGTGACCAAAGTTCACTCAACTCACTTTTCAGTAGAACTGGCGGGTTTCTTTCTTCTCATCCCTCAATATTATGTCCACAGAGATAGTAAAAACCTACAGCTTCTAAGGTATTGAAGAGCAGCAGACAAATGGTACCCAATATGGTCTCCCCTTGACTTTCCTCTTATCTTTCTTGCGGTCATTAGGATACCTTGCCGGAGAATTCCATTCCGCTGTCACCCCACTCTTGGCAGATGGTTTGGCTGGTTCTTCAGAACCCTGAAGTGAACTCACTGTTTTGGCCAAGTTCTGATGGTTTTTTGTGGGCTTTTCATCTTTCTTCCTAGCTGGTGATTCAACATTTTTTGTAGTGTTCTCATCTTTCTTTACCATGGTTGGCGTTTCAGCTTCGCCCAGAAGGGACTGCAAAGGGGTGTGTTGCTTCCCTGTAGTCCAGTTTGTTACCTTGGCAATGATCTCTTCATTTTTCTTTCTTCCTTGCGACTCATTGACAACATCGGTAAGAGATGGGAACCATGCAGTTTGTAGAGGATCAGATTTTGGCTGTTGAGCATCCGGTTCCATGACTATGTCAGAAGGAGATTCCTGATCAACCCTACTTTCAGCTTCTATCAATGTCATGAAAGACGGGGGATCAAAAACATCTGATTTGCTAGAATGGTGTCCGGCAGAAGAAGCTTGGGGCTTCTGCAAGTTTACCGTCACTGATTGTTCCAGTGCCTGAGAATCAGTTGGCGGTGAATATTCAGCATTCACCGCTGTTGCATCTGATTGCGTGGAAACTATTGGACCTTTCATCAAGAACAACCAAACAAACACAAGTTAAAACGCATCTCAATCCATTAACACGACCATGTTGGACTTCTGTATAAGTATTATTCCTTTCTGACATGAATTAAAACAAAAATGCTGATGCCCAAATGGAGAGTACGACCCTTGATCCAAAAGGAAGGAAAATGATGGGGAGGAGGGCTACATAATTAAAGCTGAGAAGAAGAACCAAAACCAACACAAATTAATACAGTTAGGTGCAGGGGTGCCCAAGGTGTAATTGCATGCTCAAATGATATTACCCAAATCTATTTCCTGTTTGCAATGAAAAATCCAGTACCGTGTGAAGGCCATTAAAAATGTCATTTTGTGAGAAGGATCCTGACTGCTGATTTTCCAATCTAAATAAAAATGCAATTGTACCTGAAACAGAACCCCAGCTGCCTCCCAAACCATCAGTTTGGCTATTTGAATCGATGGAAACAGCAACTGCAGTAACTTCATTTGGTTTAGTGGGATTCTCATCGCCTTCCTCTTGCAGATGCACCATATTACTGTCTCCGATTTGGCCACCTTCAACTGCAGTATAATTTTTCTCAGCAGATTCAGACTCCGTGGCAGATTGCTCTGATGGGTTTTCTGGAATTCCCTGTGATATTTTAGCATCACCACGATGATTTAATTTGACAGCAGCAGTACGGGAGGCATCAAAAATCCCCACCAGCACTTCATTCTTACTACTGAGGTTGGGTTCTTTAGTGGCTTCTTGAGAATCCTCGGCCGATTGCTCTGGATGGTTTTCTGGAATTCCCCGTGACATTTTAGCATCACCATCATGATTTAATTTCACAGCACTACGGGAGGGATCAAAAATCCCCACCAGCAGTTCGTTCTTACTACTGAAGTTGGATTCTTTAGTGGCTCCCTGAGAATCCTTGGCCGAAAGCTCTGATGGGTTTTCTGGAATTATTTTAGCATCACCATCATGATTTAATTTGACAGCACTACGGGAGGGATAAAAAATCCCCACCAGCACTTCACTCTTACTACTGAGGTTGGATTCTTTAGTGGCTTCTTGAGAATCCTCGGCCGAATTCTCTGATGGGTTTTCTGGAATTATTTTAGCATCACCATCATGATTTAATCTGGCAGCGGTATGGGAGGCATCAAAATTCCCAACCAACACTTCAGTCTTACTACTGAGGTTGGATTCTTTAGTGGCTTCTTGAGAATCCTCGGCCGAATGCTCTGCTGGGTTTTCTGGAATTCCCTGTGATGTTATAGCATCACCATCATGACTTAATTTGACAGCACTACGGGAGGCATCAAACATCCCCACCAGCACCTCATTCTTACTACTGAGGTTGGGTTCTTTAGTGGCTTCTTGAGAATCTTCGGTCTCACAATTTTGTGAGCCAGAATGAGTTGGCACCGCGACTTCCTTGTTGCTAGAATTAGGGCCCACTACTTCACTTGAATCTAAAACAACATAAGTGGCAGTTTCATTTTCTTGGAGGTTGCTCACAACTTTGTCCATTCCTTCATCTTCAGCAGCTTTGGGTTCAGAGAGTCTACATGTGGATAGAAGAGTCATTTCTGAGCTCATTTCAGGTTTTACCCCAAGAGCCACATCTCTATCTTCATTCCCACTTAAATCAGAAGTTCCAGTTATAGCCATATCACGGCCACTGTTATTACCAGCCCCAAGTATGCCGGCTTCCACTGCCGAACGGTTTTCTGCCGACTCAGAAGCTGCTTTTATATTTGTTGATGGTTCTTCCTCAGTAACTTCTTTGCTGTCTGGAACATCTGTATCACATTTTTTAGCTTTATCATTAGGATCATCAGCGCCATTACCAGTACTTAAGTTGGTTGTATGAATCACTTTATCATCCTTGGAAGTAACTGAAGACAAACCATTGCCAGAATCACGAGGATGCTGCTCTTGAATACAAAAATCTGTTTGAATTTCCTGTGTCCCATTCCAGGTTTTTGACTGTGGGGCTCCTGTAGCATTGAATGTGCAATTTTCACTGCTTGCACCCAACATACTTGAATGGAAGCTAGAGCAGTTCTCTTCGTGGACAGTACTTCTATCAGTATTGATCACGGGTTCAATTATTTCACAAGACTCAACAGTTGCAGGAAGGTTTCCTTTTACTGCTTCATTGTCTTTCGGATCTTCATCTGAATTAACACAGCTAATGACATCCATAGCCTGTGCACAATCTGGTTCAAGTTCAGCATTACTAGCCAAGGTCTCAATTAATTTCAAAGATTGAACTTCAGGTGACAGATTGTGTAGAGACAATGTGAGTCCTGATTCATGATGTTCTTCCTTTGATTCCCCAACTCGGTCTGCACTTCCAGAATCTAAAGTTTTTGGATCCATTACCCCAAAATTGGAAATGACCTCGGATGATTCACTTGCAATTCTGCTGGGTGTTACTGCAACATAAGACAAAGCTTCTTTGACGCTACTTTCTTCATTTTCCTCTATATTAGTCTCCTGTTCAACACCACTGCCCCGATATTGCATCAAATCACCGACATTAGCCTTCACATGCTCTCCTGGTGCATAGATAAATGTTCCAGCATTGATGGGAATTTCGCTGGGTGTTTCTGCAACATCAGACGGAGTTATTTTGGTACTATGTTCTTCATTCTCCTCTATATTAGTCTCCTGTTCAACACCACTGGTTGAATATTGCATCAAATCACCAGCATCAGCCTTCACGTACTCTCTTGGAGCATTTATAAATGTTCCAGGACTGTTAGGGGGCAAATCACTTGCTGAATCAGTCGCTTTACGCAGGCCAACAACAAGTTCCTCAGTGCTATTATCAGAGCTTAACACTGGCTCATAATTAGAGCCCGAGACAATACTTTCAGAGGATGTGGTGGTCTCCAGCAGGTTCAATGGAGTTTCGATAGCCTTGGGCTTGTGCATTTGGCTGCTTCTATCTGTTGGAGTGATTGTTAGGTGAACTACATCTGCATAGAAAATCATGGGAACCAGGACTATGAAAATAATTTCGACAAAGTGATGCCTTCAAGATTGTTAAAGGTATTGCCTTTGTCAAGCTATAGATCATGGTCCTAATTCTTATTTTCATGTGCTTTTTGCATCTATCAATTCAACCAATTAGGACACTGTCATAATTCTTTTTGATCTTATGTTTTTTCCATTCTACCAAAGATAACAAGTAGCAACATCTAACTGAAAAATTCTTCATATATCCATCAAGAGATATTAATGATTTTCATGTCCATTGAGTAGTTAACATCAAGAAATGTCTAGGTAACTGGACTAAGTCTAAATCCATACCGGCAGTTGCATCATCAGCCTTTGTAACTTTTTCCTCATTCTTATCTGATACCGTGGCACATTCTAATCTACCTTCGCTCACTGATGTGAACCCACCATCCGAAAATTCAGTAACAGCATCTGAAAACACATCATCTTCTGATCTATTTGATCTCTCAGCAAATCCAACAGTAACAATCTCATTGTCGCCAGTCTTCTTCCCAGTTTTCGGGCCTGACAGTCATGAAAAACCATTTACCAAGTCAACCAACAATTACAAGAAACCAATTAACATCCATGTAATGCATCCATTCAGAATTAGGTTTCTCACTTGGGGTTAGTGGATCATCATCATGTTCATCATCAGAAACACCCGAATTAGCATGCTGTCCCGGGTCGATCAGCTTATAACCCTCAACGGTTCCACAGATCCTCTTGTGAGCCCTTCTGTGCTTGGCACTTGGGTGTGGATTTGGGAAGGGCCAACCACATTTGTGGCACAGATGAACCTCCTGGTTCTCATGGCCTGCAATGGCAGGAAAAGACTCAATTTAAACTTTCCCACAAGAAGGCAAAAGAAAACCCAGAAATAAACAAAAGCCAAGATTAGAGGTCCAGGCATTGAGAACAGTACTCCAGGTCAAGATCTATACTAAACTAGGAACCTAGAGATTGTACAATATTATGTGTACTTGAACATACACAATATTCATCAGAGAATTGCAACATTTTTGTACAGAATCAAGAATCCCAAATAAGAAACGACCCAAAGAAGGAAAGTAACCCATGAACAAGAGAGTCCATCAACAGGTAAACCCACAAATAAAATGAGCTAAAATCTCAGAAGATCAAGAACCCGATTCAAGAAAGTTGAGAAGAAGATGGGAAAGCTACACAAACCTGAACTGGGACTAGTCTTCCTGTGATCCTGACCATCCATCACACTGAACCGGAAGCAACAGAAGAAGCAAAGATGCAGAGAGAGTAGGCGCAGCGAAGAGAGACGGGATATTAATTAGGGTTGAAAGGCCTTTCTTTGGGTCGGAGAGAGAACAAGACAGAAGTCCGATCGCGGAGAGAGAGAGAGCAGAGAGAGATGAACTGGTGACGCATGTGCGCATGTTAGAATTGGTAGATATCCCCTGCGCCAGGTAGCACGTCAACCCGACAATGCTTCTACCATGAAACTACCACAAAGCGGACGAAAATTCCATCTTTTTTATGGGTATCTAAGTGGAATTCCCAACATCGAAGGTGTGATTCTCGTGAGACAGAGTGACGGTGAGAATAATGAGGATTTTGTCTTTTAGAAGTTGTACTATTTATGTAATATATGAACTCTAAACAGACGAGTGAGATGTCTAACGAGCTTATTCTTTTTATGACTTTATGTTGGATAATGATTGGAATGGTGTTATTTTGGGTAATGATCGATTTGAGATTTTTTAAATTAAATATAAGAATATTTGAGAAATGGATAACTTTTTTAGCGAAAAAAGAAAATAGAGTGACATAAACTCATGACACCCGCTAAAAAGGAGAGATACATGTCATTATGCAATTGAATAATGAAGAAAAAAAATAAATATTATTTATGAATCTCTCTTAAAAAATTTTGTGTAATATAAAATATGTGATGTATAATATAAATAATATATTATTATATAATTAAATTAATTAAATAATTTCTATCCTTATGGGCCTAATTTAGGTTGGGAAATTATAAGTTTATTGCCATATCTACCATTATTTAATTTTTCACAATCCATCTTCCATAAATGTGACCACCTACCACTCTCGAAGAAAATTCAAATATTTGACATTTTGGATTTATGATTTTAATAAAAACTAATCCACACATTTTCCATATTAAATGTGTTATTTCAAAACAAAATACTAACACTTTATATTATACGAAATAATGTTGTGTCGTACATTCAAAAAATGTGTCTTACTATTAATGTCATGTCAAGTGTTACTCAACAGTGTGCCAGTAACATTTTTAATTTGAAAGATGTTATTTGGACATAAAATATTAGTATTTTATGATTTTTAAGACATTGTTAATATCACATAGAGTATTATTGGATAGTGTATAAATAATTATTTCAATTTAATTATTTCAGTTTATCTATGCTAAGAAATATAATATATCCTCCAATATTCTGAAATAATACATTAATTATATATCATATAAGAACTTTGCGTCTTATATATACGCTCTTTCTGTCATATCAAAAACACCATTGATGTTATATAATATAAGATAAATCTGAAAACCCAGAGAGCATGACCGATGAGATTATCGAAAAGGGGCAAAAAGACTAAATTGTCCTCATTCCAGCCTTCGTCTCTATGCTCTTCTCCTTCTCCCATGGTCGCACGTCCAGTCCTCGCCTTTCTCTTCTCTCGCTTCTCCCATGACTACGCGATTGTCTCGCCTCGTTGCTTGTCACTGGATGCGGCAAAGCGACGATGCTGGTGGCAAGACGATGCGGCGATGCGAGATGAGGCGCGACAGTTGGAGGTCACATAGCCATAGGAGAAGCGAGAGAAGAGAGAGGCAAGGGCTGACAGTGGCATCCATTTTGAAATTTTGTATTTGAGATAAGGATATTTTGATCTTTTCGATCATATTTTATAAATTTTTCTATAAAGTTGTTTCGCCTTTTTAACATAACTCTATAATATATAATATATAATATATCCTCCAATATTAGCACGCTTATTTTTTTAAAATAAATAAATAATTGAAGGTACAACCTACCAACACATGCAGCAAAGTCCCGTCGCTTTTCAATGGTACACATTAACCAATAGCTACAGGGCACGTGCTCTGCTCGACGACTTGTGTTTGTCTGGCGTCCGTACTATGCATTTATGGAGCTGACAAATTAGGCAATGTTTCACTTGATTTTTTTATTTTATTTTATGATACCTGTGTATTTATATATTATCAAGATATAAAATTATATTAATTATTTTTTAATAATTAATGTATTATAAGTAAACGCCTATCAAAAGATTTAAAAAAAAGTTTAAAATAATTTTTGAGTTAAAAAAAAATATCAGAATTATCAAAATCCAAAATACCATAATCTCCCAGAGATTGTAACTACACTTCTGTCTCCTAAAAATAGACAGGTCTTCTTAGATTGTCTATTTGAAAGGTAGTTTTGGATAGGGTGTTAAAAAAAATTGATAAATTATAAAAATTGATCGAATCGAATTACGCCGTATGATTTTTTGAGCGAGCAGATAGACACAGTTTGAGAAATTCTCAAATCGTACAGTTTGCTATTTGAGAATTTCTCAATTCGATTTGAACTGAAATGTCTAAATATAATATTGTCGACGTTTGATTTCGGCCGACCGTGATTCGTTTTAGGCCGTGGTGAGTCAATCCAAAAATACCGAGAAGGAAGGAAGAAAACCCTTCCCCCCTAAAGTTCCAAGCGTGTACACCAGAATCTTTTACGTGGTTCGGCCAGAACGATGCCTAGTCCACGGCCGCCATCCGATTATTCTCCCAGAGTGGCGGTATCTGATTATTATTTTTCTTCTCCTCCTTGCCCCTCATGGTCTTTTTTATTCTCATTTATCTTGAGGGGCTTTTACAATCTAGATAATATATAAAAATACAGTGTTTGTATAATGGGGGACAAACAGTTCTTACCGCTTTCGCAAGACCGGGAGTGGGATTCTCATTACGAGGGGCATGGGCTGTTACAGATAAAGTGATCGGACCCTACCTCTGACTTCTCAGCAGCTTTGCCGCTCATGCGAGCTGGAGGTTTTAGGCCAGCGACCTGGATGGGCCAACGATCTGGAGGATATTTCAGGAGCTCGTTAGGGGATTACCGGGAGCTCGCCATATGCTGGCTTTACGAGTTCCGGATTTTTGGTGGAGGCTGGACCTTTCTTGACGAGGTCGTCCGGGCCTTCTTGGCCTTGGGTGATTGGGCCGGTCTATCGGACCGAGTCTGGCCCATGAGGGGTGATGCGGGAAATACATATAACAAATATAATAATAAAAAAATATATGAAATAATTTATATATTCATGATGTTTATATATAGGGAGATTGTTTATATAAAAGATTATTTATATATAATTTTTTATTTATTTTAGTTTATAGGCTAAATAGTTGATGAACAATTTACGAAATCGTATAAATCGCATCATGAAAATAGGTGAATTAATATTTTTGATGTTTTGGGCAAACCGCACCAAACTACACCACATTTTGAGGTATGATTTCTGCACACCAAATCAGACCGCGCAGTCTGGTTTGACAGAAAATCGCACAAGCAATTTGACGTATTGAAAATGTTATAAATCGACCAAATCAAATCGTGCACATCCTTAGTTTTGGAAGACTTTCAGAGTCCTCAAAAATTATGATAAGTTTTGAAAATTATAAGATTCTAAAATCTTAGAACTAACCACGTGAATTTTTCTTTAATTTAAGGTGTCATGAATAAAACGTAAATATGACAACTCTGACATTCAAAAATCATTTCGATAATTATGTGAAAAATATGAATATTATTTATAAGTATCTTAATTCTAATGAATATCAGAATACTAGAATAAACATTATTCGTAAAAATTATAATCTTAGTAGATCCTGAACAACTCGATGCTTTCTTATAAGTAGATGAGCCCTAATTTTGAAAAATATATGTATCTGATACTGATTTTAATATAATATTTAATTTTTTAATGTTTGACTTAAATATAAAAATATTTGTACGAAAATTGTCATGCGCCTTTTGATCGTTTTATTTCTTATAGAGTTTAAATAGGTTGATAATAACATTTTCAGTTAATAAATTCACTATTGTGTTCAAGGGATAAAGTAATAAATATATTTTATTTTCAGGTAAAGTATACTTATTATATTTTTTAACATTCAACTAATTTTATTAATTAATTAGATTATTTAAAATAAAATAAACACACCTTATCTAAAATTAGATGCATTAATTAAATGTCAAAACTATCATAAATAGTTTCCAACCAGTCACTGTCGGTGACGATTATTAAAACTAATTTCCAAAAATACCTTTTCTTTAAATTTATTTTCAAAATACCATTTTTCTAACCCTACATCTTAAAAAAAAATAAAAGAAAGGGTATATTGGGACATTGGTTGGTGAGTTCAAGAAATCTATAAATTCAATTATGTACTGCCACGTGTCACATTTTGATTAGTTTAATAAATATTAAATGTTAAAAACTACTAAAATTTATTAGATTTTAACTAGTTTGAGGAATCCATAAGTTTCCCAAACTTTTACTGACCAAAGTTATATTTGTCTCTTTATATTTTTATATAATTATTTAAATTTTTTATTATTTTAATTTATTGATGTGCCTTTTTGAATTAATTTAACTAATATATTTTAAATATTTTTTTTATTCTATAGCAATTTAAAATTTTTATTATTTCAATTATATCCATGTACTTGTATTTTCAAGTCAATTTAATGCTGTATTTTAATATATACAAAAAAAAGATAAAGTGATGTGAGTTAATTTAATTCTTTTTTTCACACGTTAAAATACAAGAGATTAAATTAATTTGAAAATACAAATTCTAATTGAAATAAGAAAAAATTCGACTTGTCAAAAAAAAAAAATCAAAGTACAAGAGTTAAATTGACTTAAAAATATATATATATATAATTAAAATAACAAAAAATTTAGATGATCATACTAAAAAAAAGGATAAAAGTATAAGAGTAAAAATAAAAATTTAATATTTAACTATTCTTTATAAAATTTAACGTTAAAGTGAATGGATTAATGGCCGCCTCACCTCGTCTTGTCGACAGTTGTTACATTGATTGTCGGTGAGGCGAGGCGTCAATGGCAGAGAAACGACGGAGACAAGGCCAGGCGACGACAGTGAGGCGCGACGAAAAGGCAAGGCGACGGCCATTGTAGGGGAGACGGGTTGAGTAAGGGGCAGTGGCACGCTTTGTAAATTTGTAAAGTAGGCAGGGGTAAAATAGTATTTTTGCCCTGTTTTGATGAGTGGCTTGGTAGGGCCATCGGGCCCTGTAGAACGACTCTTCAATATTTCGGTGCTATCTCTGGCTCTAACTCAAAATGGTTGTTTCGATTGGACGATATAGCATCGTCCTTAAAGAAATACGGTAGGCTGCGATGCACCCTATTGTCTCCCAATAATACGGTAGGCTGCGATGCACCCTATTGTCTCCCAATAAAGGGTTACGTGGACAGCAAGCAGCCAAGGCCCGTAACACACAAAGTACAGACCAAGAAGATAAGATTTATTTCCCCTTCTTATTGCCACGTGCTTCTCCACTGAATCCTTCATTTCAATCAATTGGTTTATTAAAATGTATTTCTTTACCACTATTTAATTTTTTCTTTTTCACATTTTAGTGAAATTATAAAAAATTTGATTAAAGGAATTCCAAAATTAAGATTGTTGCGAACAAATAAAAAAATTATCTCTGAATTATTTTAAATATTATTAACATTATGGTTTATTTTTTTAATATAAAAAACTTGAAAAATCTCCGATTATTAATAATTTTTAAGTTGAGCTATCACGCTCTTTTCAAAATTTATGATTGGTTTGAATCCCGACTCAATCATAAGAATATATTTAATGGTAAGTCAAAGCTTGGAATTTGATTTTTCAAATAGATATAAATAATTATTTAATTTTATATGAAGATAGAATCAAATCCACAATATTATAATATTTCAAATTTTCAAACACATGTGATAGATCATTTGTGTTACCACGAAGGATTATGTTCTGATGTTATGAAATTATATTAATAAAATATTATTTTAAAATACTTTTGACATATTGTATTTAAACTTATGAATTCAAAATAGTAAGTAATTTATGAAACAATTTGGGCTTTAAGGGGTAGTTTGGATTGGGCTTTTATTACTACTATTATTAATTAATTGAATAAATTATTAAAAAACTCCCAAGCCATAATGCTTCCTTTGAAACCTACAAGAGTCTCACACTTCACTCACTCTGCAGACTTAAACCCAAAACCCAAACCCCCAATTTTCTCGAGAAAAAGATGAATTTCCCGGAACCCAAACAGCCCCAGCAATGGCCTTCACTACCCAAACCTCCACTCTCCATCCTCCAACAAGCTCTCAGCCATCTCCAAAACCATTGCTGCAACCTCCTCCACCACCATCTTCACCAAAATGCACTCTTCAATGCTCCTCCCTTCTTCAACCCCAACCCTTCCTCTCTCAAGACCCAGCTCGATTCCACCCTCTCGAGCCTCCGCCACCGCGCCCAACAAGCAATCGAAGTTGGGTTTTCGAGCTTCCGCTCCGGCTGCGGTTCTGGCCCGGCGTGGGCTCGAATTTCCGAGAATAGTGGCGGTGGCGGCGTGGCCATGTCGACGGAGGCCATCGAAGAGCGGCTTACCGGCGTGCCGGTTTACGCTCTCAGCAACTCCTCGCAGGAATTCGTGTTGATTTCAGGAGCAAACGGAAAATCTGTTGGGTTGTTCTGTTTCAAGGAAGACGATGCTGAGGCTCTTCTTGAGCAAATGAAATCCATGGACCCCGTCATGCGCGAAGGCTCAAAAGTGGTTGCTGTTGCTCTAAACAAGGTGTAAATCTCTCTCTCTCTCTCTCTATATATATATATATATATAATATGGTAAAGATTCTGATTCTGTTAATGTAATTGTATAATTGTAAAAAGTAGTAGCTGTTGCTACGAACAAAGTGTAAATTTGCTCATGTAGTCTGATTTTGTATCGCCAAGTTTGTTTCTTTTTCTGTTAACGTAAACGTGCAATTGTTCATTTAATTTTTTTTTTTGGTTACTAACAGGCGATTGTGATTGCAGGTTTTTCAGCTTAAACTTGATGGTGTGGCCTTTAGGTTGATACCGGAGATATCTGAAATAGAAAATGCAATAAAGGTGAGTTATTTGGTAATCTTCTGTTCTTTTTGAAGATTTCGGATTTTTTCTTGGTGGGCACCAGTTAAATCTCCCTTCCACTTCAAATTGGTAAGCTAAGGACAACACCAACAATGATACTAACTTTAATCCTTACGTATGGTTGATTACACAAATTCTTGATCCATAGCCAGTTGTATCAATGCCATATCCCCTATTACATCCTACGTCATATTTAAGGGTTTTCCCACCAAGTTTTCTTTGGGTCGCCTCTCTGTATTTTGCTACAAACTGCCTCCATTTCATCCACTTGCTACACAAGTGCAACTATTGGTCGGCTTTTCAGATTATTAAACAATCTTAATTGTGATCCTTGCATCTTATTTTTATAGGTGATACTCCCATCTTCTAATATATGATGTCATTTTTTATTTTATTTTCTCGTATATGGTCGTATATCGACCATAGCATTCTCATCTAAGCTATGCTCATATTTTATATATGTTGGTATTTAATTGTCCAACAATATGAGCCACATAACAAAGATGGTCTTATAGTTGTAAATGTTCTTCTTCTTGTGCTACTTTGTCATCTTTACAGTTGACACAAGATAATCCCGTTCATGGGCTGGTATATACACACATGCATATATATCTTTATATATATGTATGTATATATTCTCTGCGATAAAGTGATAGGATTCAAAAATCCATATAATGTGAATTTCCTGACGCTGTAATCTTCAATAGCTTTAGCATGTGACAACTGACAAGCTTAGTATGCATCAAATAATGAATATGGAAAATTGAACAGCAAGAAGTTGTAGAGCTTGACAGATTGAAATGGTTTGACTTGTTCCAGCTTATGTGATTATTCTTCATATATGTATTATCTTCTGCCAGAAATATGACATTATGATGTGTATCCACATTTGCAGTCAAGCTAGAAAATAATCTTGACCTGTTTTCACACCAGGTGGTATAATGTTTTCTATCTTTTTTCTTTTTGTTTTTGGTTATGGAATATCTATCTAGGAGAGACAAAAGGCTGGTTTTCGAGATGAAAGCTTTGCTGGGGTTCCTGTTTTCCAGGTTCTCTTATCTAAGTTATTCATTTGCCATTATTTTCTTGTATATTTCTTGTGAAGGTGTATTTATAATTGAAATATGTTCAAGTAGGTGGTCTAAAATTTAGTTATGAAATATTTGCAATGCAAGCCCATGAACCAAAAGTAATGAAATCACTACTGGAATATATAATTTATATTAGGAACAGCTTTGGGCTGGTGAGGGTTGTTTCTTGGGCAGTGGGGAAGAGACACAGTTATGGGGAATATTTGATCAGGAAGGCTATAGGGCACACCATAATGCTGCACAGATAAGAAACTGTTTAATGTAACTGTTTACAGATGCTTTATTTATTTGTTTAAACTGTTAAATATATGAAATTTGGTGGAAGTTATATGCCTGTGGCCTTGCATTATCTTCCATACACACACATACTGTTCTTATAGGGAATATCTATAGAGCTAGCTTGGACTTCACGGAACAAGATTACCCTAGATAGTTATCCTGTTATATACCCTTGTAAACAATAAGTGTTGGAGTAGTATATTAAGATCATATAATTGGTTGCATTTTTTGAGCATATCAAATTGTTAATGAACTAGTTAGCCCCCATGCCGTAGTTACTGTCACCGTCGCTGTTGCCAACTGCTTGTAGCACCAGTGACATTTCTACAATATTAATCCTCTGGCCTCTCTCCTGCCATCTCCAATCTAACACCAATGGTTGTTACTTTCTCTATGGCCCCTAGTTAGGGTTGAGTTCTGTATGACCTGTCCTTATGCTAACTCTTTATTGCATTTCTTTGACAATTTGGTTTGTAAATTGTTTAGTGTTCTGAGTCTTTTTAAAAAATTGTGGAATTGGGAGTAACGAGGGGTTAGTGTTGCTGAAGTCTCCATAGAAACTCTTAACAGGTGTTCTTAATTATTATTATTTTCTTTTTTGGGCTCTGGATAGAAACCAACCTTACTTTATCTTCATTCTTGTTTATGCTAGTCACTTGTTACAATTTTTCTTCTGGATTTTAACAATTGTATGGAGATCAATTGTGGGGTCTCTCAGGTCCTAAAAGTTTATAATTTCTAAGCCCATTCCAGCATTTAAATAGTTGGATTTAGTCCATTAGTCACATGAAGTTTATTGAGAAAGGACTGAATATAATCACCAAAAGCAGCTTTCTTGGTGTAAAAATTCATTGGATCATACATGTATTTTAGACTCACATATGACATGCACACTTCCTGTTTAGGTCCTTTAAACACTAGGATGCATCTTTTTTGTTCTTCTTGGCTCTTATTCTATGCATGCTGGTTATCTAGCTGGATGCTTTGTGCACTGAAACCTATTTCCTTTTTTGTACAATTGAATATTCTATTAGTTCGTCCAAACTTAAACGACAATTAACAAATTGGATCTAATATTGTTAAACTGTAATAGTAGTAGCTCAAACTTGGTTGTATTCTAAAACATGAACTTGATCATGGATCTGTTGCTCAGCAAATCTGGAAATTGTAACTTTCGTTTCATTCTGATAAGTTTGAAAGTTACTAAAGCAAACGCATGCTTTTAGTTTTGGTTTTAAAAAATCTGCTCTGATGAGATTGAGATTTGCTGTATGTACAATTAATGTCCTTGTCCTGTGGTTTTATTCTGGCATAGAGGTACTTTGGGATATTGCTAGCTGGCTGCATCAGAAACTTTAGTTATTTTAACTGTTGTTATTGAATAAAATCTGTAACTCCGATTGAAACTACAAAAATTTGAGTTGTGAATCTGATGGGAACCCAAAGAGAAATCACAGAGACTAAATTCAAAATCACCAACTTCGATCAGGTTACAAGCAAAATCTGGGCATTCGAGAGGCCCTTAACTCTCCCTAAGACTCAATACAAAAATATTCCCCTCCTCCTAACTTCTCCACCCTCTACATATTCCCCCCACCCTCCTCCTCAACCGAATTCTGTTATGCATTTGCTGGGTTGTTACACAACCCAGCGATTTCCCCACTCTACCCCCTTACGCACATGGCTGGCTGTTATGCCAGCCAGCCCATTTACACCCCTGTCCCTTGGGCCTTCTTTGATAAGTCAAGTGAACCGGGGGCGTAACAGAATCATAGTTCTATTTTTTCTAACTTAGGACACGGTGGCATATATATAGATATCTCATGTGAATTGACAAAATCCTATGAACACCTTAAGGGTCAAACAGTTGGAGAGCACAACTATTTTTTGCTATTTACAACAAGAAGCACGAGCCTTAAATCCCACTAAGTGGGGTTGGCTACATGAATTTTAGGCCTCAATATCTCTATCCATAACCATATCATCTGTAAGGCCATTTATATCATATGTAAGGTTTTCCATCAAGTTTTTCTGGGTCTTCCTCTCCCTCTTTTGGTGTAAATTTCTTCCATTTCATCCACTTGATATACAAATGTTTCTATAGATCTTCTTTTCATGTGTCCAAACCATCTTAATCATGATCCTTGCATCTTATTTTCAATAGGTTCCACTCCAACCTTATTTTTGTTGATCTTGTTTCTTACTTCGTCTTGTCTTGGATGGTCGCTCATCATTGTAACATTCCCATCTCAATTATGGATATATAACTATATTGTTATTTACTAAATATATTCTTTTTGTATTTAATTTGGGGTTAAAATGTTATTTTTAGCTGTGACTGATGGGACAGTCATGTTCTGACTATGCCATTTCTGCGCTCTGTCCATTACTCTGGTAATATTAGGATCACGTTAAAGGTTATTCTTTCAATGAGAGGCGAGAGCTTTGGGGGCACTAGAGATTGCAACTACATAATAGAAGTGGGAGATTGCAAAAAGGGGGAATAATTATGATACTACCATGCTGGGTTTAGTTGAACCACTCAAACAGAGAACTGAACTGGGCCTGATTCATTTCATTTAGGTTCTACAGCAGGTCAGTTTGGTTCTGAGTTTAGAAGTTTGGAACTAATCTTGATTAGTTTGCTTCTAGCCTTCTAGGTCAAGTGCGGAACTGAACCAAAATAAACTCTGTATCCGTATTAGCTGGGAATGAACAGGCTTGAATTAGTTGTTGCTTATACTTCTAACCATCTTGTCTGATTTTCACTTTTGGTGAATTTATGCGATGACAAGAGTTCTCCAATAGAGTGAAGTTTATTGAACATCTTGATTTTGCAGTCAAGGAGCTTAATTTTGAGGAGCCAGGGTAAAAGATATCGACCTGTTTTTTTCAGGAAGGTTAGTGCAGAAGACAGACGTCTTGACACACAATATCTGATTGTAGTTTTTTCACCACGAGTACATTTTCCATTGCCTCATTGATTCATGTAGGAGGACCTGGAAAAGTCACTATTGAGAGCTTCTCGTCAGCAGAAGAGATTGAATCCTGTCTTAAGAGAGGGTGATATTCAGGTACACTCTTTTGTCTCCTTAGGTTGATGGCTGCCGTGCCTTGTGTCTTGTGACACCATCTTTCACTTGCATGATTCCTTCAACTTGTGTAGGTTGCTGTTCTTGAGGATATAATACAAGGGATGAAGGTAAGAAACTTCCACATATGTTTCCATCTTGTACTTTTGTTTGATTGCAAAGTTGCTGGGTACTAAAAAAGCAAGTTAGAGCATGCCTCCTAAGGCGGATTGTTTATTCTGTCCTAAAAATAGGAGAAAATTGGATCATGAAGCTGGTGATGTCTTCTTGTAATGAAATTTCATTCTTTCACCTGCCCCCTGAGATTAATTAAAAAGATCTTGGGTTGCCATAACATGAGAGGGATATTCACATTTGAAGACAAATGCATTATGCAACTAAAATGTGAGGTTTTGTTTTATACCAAATCTGTTCCTAGGACAATCCTCGGTAATTAAGGAAAGCCACCAGGGCATGGCCTCTTTTCCCCCTTCTCAAGCATCAGTCTGTTTAAGCATTCATGGAACAGGAAAAAGTAAGCGTATAAATAACAATGCAGGACAGTACCATGGCAACATGGGATGATGTCGTCTTCATCCCTCCTGGTTTTGATGTTTCAGCGGATCCTTCCCAGAAGTAGATTGCTCCATTTGCTGGTTCAGCTAAATATCACGGCCAACTTAGCGGTTTGCCTCTTTTCCTGTAGGCCTATGGCATATGAGTAAACCAACTACCGGTAAGCATGGAACTTGTGAAGTCATTCTCCGAACACTGCAATTCTCTTGTGTAACTTCTCTAGGAAAATGCACTTTACTTGATTACTTTGCTGTACCATATCATAGAAGAAATATATCCTCTGTTTTCCAGATTTGAATTGTTTGAAAACATAGCTTTTCTTTCTTCTTAGTCTGGTCGAAATTATTTGTAACCTCTATGATTTAGCAGAGGCCAATTTTGGCTTGTTGATTGAAGTTATATGAAGAAATTTGTGTCTGAAGCACAGGTAGTCTCCATTTTCTGTTGTATTCAGCCGCCTGATTTGATTGTATCTGCCATATTCTTGCTTAAATCTTCATATTTTGGGAGGTAGCTTCTGAACAGCATTAACTTGATCTTATGAATTCCATAGTTACATCTATAGCCAGTACTCTTTGCGTCATGATATTAAAGCCAACACAGGAATGTTGTTGGGTGGGTGCGAGCTAGGAAACTGTTCGGAGACTTTTTGATTTCGATAACGATTTCTGGCATGGCAAGGATGCCATGAATTAAAAGTAGAGTTTGTGATGACTCAATCTCACATCTGATAGTCTACTAGGTTAGTTTCAGCATGTTATTTGATCTTACAGGTCGATAGTTACTTTCAAGTAGTACTTTTGAGAAAGGATTCATGATGTTATAGCGACGATGTGAATGCCTTTAGGATAAGCACTTCATGATAGTAGCTGGAACCCAAATCACCTGGGTTCCATTAGGTTTCTTATTTGCTGGTACCCAGTGATTGGTCTTTATGATTCGATTAGGGTTTGCCTTTAGGATAAACATTTCATGATGGTAGCTGGAGCCCAAATTGCCTAGGTTCCATTAGGTTTCTTATTTGCTGGCACCCAAGTTATTGGTCTTTATGATTTGATTAGGGTTTTAAGCATTTTTTGATACCCACAAGGAGAAAAAGTTTGGTGGAGGATGGTCCAATCAAAATCAAAATTAGAGTAATGATGAGACAAATAAATAGTTTTAAGTAGAATTGGCAGCATCGCATAAAGAGAACCCTCTTTGATGCCTCTTAAGTGGGAATCTAAGGCTGGGTTGGATTTAGGTTTCTTAATGCATTGTTTCAAAGGTTGGTTTTGTTTACGATCTTTTTGGGACATTTGTTAAGGTACATTTAATATATTTTAGTTTTAGCATTCAATGATTTTATTAGTTAAAAAAATATTTTAAAATATAATATATTTATTATCAATCAATAAAAGTATTTAGTACTAGGATAAAGTGTATTAAATACACCTTAATAAGTGTCACGAGATATTCGTTAGCAAAACTTTCTAATTTTTTTTTTTAAAAAAAAGTTATTATATTTAAAAATAATGGAAATTTGTTTTTGAATTTTTTTTAATATTACAAATGACATCAAAATATTTTTAAAATTATAAAAATTATCTAGAAATAATTTTTTTAGTATTTTAAAAATAAAAACGTTTCAAAAAGGCCAAAACCTCGCTTTGACGTGTATAATACATCTATTTTAAAATAATCATTCGCATTAATTAATGTTCTAAGATGGTGCACCCGTGATGATAACTAGTATTGTTGTCATCAACTAGATTTAATTAATTTAAAAAAAAATAGATTTAATTAATTAATCACAAGTTTTATGATTGATTCAGAGATCAACTTAGATTTAATTATGCAGAGGTATGATGATTGAGGCAGTTCTTCACTTTAACTATTTAATTTTATCTTTAATAATAGAATATGTTGGGGCTATCCTTACTAAAATCAAACTGGTCGTTAAACTAAGTTTAATTGGCAATTTATAATTCAACGTCTCTAAATTAGAATTCAGGCTAAAAATGACGCATCCACTCGCTGCCCATTTGTCTATCCGTAATAGGGGCTCTTTGGGCCCCAAAGGCGCATGGCGTTAGCACAACCCTTACAACAAACCAGTTAGGTGGGTTGTTGTGTAGTACAATTTTCACTGGTCGGTAGAATTCTTCGCAGACGACACAAGACAAGATATTGTAAGAAGCAGAGTGATTTTGCTGTCACGATCTGTTGAGATTTAACTATTTCGTCACTCCAATTCCTCTTTCCCCCCACCCCCATTTCCTTAGATCCTATTTTCCCTCACGAGTTTCCCCCCTCCCTTGCCCGGGGGCCTGCCCTTACGCTTCTTTCTTGTTGATTTTCCCAAGTCCCGATAGTCATATGTTTATATGTTTGCCTCAAAGATTAAGCCATGCATGCATGTGTAAATGTAAATTGATTTAGACTTTGAAATTGCAAATGACTCCTTAAATTAAAAAAAAAAAGAAGCAAACCATGATTTGAAATTTTTAAAGTTTTTTTTTTTTTTTTTCCACTTAGACTAATTTGTCTATCTATTAAAGAATATAGATTTTAAAATATTATGATTATTTAGTACTTCAGATAAAAATTAAACAGATTCTTTGCGAACTAATAAAAATCATCAACTGAATTGAGAAAACTAACAAATCAATTTGAGTGGTTTTAATCGGTTTATGCACACCAATGGTCTCTCTCTCTCTCTCTCTCTCTCTCTCTCTCTTTTTTAAACAAATATGTCGATTTAATTCGATTTTAACAATTATAGCCCTTAATATGGTCTTTTTCATTTTTTTGTTGCTTTCCGTCACGATTTTTTGAACTAATATGTCAGATTTGATTTGATTTTAACAACTATAGTCCTTAGTATAGTCTTTTTCATTTTTTTTTTTTTTTTGCTTTTTGTCACGATGCATGCTTTTAATTATTATCCAAATAAACTTGTTTCTTACCCTACATTCGGAGTATTCTTAACTAGTGTACATTACTCTTTTGCTAATTTGTCTCTTTGTGAGTGTGTTGTAGAAGATTTAGCAACCACACATTCTCCCTGTCTGTTTTCTATAGTACAATTATATATATATATATATGTGTGTGTGTGTAATGCTGCCACACCTTATTCAATAATGCATGTCAAGATGCTGTTTTAGGTTTTATCTTATCATGATTTTTTTTTTTTATTGTGAAGAATTCAAAATCACTATAAGACAATTAACTTTCGGTTTGTGGCGTCTCATTCTCTTCAAAATTTATGGTCTGTGCTACCGCAGTTTAAGTTGTATGAACAGGTGATGAGTCACGAGTCGAAGCCCAGGAGCCTAGCCCTACGAAGAGATACTATTGGATGTGCAGACTCATGATAATCTTGTAATATCTCAAGCTCCCAAACACATATGGCGACCAATTATGCTTCGCAAAGGGTTATCTTTTTGTGGCTTTATGGTGATATTCTTTGGTGTTAGTTTCATCAAATTTTATATATAATAAAGTTAGAGTGGACTTAATTAAAAATATGTAACATATAATATTCGTGATTAATATAGTTTGAAGATATAAGAGTGAGACTAATAAACACATTTGTAAATAAATTCAGTGAATGAACGAAATGAAAGAAATTTGTAGCAAATGTGACAAAAGAGGATTAAAGAAAATTTAGTGAAAAATATTTAGACATGAACTGAAATATAGTGGTCATTTAAAAGATATGATCACAAATAAAAATATTAGAGAATTAAATTTCG
This sequence comes from Diospyros lotus, assembly GCF_014633365.1. Taxonomy (NCBI): domain Eukaryota; kingdom Viridiplantae; phylum Streptophyta; class Magnoliopsida; order Ericales; family Ebenaceae; genus Diospyros; species Diospyros lotus. Next base: position 34,040,772 of record NC_068347.1, on the reverse strand, counting down.
TGCAATTAACCTTATAATATGAATATTTAGCCTATATTAGTCCCATATTGTTCACCCAATTCTTTCACTTAATTATGAGTTGAATTATTAAGCCTAGATTAATGCATCACTTGAGAAATTAATGGTACTTGTCGCATGGCCCAATTAAAGCCTTAATTTCCTACTTCCTGTGCATATTGTTGTCGTCTAGGGTTTACTTTGTTCTTGAGGTAACATTGGCCCAAAAGTGATGTTACATTGCAACAACCACAACCATTATAATATATTAGTTTACTATTCCCATATAATAGAAACAAGCCATAATTGAGTGGTCAAATCTAATGCCATGGGCTTATTAACTAAGAGCGAATTAATTCCCAAGCACAAATCAAGAAATCAGTATTTGAGTATTTTAAAAGTAGCCACAACAACTCAATGGGCCAAAGTTCAAGAGCTAGCATGGTTAATTTTGAAAAATTCAAGGATTGTTAGGCTAATTTTAACATTTAATGGGCGTTTGGGCTAAATAATCAAAGTTCAGGAAGTATTAATTAATTTACCCTCATAAATATTTATATGTACATTTTTGTGTTAATCACAACACCTTTCATAGTACAAAGTTCAGGAGGTGTAGTCTCACTTGATTGTCCTAGCAGTCAGTTAGGGGAGGTGGGCTAGTCTGTGTACTCAGATTCGAATTTCTTTTCCAACACAATTATTGATGAATTAGATCCAAATTAAATTTTTCATCACGAAAAGAGACACCGTGACCCAGCATTGCAAGGAAATATCATCCCAAGTTCAGGAGGTGTGATGTCTAATTTTAGAAAGTTTAAGAATTGGTTAGACTAATTTGAATATTTAAGGGATGCCGGGTTTAAGTAACTAAAGTTTAGGGGTTTAAATAAATGCTATACATCTACTTTATGCCCCCCATAACTTGAAAGGATTTGTGTTGTTCTAGGGGCAGGGGCAGGGGTATGGGCATGGGCATGCATGCACTTCGAAGAAGACATGGAGGGTAGGTATAGGGGGAGAATGGCCTTCTGTCTTGTGGAGCCTATTCCTATGGCCTCTTAAAGATAAGAAATTATGGCTCCTCCCCCCCAACTCATCTACTCATTTTGTCCTTTCTCTGCCATCTTTGGGGCTGCCTTTATTGTATGTGCATGCACATCTTTCATTTTTTTTTTTAAATTTTAAAATTTGAGAGATACCCGGTCGACTGAAATTGTTTCAGTCAGTCTAAAACTCATGACCTACTATGTTTTCAGTATGAACGGACGGACATGTGAGTCACGAGCTTAACTAAAACAGATACAAATTATTAATAGTCACATAAAAATAAATTCGAGTCACGAGCTTAAAATAACTCAAATTCTTAAACATATGTAGTAAACTAGTTATTTTTTATTATCCTTATCGTTTCTTCGTTTTTATTTTATATTACATTAATTTTTTTGTTATATATATATATATATAATTAAGTTAGTAGATAAGGATGGCAGTAGTACTGTTTTTTGTTTCTTTCTCCAATTGGGGGGCCCATTGTAATTAAAATCTTTCTCAAGATTTCTTCTCCGTCAAGTCATTAAATAATTAAGGTCTTTTCTAGCTATTACTTGTAATATATATCCATTGAAAATGTTATTAAGATGAAATATTCAACTAATTCTCTTTTATTAAGAAGAAAAAAAAAATGATTTACCAATTAAACTATACCTCTAAAATTGAAATAATCACTCGACCAATTAAGTCAAGTGAGCAAAATACCCACTTTACCCTTGTCGGGAGAAACAAACCACCATTTCAAGTAAAATCTTATTATTCTTAAAATATATTATTTATGTACAAATGATATAATATGAGTCACTCTGAATACTTTTACTCACTTAATGCATTGATGAATGAGTGTGTTATTTTAAGAGTCAAAATTAAGTATTTAAATAGTATTTTTATTAATAACACTTTATTCCAACGAGCATTTTGGCGAAGTGAAATATTATTTAAATATTTATTTATAATATTTTTAACAATATTTGACATAAAATATAACACATTGACACATGGGTGTGAAAGGAAAAGTGGCAAATGAGCATTTTTGGGGTAAAAATGATTGAATGTGACAGCTTGCAAGGTTAAAACTATCTTCTTGGACAAGAAAGGAGACACTATGGGTCGAACAACGGAGTTTCGTGTACTAAAAACGATCGTATTTGATGGTCGAGAAATAAAAAAAAAAAATGTGATTATTATTATTATTATTATTAAAATAATAATATTTTGAATATGAAGATATAATTTTAATAATAATTAATTTGTGTACGGATGGGATGGGTGATAGGTTGGTTTGAAGGGGTCAAATAATATGCATGAAGCCATGTATGAAGCTTTGTTTCCTTCCTTTCATTTCATGGTATGGTATTATTATTGGAACAATGGCTTCCCTTTCGGTGGGCATTGGAGGAAGGGAAGGCGGTGTGGCATTAGGAAGAAAAAATATCTGACCCAGAAACCAATGACGAAGGAAAGAAACTCATCGTCAAAGTTGGACCGTTATGTGAGGCTCCAAATTATGATGCCACACATATATAATATTAAATTATAATATTCTATTTAGAATAAATTTTTAAATTTATTTATATTTAATTTTATTATTAATCAAGTACAACAATAAATTTATTAAATAAAAATATCATACTCAAATCATTTAAAGTCTATTAAAAAAATATTAAATAACGTAATTTTTTTTATATAAATACTTTAATATTTAAGTTAAATATTAAAAAATTATATTAAAATCAATATAACAGACTTACCTTCTTTTAAAATGAGGGCTTATAAAATATATATATTTTTAAATTTCTTATAAATATTTTTTTTAGATAATATCTATTTTAATATTTCAAAATTTATTATAATTAAGGTTTATCTTGATGTTCCAAAATTCATTAGAATTAAAATCTTGACAAATAATATACTTATTTTTTTTATAGAACTCTTTAAAAAAATTTAAATGTTAAAATTATTTTATTTATACTTTATTTAAACTTAATTATAAAATAAGTTACACATTTTTAACTCAAAAATGGTCAAATCTCTAATAGAAAGTTTGAAAATACTATTGCCAGTGCGAAAGCCAGTTGGCATCCACCCACTGGTCCAACCCAATCATAGCAAATGAAGAGAGCCGATGGAGGGGGGCCCACATTCGGCCTTTATGGACAGAATCATTCTTCTAGTTCCATCCATATATATAGATATATATAAATATATCATTTTCTCATAATTTTTAAATTAAATAAATTTCAAAAAATTGATATTAAAAGAATACATTTTTTTATTATTAGAACCTCCTCAATGGACCGCCTAGGCGTTTACTCTATTCAACTATTTTTTTCTATTATTATAAGTATTGTTATTTGAATATAATAATAAATTTAATATTTAAAAATATTATCATCAAATCATCTAATCTTATAAGAAATAATATAATTAGAAGGTGTAGAAAAATTTTTGTCAAATATTTTGATACTTAAATAAAAAAGTGAATATATTAAAAACTTAAAGATTATATTTACACTAATATCAAAGACGTGTATTTTTTAAAATGATGGTATATTTTTATTTAGAAAGAAACATAGAGCATTAATACTAAATCTCTTAAAATTAGGATTCTTACAAATAATATCTATCATGATATTCTAAAATTATGATTCTTATGAATAATATTTATCTTGATATTATAATATATTTTTAAAATTAATTTTTTTTACAAATAATTAGAGAAATTTTTGAATGTTAGAATTACCCAATTTATGCATTATGCGAACTTGCTTCCCTTTCTAATTAGAGAAAAATTACACATTTTTAGATTAAAAAATTATTTTAAACTTTTTAGTATTTTAATAAACTTTTGCCTATGATATAATGACAAGCAATCTTATTTCGTTATTGGCGATTTCTTCATTTTATCGTTCTTAATAGAATTTAGAAAATAAAAGTATTTATTATATTATTAAAATTTAATAAAAGCCTAATCTTATAAGTTAGACGAGGGTGTACTAACTTGTTTATTTAGTACACAATATTTATATTTTAAATTCTAAACTTGCCCTTTTTAAAAAGTAAAGAAAAAAAAGAAGCCCTTCAAGGGGTGTGACAATTATATATAGCATAATGTAATATATTAATCACTCTAAAAGAGGTTTTGTTTTTAAACCAATTATCATTAATATGAGATGAACCTTATTATATGAAAGTTTAACTCATTAATGACCATAAAATGAGAACCAAAAGACCCTTTAATAAAAATGATTCATGATTATGAAAATACAACTATAAATTATCCCACATAACACTATAAAATTCTATAAATCTATATATACACTTTCAAGCCCTTGCAAAAGAAAAACCAAGAATCCAAAACCAACCACAAAGCCAAAAAACAAAAGTTTCCAGCTTTCATGGCGTAGGCTCAGCTGGCACCAGCTTTCCATGGATTCATTCTCAACTCAGCGTCCATTCACGCGTCTCTCTCTCTCTCTCCCTCTTTTTCACAGGCATTTCCCTCTACCTTTAATTATACAATTGATCTCTCTCTCTCTCTCTCTCTCTCTTTCACAGGCATTTCCCTCTCCCTTTAATTATACAATTAATCTCTCTCTCTCTCTCTCTCTCTATCCCCCTATATATACTGATACCCACTAACCCAAACTCACATCCCACTTCTCACCGCTTTCTGAAACCCTAAACATGGCATTCTTGTCTTTCATTAATGGCTTCTCAACCCTTCTCCTGGTTGCCCTTCTCGCGAGCTCTATGATGGCCGCCAAAGGCGGCAACTTCTACCAAGACTTCGACGTAACGTGGGGCGATCACAGGGCCAAGATCTTCAATGGCGGCCAGCTTCTGTCTCTGTCTCTGGACAAGACCTCCGGCTCCGGATTCCGGTCCAAAAAAGAGTACTTGTTTGGCCGGATCGACATGCAGCTCAAGCTCGTCGCCGGCAACTCCGCCGGCACTGTTACTGCCTACTACGTACGTACAGTTTCCTTTCACTTGCTTACTATAACAAACTTCTAGCTTTATTAGTAGCTTACTGCCTTCTATATATATATAGTAATAATTGCCAATATATATATATATAATTCTTTGGTTTCGACATGATGGGATGTGTTTGAAAGCAACCTTACGTACGATTGATTAAAGAGAGCATCTCCCGAGGCTTTGAAAAGAAAATTAAAGAAATGAAATGAAAGCGACACATGAATATATGAAGTGGAGCTATCAGTAACAGTGATACTACGTTAATTAATTACCTCCTCTCCATTGGAATTCAACAGTGGGAATTATATGTATATATATATATATTATGATATTAGCTAACAATAGCATTTCAAACATTAAGTAAGACGTCAATGTTTCCAAAGATATAGAAAATGAAATGAGAAAGTGATTTATCTTTACCTTTATTGTTTGGAGAATTGGAAACAATCTTTGTATAAAGGGGTTTTCGCCAACTTTGACGTAGAACTTGATTCATGCCCCCAAATCAACAGAAATTACGTCAAGAAATCATCTTTCGCAACATGTAATTCTTTCTAGAAACTTGGTGGAACCTTCTGAACTCTGTGTGTGTGTGTGTGTGTGCAGTTGTCTTCTCAGGGGCCGACGCACGATGAAATCGACTTCGAGTTCTTGGGAAATCTGTCCGGCGACCCTTACATCGTCCACACAAACGTCTTCACTCAGGGCAAGGGAAACAGAGAGCAGCAATTCTATCTCTGGTTCGATCCCACAAGAAACTTTCACACTTACTCCGTCGTTTGGAACCCACGACAGATCATGTAAGCAATTTGCGATATAAATTTCTCAGGGAGAAGAATGGAATCTTGATGAAGTTAATCAATCTCACGAGCTTGCTTTCTATCTGCAGATTCTTGATCGACAACACCCCGATCAGAGTATTCAAGAACGCGGAATCCATCGGCGTGCCGTTCCCCAAGAACCAGCCGATGAGGATCTACTCGAGCCTGTGGAACGCCGACGACTGGGCGACGAGAGGCGGCCTGGTGAAGACCGACTGGACGAAGGCACCGTTCACGGCTTACTACCGGAATTTCAACGCCAAGACATGCTCCGGGGCGTGCACGGAGTCGTTCGGCGACGGCGCGTGGCAGAGCCAGGAGCTCGACGCCCACAGCCGGAGGAGGCTGAGATGGGTTCAGAAGAATTTCATGATCTACAATTACTGCACCGATCTGAAGCGCTTTCCTGAGGGGCTTCCGAAGGAGTGCCGGCGGCGGTCGAGGTTCCTCTAGAACCTTCTGGGCGTTTGTGGATGGAGAAGGAGTTTGTAAATGTGTTGAAAAATTCTTTAGTTCTTGTTTGTTTATGTATTTTGTTTTCTTTTGTGTTGTATTGCTCTGTTATCATGAGTTTGGTGGGTTGGTTCCATATATATCTCTTTGATATCAAATAAATCCATTTTTCGTATTCTTGTTTGATATGATATGATATGATCTCCCTCATTTGATCTTACCCATTAATTTAAATTCTTTCATTTTAAGATAATTTTGATTGTTTTAAGAACAAAAAAAAAATCTAGTGACTAGAGTCCAATATGTTTTGACTTTAACATAGTTAAAGCTTAACTAATGTCTTCACATTAAATGTAATCAAAACCCTAAAATATATATATATATATATTATTTAGTCATTCAATTTTGATATTTGACATGACATTTATATTGAGTGTCATTAATACATTTCAAAATTAGTTCATGCTAAAGGTTGGGGACGACGACAAGCAATTGTCGTTGTCGATGTAATCGGGAACGAAAAAGGAGTTGAAGCAAATGGGGGCAACAGAGACAGCGATTGGTGAGGGTGATGGCCAACGAAAAGTGGCTGGAGGGGGCGACAGTGATGGCCGACGATGGTGGTCGAAAAATGAATGTTTAGATAACGTTAATACACTGTTAAAATGTAGGTTCAAATATTATTAATGGAAAATGAATGTCTTTGGATGGTGTTTAGATAACGTTTGCCTTCAGGTATAAAATGTAGGTTCAAACATTAATACACTATTAAAATAAATAAAAATAAATTTACCAATTTTAAATTAAAAGAATTAGGTTTATCTTTACTAATGAATGGACACGTGACACTTAGTGACAAGTTTGTAATATTACGTATCGAGTGATTAGAAAAATCGGAATAATTTACCCTGATGGGTCTGTACGAACTTCTTAAGGGTCACCCATTCTTGAATTTTTCTAGGTCAAACACACTTAACTCATGAATTCTTTACCTACATTTAGCCAAAAAAGTATCTAACTGGTATTGTTTCATTTTTTACTTATCCTCGATATATACTACCATTCTCTAGGCTCTTGGGATATTACATTCTCCCCCTTAAGCACATGACGTTCTCGTCATGCAACCTTACAACTGGTTTCAGATTTTCTCCTATTTGGGGGCTGTCATCCTAGAAACTTGCTAGAAGTCGTTTCTTGTACAAACCCTCGAGTTTCGGCGCCACTCCTCGCCATTATCGAATCGCCTTCATCAAGGGTCGGCTTTGATACCACTTGTAACATCCTGCATCGAGCGATAGGAAGGACTAGAACAATTTACCCTGATGAGCTTACATGAACTTCCCAGGGGGGTCACCCATCATTGAGCTTCCTCAGTTCAAGCACACTTAAACCTAGAGTTTTTTGTCTACATTCAGCTCAAAAGGTATTTAGTTGGTATTGTTTCATTCCTTACTTATCCTCGATATATACTACCATTCTCTAGACTCTTGGAGTATTACAAAGTTGCATCAAAGTTGTGAAACAACCCTTATTTTTTTTTACAAAATATTAATTAGACATTTAATCGTGATAGTTTTGATGCCATGTATATATTGATATTGTTGTTATCGAATTACAATAATTAAATTTTATTTATTTAAAAAAAAACTCAGCAGATAGCTAGCATGGCCATGGCTAGAGAGTCAAGTCAGTCCGAAAAGGGTTGGCAACAATCACGAGGGCTCAACATGCTATCTAGGAGAGTTAAAGAAAACAAGGTTGCCCTCCTAAAGAGTTACTTACCCAGAGGGTCCTGCGAAAGAACAACTCTGGAAGGCTTTAGAAGAGTTTGTGTAGTGCCTGCTAAGGAAGTGATTTAGAAATGTAGAAAAGGTTTTTTGATGGGTTTCTAGCTGGCTTTAATCTTTGGATTTGCGAAATAGAAGACAACCAGGAGGCACGAGAAGATTTCTCTTGTATAGACCCTCCAATACATAAGTCAAAAATGGTCGTGATTTTGAAAAGATGCATATGTTGTGTGGATGCAGAATGTAGATAATGTTCCCAAAGAGTAAGGATTATTCAAATGTGATGTGAAGAAATTCAAATGTGATGTGAAGAAAGGGATTTGGTATGGTTGAAGAGTTGGAATCAAGACCCTAAGAATCGAGAAAATGATCTTGAAGAATGAGGGGTCATGAGATATTTATACCCCCCAAGAGTTTGGGACAAGTAGCACATTGGGAAACGTGGCGCGCATGCACGAGGGCACGTGGCATGACCCTTTCGAGCAAGAGTGTTCAATTATCTCTAGATTAGGATTCAAGAAAACCCTAGTGAGAAACTGCCTCAAATTCTCCGAAGAATGTAGGCTTGAAGAAAGGCATGTCATGTTGTGCGAAATAACAAAAATTGAGGTAATGGGAGAGTTGTCTCCCAAAGAAGCTTTGGAGGCATGTGGGGCAAGCTTTGACGAAGTTAGTCTAAAAAAAGTCCTCGGATGGACTGGATAGGTCTTCGAGGGATGGGTATCTTGAAGACTCTCCGGGAGAAGGTCTTTCCCGAAAATTGTGATCTTTTTCAGGAGAAATTCCTCTATAAAATATGTTACAACAGATATGATATAAAATATAACACAATATTTTTAAATATTATTAAAAATATCCCAACTAAGTGTTTAATTAACATTTTGGCTCCCTTAATGATCGTACCTGCCAAATTAAGGATATATGCTCCAACAAACCCCAATTAATTAGGGTTGGAATCTCTCATTAAACAAGGGGAAATGCATCAAGTCAATCCCTCGGAAAGTGACCGCAGCGCCGCGGTTGGATGAATCAGCCGCTGGCACAACCACGGCGGGCGCCGCCGAGGGCCACAGCCACCGACCCGCCAAATATGCGTCGGTGGGTAGGCGAATAACAATTAACAACCAGCAATAGTGGCCGCAGCCACAGACTCTTTAAATTAATTAATGGCCTTCAGGGGATGAAACCAACCCAAAGCTGTCACCAATAATGATCCATAGGACAATACCTACAGCCACAGGCTTCTGCAGCATATGATTCACAGTTTGGTTTGTGTTCATTGCATTGCATTAGCCTTGCCGTGTTTAATCATAACATTAATTGATTGCATCATGGTGTCATCCAACATGAGAAATTCAATTTCCATGTCAATTAAGAGTATTTTGTATAATATAAAGGATTTTTATTTTATACATAACTTTTTTTTTTTTTTGTTGTATATTAAATTTTTGTAGGCTAAATCTATATTTTTGTTCTATATTTTTACTTTTTTTTTTACGTGGTTACTTAAACTTTTTATTGTTTCGATTATACACTTAGAGTTGTATTTTTTAATCAATTTAACTCTTATTCTTTAATTTTTTTTGTATAATAATATAAACTTTTTATTATTTCAATTATACCTATAAATCTGTATTTTTTAATCAATTTAACTCATATATTTTGAAGTGAATAAAGTGTGACGTGTATTTTATCATTTTACTTTATTTTTTTTACACATGAAAATATAAGTATTAAATTAACTAAAAAATACAAGTTCAGGAGTGTAATCGATATAATAAAAAATTTTGAGTTGCCATAAAAAAAAAAAAAAGTCCAAGTACAGAAGCTAAATAGACTTGAAAATCATGTTCAGGGGTGTAATCGGAATGACAAAAAGTTCTAGTGGCCACAAAAAAAAAAAAAAAAAATTTGACCATTTTTTTTATTATGTGAAAAACTCTTTATGTTGTATAAAATATCTTTCGATATCGATGTGTTTAAGTACCATAAAAGGGTATTGCGATTCTTTTTCTGCTCAATCTTGGTAAAATTATAATGGTCCATGCTACCAACAAAAAATTACTTGCCGAGTATTTGTATGCACAATAATGTTAGAGATCAACTCTTACTACGATAAAGAAAGATTAAGAAAGGGCGAGGTTGAGTATTGTTTGTATGGTCCAAAATATCTTGAGAATCCAATGGTCCTAAACTTAAGATCAACAATCCTTGAAAGAAAAAGAACAGATTTAAAGGCCATTCATTACACTCAATTCATCTCTCCAGCACCATACACAGGACAATAATTTAGAGTGTCCATTTCATGACAACTTTCAAAGAAAGAAACTTTGCTTTGGCCATTTCCCACTTCATTTTATTTTGCATATTTGAACTCATTACTTCCATTGATGAACCCTAGCGAAGGATTCTTTGAATAGGACAATGGAAAGCATTGATTTTCACTATAATTTTAACAAGGACATAAAGGTAAGAAGTACTTTAAAATTTTTATTAAATTATTTGTTAAATTTTTTAAAATATATTAGAAGACATATATGTCATTTTTTTCTTATTTATAAAGTCCGACATAAATTTATCTGAAAGAAATAGACATAAATTTATCTGAAAAGTTCAAAATAAGAAGTTACATGACTTTTTTTTTAAGAGTCGTCAGATAAATTTAACAAATATATTAAAAATTATTTTTGTTTGAAATACTTTATATATATATTTTTTAATTTATATTTTAATTAACAAGCACTATCTAATTAATTATTATAAAAAACGTAATGAATGCGCTATCTGTCGGTATAGAAAATGAAATTTCTTAAAGAAAATAATTTTCTTTTTGTAGACATAAAAGACATTCACAATAGGGTGAGTGAGATATCAGAGAGTTTTTCTAAATTGGGATTTGCTAAAAGTGCATTGTTTGATCTAGCTTGAAGCTTTATGGTATAAATGCTCCATTGAAATGAGCAAGTTCCAGGGCCCCACTCTCTTAACCCTATACAGTTGAGGAGTCCTTGTGAATAAATATTCCAAATCTTAATAATAAAAAAATAATATTATTGATACACCTTCGTATATATCATAAGCTACATAAAAAGTATATCAATGATAAAAATATCCATTATGAGACGATAGAGGCGCATGGAAACAAGGGATATTTTAGTCATAATACCCATTTGTGTAACTCAAGATGTACAAAAATGATATACATCTAACATGATTCATAATAAAATCACATAAAATGGCCAAAATTAAATGGTTATTCAAAAAATAAGAGATATTCGTACAAATGTAACATTATAATGTTTAGGAATATTAAGGTATAGACGGGTTCTAAGCTTATTTATAATTTCTCGAAATTTGTCTTGATTATTGTTCTTAAATTTAGGAAAGTTTAACAATGATAATTTCGACATAAAATTATTGTATGAGTGTCTGTTTCATGAATTTGGAGAGGTTTGTTTTATGGTTAGAGAGTTTTTTCTTTATCAGTTTTCTCTTTACTAAATTTGTTTTTATTATAGTGCTTAGGGTATTAATTATAGACGTTTTTGCAGTCTTTTGCTTAATAAAAATTTTATTTAATGAAAAAAATAAGGGACAATAATTTTTTATAATTATAAATAATGTTAACATATGAATAATAATGAATAGTGTAATTTTATTTTAGGTGGTGAAAATAAATTCTTTACAAAAAAACAAACATATAGATGTGATTGACGATAATTTAATTTTTATAAAATAGAGATTTTTGTAAATTAAATACACACCATATGCATTTCCCTATCCTAAACAACTGCAATTTGCTAATAAAGAGAAAGGTTTTGACAATGGTGGAGTGGCTAAGTTGGGTTTGAATTACTCATTTAACCCTAATTTCAAGTGTAAAACTCTCGGAGGTGTCTTGCTTAGAAAGATATAGGGACATGGATAGATATGACAAGTGCAGGAGATGTGATAGAATTGGATTTTAGCAATTGCAGGTGCATTAACCCAGTTGTCATCCACCTGCTGGTACAAACCAATCATATCAGAGGGTTGGCCATGCCCACAGGCTTCAAGGAAGAGTCAATGTGAATCAACTCCACCAACAAAACATGCCCAAATGATTTTTTTATGTAATCTTTGTGCTAATGATGGTATAATATTATATTTTATATTTAGACCTTATCTTAATTACCATTTTCATAATACATCCATACCTAATGCATGTTAAAATGATACCATTAAGATCATCTTTTTACGATCGATTATGTAAATTCTCATTCACTAGTCAGTCATTTTGATCTATGACTTATGTGTTAATTAAGAGTAATACAACTAAGTTTTTGAGTCATACAAAAACTAAATTAATGTGACTGGATCTAAGTCAGTCACTTAAATTAAGGATATCGGATTATAACACACATAATCTTTACTGAAGAAGGGTTTATGTATAGATAACAAACCAGAAATAATTGAGCCTCTTATTTCTATCCTTATATGTATTCAACATCACATCAGTGACAGATTTCTATCCAACAAGTTAACCAGATAAGTTTGCTCCTAAATTTACCTACTTTGAATTTGATTAGTAAAAATGGGCAAGTCGGATAAAGAACTTTTTTACCATCGTACCAACTTGAGAACCAAATGAATGCCAAACAAGAGGCTCCAGCTTGCATGGTGCTCAGCTGGCACCAGCTCTAGGGCCCGCTGAAGCAGCTCTCCTTCACAAGCATCTTCCTCCCCCCTTTATACCCCTCATCTTCCTCTCCCCCCCCCTATATATACAAACTCACCCATCTTTCTATTTGCATCACCAACAACAAGAATCCACACAAACCCATCTACCAACTCTGTCTGCTCCCCCTTGATTCTCATCTCTAAAATGGCAGCTTCATCTTCCTACAGTGGGCTTCCAATGCTACTGTTGCTCACTCTAGTGGTTCTGAGCTCTTTAATGGCTGCCCATGGCGGCAACTTCTACCAGGACTTTGACTTAACCTGGGGTGATCACAGAGCCAAGATCATGAATGGCGGCCAGCTTCTTTCTCTGTCCCTGGACAGGGCCTCTGGCTCTGGATTCCGATCAAAGAGGGAGTATTTGTTGGGGAGGATTGACATGCAAATCAAACTTGTTGCCGGCAACTCCGCCGGCACTGTTACTGCCTACTATGTAAGTTTCCCCTTACCACCCACTTGTTCTGTCGAACCGACACAGAAATCCAAAGCCTATGGCTAAAAGTTCATGCATGTTATGCATGCGTTAGTATTTGAAGTTGGTGACTAATGAGTATTGTTTGTGTTGCAGTTGTCTTCTCAAGGGCCAACGCATGATGAGATAGACTTTGAGTTCTTGGGGAACCTAAGTGGTGATCCTTACGTGCTCCACACCAATGTGTTCACTCAGGGGAAGGGCAACAGGGAGCAGCAGTTCTATCTCTGGTTTGACCCCACCAAGAATTTTCACACCTACTCAGTCGTCTGGAACCAACTTAACATCATGTAAGATAAAAACAATGGCATGTCAAGTCATTATTTCACTATATAAAGTTGACTACATCATGATTTTTGACTAGCCGATCATTTCCATCTATAGCCCTTTAACATCATGTAGGAGGTTAACTTACTCTCTTCTTGTGTTTTCCCAGCTTCTTGGTGGATAACACTCCCATAAGAGTATTCAAGAATGCTGAATCAATTGGCGTCCCTTTCCCTAAGAACCAGGCCATGAGGATCTACTCCAGCCTATGGAACGCCGACGACTGGGCGACGCAAGGCGGCCGGGTGAAAACTGATTGGACTAAAGCACCCTTCACAGCAACGTACAAGAACTTCAATGCCCAGACCTGTTCTGGGACATCTTGCACTTCCAGCTCTTCTTCCTTCTCAGATGGGGCATGGAAGAGCCAGCAACTCGACGCCTATAGCCTCAGAAGACTGAGGTGGGTTCAGAAGAATTACATGATTTACAATTACTGCACCGATTTGAAACGCTTCCCTCAAGGCCCTCCCCCTGAATGCAGACTATGAAGTTTCCCCTGAAGAAATGGCCCTTCCACTGAAACTGTGTAAAATATTATAATCACCTGTGAAAACTCTGTTTTGGCTCTGTTTGCCCTGAAGTTCCATGTGTTACACGATCTCAAATAAAATGCAATTACTTGTTTTTACTAATGTGTTGTGAGCGAAGACTAAATTTCTCCTCTTTTAAGCATCTTAAACCTCACATGCCAAGGAAACAGATTCAAAATCAGCAAAGAAAAATCTCTAGCAGAGAAGGCAAAATCCTACAAGATTCAAAGGCAAGAGCTAAATCCTACATTTAACAGAACCAAGAAAACAGATGTAACCTAGGGCAGCCAAGGTTCGTCAATACTAGAGCAGGTTGCACGGAAGGTTTAACATAAATTGGCTGCTTATTCTAAGATAACATCAAATTGTGAGCCTGGCGGTTAATTTCCTGAATCCTGAGTTCGAGTGTGGAGCTAAATATGAGGTTTCCTATATCTTCCCCAACTGAGTAGTCATACTGACACCCTGTTGAGAGAAATTCCATTTCTAAAGGGAGTATTCACTTACTTTCTTTCAAAGACTACATCCATAACTTCCTGTACAATTATAACAGAGTTGTACTTCATAGAAATTAATAATAGAACACTAAACTGGGAAATGATCTTAGAATGCAAAAGTTCTGTACATGAAACACTTTCACTTCTCTCATTTCTATATCCATCTTCTGGGCTATGGAAGCAAACATGAAGCATCAGTACTCTCTTTGAAAAGAGTATTTTTCTCCAACCAACATAATAGCTGCTGCTATCTCATTCAGAATACCTAATACTAACTTAAAATGTCTATGTTATTTGTAAAAGTAATTCCTTCAAAATTTTCAACAATGAGCAGGAAGGCTTCTATCTTTGCTTTCAGGCTTGAAGCTGTATTTTATCTAGTGAACAGTGAACACCACTGGCTGAGGATAATCAGATGCATGCACAATCTCCAACTATTGCACAGTTCATATTTAAACCTTGACAGTATGAGAATTAACAAACAATTTTACAGAAAACATTACCATTCAAACAAATTGACATTGGAAGCGGTTTTCCATAAGGTAATACATAGGGTGCAGTTAGTACCTTGATTTTTCTTCCCTTGATAAAACTAAAGAAACATTCTGTCATTTACAATTCCTCTTCCAGGTCAAGTAGCCAGGCATTTATAGCTGTTTGTATATCTAACATCCATTCACAATAAGGCATTTATGTCTTAGTTCATCGTCTCTTAACAGCCTGAAGATTGTAATTTCATATAATACAACTGTAAACCTACTCAATCCTGAGCATCACCCCAAAGAAAGCATATTTTTAATTCCACAATGCACTCTGCAAGCAAGACCAACTTATCCTTGAACAAGATAAGGTATTATCTGCTGATACTTCAACAGACACCTTACAACAAAACAAAACATTTCACAGAGACCAATTACAATCATTCAGCAAATTTTCTACTGTCTACTTTTTCATTCTTCTCCACCATTTGCAGGTCTGCCTTGGAAATAACTACTTCTTCAACATAATTAGCGAACTTCACTCTTGGCCGCTGCAAGAGCTGTCAGAGATAATAAGATGAACTCAGTGTGTTGGACTATAGAACTACAATGTTAATTGATATAAGCAGAAAACTTCAAGAACAAAATCTTACTGATGAATACAATCAAATGATATGAAACAGCATTTACCATCACTTACCATGCTTCTGGAATGAATACTAAGATCTAAGTTCATTTGGCCAAGGCGATCTTTTGCTAATTCCTGAGCGTTGAGAGCTCTTGTGGAAGCTTCCTTCACCTGAAGTTAAAACAGCAGACAAGTAAATTAGTAACGTACACAAGTTCTATTTGACTTCAAACAGGTTGAATTTCACAAAGACAAGAAATTGGAAGCTCTAGCTCTTTCAGGAGATAAAGATTTAGTGGTGAAAAGAGCTCTTGAACTGATATCACGACCCATAACTCAGAGCTCTAATAACCAAAATTGTTAACCTGAACTCAATATTCATAATGCGTTCTAGCACTTCAGGATATCTATTTGCATCTATCCACCACACAATTATAGCAGGTCATAGACCAAAACGCCAGTACTCAAGGGCAATGAGACATCATGAATAAACCACTATATTCAATTTCAGAGGGGAAAAACACTACAAATACAATGATATCCCCAGTCTATCTACAGTTGTATGTGATAGAGATAAAAGTAGTAGTGTTTATTAACATTCAAGTTGGGATGACCCAAATTTTTTGGCATAATTCCCCCCTCCCCCTGTTTCTTCTTTTTGATAGTATAGAAGTTTTTCCATTGTCCAACTGTCTCTCTAACACACAAGACACTACTTTATCATGTTCTTTCTGACACAATTCCAAGGTCAAAGAAAGGAGCTGTAAGTTAACTAGTAGATGAAATTGAAACTTGATGTCAACAGTCATCCTAAAAATTCATTTGGAGTTTCCTTTTTAGAAGCCTGGCATGCATATGTAAGAGTAAAGAGTCTTCCTGAAAAGCCTGAAATAAGTATCTAACAGATTAATTTGGATCAAGGGTCATTAGGTCAAGTTGGATAGTTTTTCTGCTACCAAGAGTATATTACATGCTTTATTTCTTTTAGCCGTGAGGATAGTATCTCTTTCGAGAAACAATCTACAGATGCTATGATTTGTTCTCAACACATTTCTAGGACTATGACGAAACTACCAGAGGCACATGCAACAAGTTAGTTTCAAATGGAACCCAAATCATGTGTATGGACAACTAGATATTCTGACCATTATGCAGAAACATAAACACAGGCTTCTTCACTGCAGGAAAATTTTGTACATGTACATTATGAACTTTTAAGTCCCGTCCTTGAAAATTACAATTTTCTTAGGCTAGCCATTGCATTAAATCAAATGGAAGGGAAAAGTGGAAACATAAAATCATAAAATCTAACAGATTAATTTGGATCAAGGGTCATTAGGTCAAGTTGGATAGTTTTTCAGCTACCAAGAGTATATTACATGCTTGATTTCTTTTAGTCGTGAGGATAGTATCTCTTTCGAGAAACAATCTACAGATGCAATGATTTGTTCTTAACACATTTCTAGGACCATGACGAAACTACCAGAGGCACATGCAACAAATTAGTTTCAAATGGAACCCAAATCATGTGTATGGACAACTAGATATTCTGACCATTATGCAGAAACATAAACACAGGCTTCCTCACTGCAGGAAAATTTTGTACATGTTTGTTATGAACTTTAAGTCCTGTCCTTGAAAATTACAATTTTCTTAGGCTAGCCATTGCATTAAATCAAATGGAAGGGAATAGTGGAAACATAAAATCATATTCGGTTACGGTATGCAGATGACTTGCCCAGACGTGAACAGATTTATTTCAGCCTGTTTGGAAATCAAAGAAAAAATAGATCAGAACATGATATTTGGCATCAAATACACGCACACACATATATATGTACTTGAGAGACCAAAAGAAACACAAGGATCATTTACCCAATATGAATCTCAAGGGCCGTAACAATTAACATGTGAACATATGAACTAAAAAATAGTAAGGTCAGTAAATAGCAACTCAACCCCTTTCTTTGACCAGTATTCTGCATTTTTTGAGGTAAAGCGAAAGCCATTAATAGCATGTTATGGGCCAAATAAAAAACAATCAATTCATAGATCCTCTAGTTACTAGGAAAAGGACAAAAGGTGTTTGTAATTAGACATGTAAATGAAGGACCAGCAAAAGGAGGGGAAGTTTATCTTTTGTTCCAGGTTACCTGATTGACATGGACAATGGCATGACCAGTGGCATCAACAGTGGATTTTTCCAACATATTTCGAAGATAAGATAGTTCCTGAATCAACTCCAAAGCTATCTCCTCAGCATCTTGCATCTGATTTCTCGAGAACTCAAATGCCCTATCTGCGTGGAGGCGAAATGAAGCACAGTTCAGACAATTACAAAGCCCTCTACATCCTCGTGGATTTCTCCTGAGAATCCCCTTCATAAGACCATCACTAGGAATCCCTGAAGAAATAGATCCTTCAAGTTTAGATGAATTTTGATGCAAGTTTTCTGATTCAAGTGCCTGTTGATTTTTAGAATGTTCCCTCTGCAATACTGTGTGGAACTCTTGAGTAGCAATGGATACACAATGAGAGAAATCCAATGTACCATCTCCATCCAAAGTTTCACAATTGCAGGGGACGTATAGTGGCTTAATTGTAGACTCCATTTCAGGATTGGAAGGTATGTCCCCGGAGGTGGCAGGCTCCCCGTTTCTGGAGTTGAGTAATGTAACCTGCTCAGTTTCAGTTATGCACTCCTTTTGAGAATCAAATGGCATCTCAGGCTCAATAATGTTTTCAGCAGATTTGAGCATGACCTCATTATCAAATGAACCATTGCTGGAAGTCAACTTTTCAGCAGGAGGGATCAGCCCTGAATCACCAGTGTGATACTCCATGGAGGAACCGTCTGTTGTAGGTGCATCAATGGGGACTTCTTGGAGGTGTGAAGCCAAAACAGGTAAGTGTTCCTTTGGGTTACTCTCAACTTTTGGAGTACATTTGGAGGCACCTACAAGAGAAAAAAAAAATTAGAACAAACAAGGTCAACTTCTGATCATTACAACTACATGTTAACAGATTAATCTGCAGCCTCTATAATACTCTTTAAAATGAGAAACCAGAAAAGAGAAGGTAGATATAGATTAAAGAGCACCAATGGAATTGTCGGAATCGTTTCCTATATCATTCAGAAATGGAAGCAATCTTCTGTAGCTGAATGAGCCTGGAGCCTTGAAGACCTTCTTCCGTGAAAATGAATTAAGAATCTATGACAAAATTGTAATGTCAACTGGTTTAGAAAGTGATCGTTTCAGGTCACATCATATAGTGAGCAGAAAGAAATTCTCCAAACGTGAATTAATCAGAAACAAGAGGAAAATAGATAAATATTTACTAAGCTGCACATAGTTAAAATTAAGGGGATAAGTTCTCACTGGTTTACTTTTAATGCTGCTGCTACTCTCCATTGACTTCCTAAAAGTATGAACGTTAGCCTTTAAATCGATGTCTTCCTCGTTTTCACTTTTTTCAATAATCTCAGGTTTACTGAAGATGTCAACATCTGGCGGGGTCATTTGAACATTATCTGCAGTCAATTCACCAACTCCATTTGAAAGGTGACCATCTTCATTGCTTCCATGACCCATATTAAGCAATTGACTGTTCCCTGCAGTTTCAGACAGATTTCGATTGCTCAAATCCTGAACTTTACAAAACAATTCAGTATTAGATTGCTTCTTTTTTTTTTCAACATTCTCCAATGGCTTTCTGTTACTAGAGTATGCACCTCCATCTTCATCTTTACATTTGCCCATGATCAACGAGTATTTATCCTCCGCCCCATTTAAGCTTGGATCCTTGCAAGAAACTCCTAAAGTACGTTTCTCTATCATTGAAACACCTAGGAGGGAAGATGACATAATTAGCTTTATTGCAGTTTAAACGATCAAAACATTTTCATGCCCACAAGTCCTTGGGGAAAAATAAGCAAACCAGATAGGGAGGATCGGGGCAATTACAAGGATCATCTTTTGCAATTTCCGTCAGAAAAGGCAACAACCTTCTAAAGCTGAATGAGCCTGGAGTTTTGAATACCTTCTGTCGTCGACTACATGAATTTAGAACCTACACATAATCAAAGAGGCAACTCACTTGATTTCAATTAGCAAAGATATCTATTATATCTCCTAGAAAACATATATATACAGGCAAAAGCTCTTATCGCGTGCTAGATATGGTATGAGCCACTAGTAGTCTTATTCAAGTAAAGTATGAGAATCGAGAACTCCGTTGATTTGCATGCTTACCATTTTATTCCTGGGGATGGAACCCTTTCTCCGCATAACACTGCCACTGATTCCCAACCAACAATCATCTTTAGGGCAAACAGTTCCATTCGAAATGCTCCAGTTCTTGTTCTCACTTGGCCTACTATCATCTATCGATTTCCCATTGGATATAACGGCATCAACTGGTGTCGTATGAATGCACTCTTCCGTCAAACTCAGAACCCTGCCATTGTCATCTCTCTGCTCCGCATCGCATACTCCACCTTCTCCCCTTTTCTCTGACAAATTAGGGTTTGCAAGATCAACACCTTCCTCTCTGCAATTAATTCCCTCTTTCAATTTGTAATTAGGTCCATTCTGCACCGGTTCTCCACCACCCTCGGATGCTCCATCAGCATAACAATGACCGATTTCCGGTTGCAAACTACGATTTTCACTGCTCGAATCCTCGGATAGACAACGGAACCCCAAGTCAGACTCTACAAGTTTGGAACTCTTCACTTTGGACTGCTTTCCCAGATCAAAGTCCGCGATACCACCGCTAAAACCACAACCCTCTTCGGTAATTGACGCCGGAGAGAAAACCCTCCTAGCTCGAAGGTCCTTGATGGAGGCAAGAGAGTTATTCGCCGCATCAGAAGAAACGTCGTGTTGTTGTTGACCATGGTGCCGGCTCAACGATCGGCTGCGCTTTGTGGTCGGCTGTTGAGACGAGTGGAGCTTGAGACGGCTTTGGGGGTCGTCGGCACGTTCTCTGCCGGATCGGTGGCAGTGAACGTATATCTGAGACCGGCTTCGCGTGAAGATGCCCGCGAATGGGCCGCAGGAGATGGAGGCTGGTCCATTTCTCTTTCGCTTTCTGGTTCGAATATCTGACTCCATTGCTGGCCTTGTTTCTGGATTCGGAGCTCCGGTACTAGGGTTTCGATGATTCAGGGAGAGAGAGAGAGAGAGAGAGATGGTAGAGACAGAGGCAGAGACAGAGAGCAGATGGCGGGAGGAAAAAAGTACTCTTGGCAATGGCGGGAAATGATCACATTTTGGCGGGAAACTATAATGGGCCTTGTGGCTTATGGGCCTCAATGTCGCTCTTATCGGCCCACAATCGAATGAAAAACTAGCCCAATTTAATTAATTTTATAGAAATCTTATTTAGATACTTATTTGCTATATGATGCACAAAAACCCTTGGGAAGTGCTGTTTTACTATTTCTGAAACGTTTCCTTAACCAAAATATCGAGAAGTACAAAAAAAAAAAAAAAACATTTATGGGTCATTTTGGCAATTTTAGAAACATTTCGGGACTATTTGTAATATTAGAAAAATTTCGAAAACACGTTCAATCTATAAAGAAGTTAGAGATAGAATTTTTTTTTTTTTTGAAAAATTTATCTTATATTATATAATTATATAATATTTACAAAAAAACTTTTTATATTTTTTTATTTATGCATTTCCTAACATTTTCATTTCTTATTTTTTTTAAATATTGTTTCCCTATTTTTATTTTGTATCATATATGTTTCTCACTTCTATACAACCTAGCCTATTTGTAATACTCATATATTAATGTGTTATATATTTATATTAATATGACATAAAATATAACATATAAATACACAAGCATTACAAGTGAATATCCAAATAGCATTTTCATTAAATTTAAGAGTAAAGTGTCAAATAAATTAATATATTTTAATTGAAAAATTAAATTAATCATTGTACTTTAAAGAGTGTTAAATAAGCAATTTAGATTGAAGGTGAAATTGATCGTCATACTTTTAAAATAATCAAATTCTAAATCCATGAATGCATGCAAATCTAGGTTTGGAGTTCACCTTATCTTGTTCATTTTAACAAACGCCCCCTAAGAATATAATTTATTACATTAATGGTGTATTTGATAACATAAAAATTTTATAAACAATGTCACATCTAATGAATTGAATTTTATCTTTGTTGTTTGACATATTGCATTTTCTATGGAATTGAATTCTATGATACAACCCTTTAAAACATGTTTGGACTTATTTTCTATGGAAAATTGATTTTAGGGGGTGATTTTTATTTGATAGTATTTAGTTAGAAAAAAAAAATATTTTTCAACTTCTATGAAAAATAAAAACCACCTCCTCGGATGGAATTTTTCATGAAAAATAGGTCAAATGATGCTTTAATAGTTGCACTATGAAATTTAATTTCATGAAAAATGTAGCGTATCAAACAACAAATATTGAATCTAATTATTTAGACGAGACATTTTCTATGAAATTTTCATACTATCAAATACACCTTAATATACCCTAAGAATGTGTTTGATTGGAATTGTTTTTCATAAAAAATGTCACATCAATCCCATGAAAAATGTAGTGTGTCAAATAACAAAAATAGAATCTAATTATTTGGATGAGACATTTTTTATGAAATTTTCATGCTATCAAATACACCATAAATGAGGCATTTGATACAACAGAAATTTTAAGATTCCTACGAATGTTAGATTGAGAATCTATATTTTCATGTTTGGTATAACTTTTTCATAAAAAAAAATTATGGGAAATAGGATTATCTGGAATGATTTTAAGCAACTTTCTCATAAAAAGATTTTCATAGATAGGGTTAAGAATCCAAATTTTCCATGAACTTAGAATGTTTTTAATAAAGAAAGAAACTAAAACAATCCTTACCCTTTTATAATCTCATACAAACATATTTTATATATATTATAATTATATAAATATATATTATATATTAAATATAAACATATATGTTATGTATATATATTATATATATATAAACGCGTATATACATAATGTGTAAAAAAATGATATTTTTTTGATTTCTTAAAAATGTTATGAATCTCAATATTTTATATAGTAGAAGGAATTTATTATTTTAAAAAAAATCAAATAAGGGTAGTTTTGAAAAAAGAACATAAATTCTCAATAATATTATATTTAAACCAAACATATCAATGTAAAATTCTCAAAAAAGAATACTTAACATTTCTAGAAATGTTTAAACTGACCAAACATATAATTACATAAATTATGGAAATTAAAAATTTCTAAGAACATTTCCAGTAATCATGACTCACAGGAATTTAAAAATTTCTCCCGTACCAAACGCCCCCTAAGAATGTGTTTGATTGTAATTATTTTTTATAAAAAATGTCACATCAATTCTATGAAAAATATAGTGTGTCAAACAATAAAGATAAAATTTAATTCTTTGGATGAGACATTTTTTATGAAATTTTCATACTATTAAATACACCATAAGAGTGTGTTTGATTGGAATTATTTTTCATAAAAAATGTCATATCAATAGAAAAATTTTCATACTCACATGTTTGATTGTTTAATATTTTTTACGAATTTTTTTATGATATAATATATTGAAGCATGTTTTGTCCTATTTTTATAAAAAAAAAATTATAATTAGAGGAGGTGAGAATTATTTTTCATGGCCCACTTTTCAAATAGAAAAGTGTCTAATATGGTTTAACTAATCTCGAGTTTAAAAGCAAAATAAATTGTTTGGGTTTATCCCAAACAAACCTCTGTGAACTCAAATTCGACTTAACCTCTATGAACCCAAATTCGACTTGAGTTCATCATCATCATCATCATCATCATCCCCTTCTCACTCTTCCTATAATACATCTGTGTTCACAAGTGAGTGGCACCAAAAAAAGAAAATCACAACTGAGTGTCAGAATGACTTTGACAAACTAATTTACAAATGCATGAATAAAAACACAAACTTACTGTTAATAGGAACTGAAGAGAAACACAAGAAGATGAGAGGAACTGAATAAATAAATCGTAAACAGAATTGGTGGCCAAAGAGATGGATCTCTTCTACTGTGTAACTTGATCTTGAAGCAGCCCATCGATGAAGAAATTCCTCAGATTCAAGTACGAGGATCCGCCTTCCATGGTGGCTTCTTTCGCCAGAGCCTTCCATTTCTCGGCATTCCGCTTCAGTTCTTTCCCCTTCTCGCCCCTTCCCAAAACCATTTCCACACACCTCTTGATCTCTGCACCTTCAAATACTCCATCTTCGTTCGCTCTCGCCCTCACCCCCGTCTTAAATTCATCTTCAACAAGCTTCGCATTCGTCGGCTGATCCGTGAACTGCGGCAAGCCCACCACCGGAACGCCGGCGACCAAGCTCTCCAGGGTCGAATTCCAGCCGCAGTGACTCACGAAACAGCCCAGAGACGGGTGGGAAAGGACCTCCGCTTGGGAGCACCACGGCACTATCATCCCCTTCTCTTCTAGCTCTTCTCCGTGACTCACAGGAGTTTTTATCGCCCACAAAAATGGCCGATGGGTTGAGAGCAACCCAGTTGCCATCTCCTCGATTTGCTTCTCTGATACCACTGCGACGGTTCCGAACGAGACGTAGACAACCGAAGCCTCGGGCTTCGAGTCCAACCACTCAAGATATGAAGTGTCGGAGGGATGATGACCTCTTGATTCTCTTCCGCGCAAGAACGATGATGGGATTAATGGTCCGATCGGCACCAAGTTAAGCCCTTGAACGGCTCTCAAGGCCTCTGATTCCAATCGATCAAAAGTGTTCACCAGTATTTTTGTGTTGGGATCGGCATCCAGTGCTTCAATCTGCTCTTTGAATCGTTGTAATGCGAAACTAATAAAAGTGGCTGAGTCCAAGCTCGAAGGATCGAGAAGGGTTGGCAGGTCCCGGTGACTGAGCTTCGGGAGGCCTGGTAACTGAACGGAGCTTGAAGGGTCGTTGCCAAGTTCTCTAATTGCGCCATGGCCGTGGAAGAAATAGAAGTAGATACCCAAAACAGTGGCCGGTTGAATCCAGAGAACTACAGACGGTATTCGAAACGAATCCGCGACTTTGACTGCCCATGACATGCCCATGGTGTAGACGAGAGCTGTCACCGGACTGCCGGCGGCGGCACTGGCGGCGATGACTTCGGCCAAGGCTTCGGAGCCGCAGGTTTCGAGCTGGGAGAAGAACCTTTCGTGGTCGCCGTCGCTAGGTTTGAAGCCGTCGTCGTAACCGTCGGAGAAGGCGCGCAATTTCAAGCCATCGGCGGAGGAGCAGGCTTCGGACATGCAGCGGTGGGCGAAGAGGCTGCCCAGAACGGTGACTTTGACGCCCATTTTGGCGAGGTTTATGGCGAACTGGAGAGATGGGTTGATGGAGCCTTGCGCCGGAAACGTCAAGTGGAGGATGTGAGGGTTCATCGTGATTGGCTGATGACTGAAAGAAGAGATGATTATGGATATTGGGTTCGATGCAATGAACACTAAAAAGAGGGGCTATTTATAGTTTGAAGCTCGCCGGAGAAGATGAAGACGATGAGTTTCAGTTCGCTTCATGCGTTGATTTGCCTTCGTTGATGGAAAAACATGAGCTCATGGTTTGACTTTCAAAGAGAATCGCAGACATTTCAAAGTGCTTAAATTACACGAAACACCAAAACTATGATAAAATAATTGAGAGACGCTGACTTTTTGAAAAATAACAAAGATTTTTTTTTTTTGGTAGATTTTGTAATTTCAATTTTATTTTTCTTATACTATCTGATGAGTGTTAAAAATTTTAATATAATAAAAATATTCTTGTATTTTCTCCCTTTTCTGTATCTTATTATCTTTTTTCTTATATGACAATTTAAAGAAAATTTAATTGTTAGTTGGTGTTATGGGTAATTTTTGAATCTTTTTTTATGGGTTGGATTCGATCGAGCAGGTCGACCCAGTCTCTCAAATTCCAATGAGCTTAAGGCCAAAATCACCTCAACAAGGTCGTATATTGCTAAAACCTAAGCTCAGACCATAGGAGTAAACGAGTTCCCAACAATGTCTTTAGCTCACTGGCTAATTTGATCAACTCTCAGGGCAAAAATATCACGTAATAATCAGAGGCGATGCTCATCTGCCTTATCAAAAACAAACCTAATCCCTGATAATATGAAATATATTCCCGATTTTGTGGAACTGATAAGGACAAATTGTCCCCATAATATTATCTTTCTATAATTAGAAGTCATTCAAATTATAAACACCCCACTCTATAAATATGGGTCAAAAATCATTGTATGGGCATGATCAATTACATACTTTTACTCTACCGAAATTATCAGAGAACAGTTGTGGAGTAGACATCATTCTAGTCGAACCACGTAAAAAACTCTCTTGCGTATCATTTGCTATTGATGCTATTTGTCTCTTCTCTTTGCAATCGCGTTTGTTTTATCAGTGTGGGTCGACGGATCACGGTCGATCAATTCTAAACGTCGACAGTTGGTCTCTCTTTGTTTGGATATTTTTATCATATTAACAATCTTGATAAGGAAAAAAGTACAAGTAAAATTATAAAATTAAGAAAAGTTCTCTATTATTTTTTAAATATCTGGACATAAAATAATATTTCATAATCCTATTAGTGTAGTATAGACAGTTCACCACATTTACTTGAGAACTTGGGATAACGCGAGGTCGTGGGTTCAAATCTATTTCTGTGTAAGATTACACAATCGTCTATGTTTATCCAATGGGCCAGATCCTCAAGTTTTGGGTCGCGTCAAACTTGTTTGTTCACTTAAGTATGAGATACAGACGGGTCATGCGTTTTAGAATGGATGAGATAGATTCAAGCTGAATGATGTCTGCAATCAAGGTAACCCTCAGTTTAATATTTTATAACATTTTAACCTTTAAATTATATTATTATTTTTGAGAGTCTATTTTATATATGTTTACAAATTATAAAGACTTAAAAATGTGACTTATATTTAACACTTAATTTCTAAGTTATTGCTATTAGTTCTATAATTGTTTTGGTTAAGCAAAAGATTAATAAGAGATTAAAAAAAATGATCACATATCAACAATATTTAAATTGTATATCATTAATTATGAACATATTAGGTGGTTTAAACCAAACTAATTCATTGATTAGTTCTTGATTTTTGTTGTTTAACTAGGTGGTTCAAATCACAGTTTGGTATTGGATTTGCACCTGTATTGAGATGAGTTCAATATCAAACATAATAAATAGAGTGTTTTATATATTTATCAACTTTGCAACTCAATTATTAATTTTTAGTAAATTAAAAGTTTTCCTTAAGGGTGGATTTAGGGGATAGGCACGGGCTGCAGCCTCTCAGATTCAATCTTCCCCCAAATCTGCAAGACAGATTTGACCAATTTGAAGGAGAAAGGGCTGAAATACTCATGAATCTAGGAGGCAGCCCTCCCCATATCTATTCCTAGATTCGCCCATAGTTTTCCTATCTTGTGTCACTTAATGGAGACTATCATTTTTATGGAGTATAAAGGCTTTGCCACGCAAGCACCACACAAGTAATATGTGGCAATAATTCTAAGAATGACTCAATTGATTGGGACACGATAAGATTGTCATTGAAACATGTTTGGATGGGCTGCGAAGATGCAAACTACATAACACATAAAGGTCAGCATGACCTAATTTGAGAAAACATGCCAAAATATTTGTATTCATGTACATTGCATAGAGTGATGGGCACAAGTTTTGGAAGATTACAAAGTTATCCAGTTGTATGTAGACAAAGATAGAAAGTTTGAATTTATAAATTATACCCCTATAAATAAGAAAGGGAAGGCACATCTATCTTTTGAACATGGGTCTGAAATCTATGAATAAGGGTATTCTCCTTAGTTCTAATTCATTTCATTCTATTTTTAGTTGATTCTAAATATAAATTCGAAGTTTTTCCCCAATTATTCTTATGTTCTTTTTTGTTTTTTTATCCGATTCTTATGGTATACATATTTAGGTAAATTAAGATCCGAGAAAGTGTGACTTAACTATCACCAAGGGGGTGATTGTGACCTAAGACTTCACGATAAAGACATAAATTCTATAATCTATTTTATCATATAATTATAATTTAAACTAAAATCAATATAGTTTCCTCAATATTGATTGGGAGTGATTACATATAATTTGCTTGTTACATTATGGGAAACTTTGGCGTAATATTTTTAGCATTATCACTAAGTTAATTTTTTCTTAGATGATAGCGATCCTTTAATTACATTAATTGAACTGCGTGACGGGCAAGAAATAGACCCTAATTGTGTTCTAAAAGTCTAAAATGTTGTATTATATAAAATTGTTAAAAGTACCCGTCTAACTTAACTTAGAATCATTACTAATACTATATTATATTACCACTTCCAATGAGATTTAAAAGTTTCAAATTAAGAAACGTGAAAATGTTAAGGGTACGTTATTTTTATTTTTGAATTTTGAATTTAGTTTTAGTTTTTTATTTTGATAGTTTATTTTTAGAAAATTAAAAATGCATTTTCTTTGTCATTTTGAAAAATTATTTTTCAAAATAGAAAATTAAAAAACGGGTTTCGTTTAAAATTTTAAAAATATTTTTAATGATATTTTATTAAATGAATTTAGTATTTTATTCAAAAAATTAAAACTATTTAATTTTGAATAAATAAATTAATTAATTTGAAAAAAAATAGCAAATGAGATCTATGATTATAAATAAGAAGCATTAAAATAAAAATTATTTATTAAATTACTAATTTAATAATAAAATAAATATATTATTTAACATATATACACATACATACCTATTATTATTATTGTTACAGGTATTTCTCGCTTTACTCTTTATGGGTTGAGTTAGACTGAGTAGGCCAACCCAATCGCATGAAGGCTAGTAGACCCTGAACTGAGTTTATCGAAGCAAGCTCGCACGTTGCTAAAGCCCGAGCTCAGATCGCGAGACCAAATAGGCTTTACATGAGTGAGTTTCCAGCGACTCTTAAAGCTCGCTAGCCTAATCGATCAGCTCGCATAAAGAGAAAGTCAAATGCCAGAGAATGTCAATGGGTTAGGAGCCGTCCTAGCTGGGCCAACTTGGCCCCATCCTCTCAGCCCATTTGATCGGCCATGTCAGTCTCATCCTGTTTCTTGGCAACAACATCATTACAACTACTTCTGAATTTTCGCGTGCCCACCTTAGATCCGATCCTCATTAATGACAGATCAATCCACCTTGCCATTGCATGAACGTCTCTGCAAGTTATTATGTCCCATCACTTACAGACGTACATCACATGCAGGAGGACATCTCATCCTCTTATAAATCAGCTAGCTCTTCCCAGAGCCATGATAAGCTTTTCCCCACCAATTTGCTGATACTCTGCATCCACTTATTCGCTTACTTACTTGGGCATCGGAGTATTGTGCAGGGGTTGATCGGACGGCGGATCAACAAACCAAACCAGACAACCTATTTTCTTCTTTCTCAGATTCATTAAACCAGTGCGGGCCGACAAATCACGGTTAATCAATTACGAACGTCAATAATTATTATATTATTTATTAAATTATATATTATACATATAATAATAATAATAATAATAATAATAATAATAAACCCACTAACTTATTCTCTTCCTCTTTTCCTGTCTTCTTAATTTCCTTAGCCTCCATCTCATATGACTTGAATCTGACAATAGATAGGCGATCTGGGCAGAGAAGTTGGTGGGTCGACGCACACCAACGAATGACGAAGTCGTGGCCGAGAGGGGCTGGTCCTTGTTAGCGGTCGTCGTTTGCTTTCGTCGTGGCCAGGGACGGTGATTCCCTTGAAGACAAGAAAAGAAGGAAATGGTGGCCAACGAACCTAGCCTTGAAAAGAGGAAGAAAAGGAAACAGTGGCAACGAATCTTGCCGGTAGCAGTGATGGCCTTGAAGAGATGAAGAGAATGAAGTAGTAGCGGTGGATCTAGCTTGAAAATAGGAAGGGAAAGAAGCGGTGGCCTGTGGTGATGGATTGAAGAGAAGAAGAGAAGGAATCGGTGCCCGGCGAATCTGGCTTGAAGAGATAAAGAGAAGGAAGCGGTGGGCGACGGTGATGGCTTGAAGAGAAGGAAGAAAGGAAAAAGTGAAGAGAATATCAAAATATGGAAAATGAAATATGTTTTATGTGTTTTGAGTTTAGAGTTTGTTTTGGATGAAAATACCTTGTTGTTCTGGGTTTTCTTTATATATATATTTTTTGTTTTCAAAAATATTTTTTTAAGAAATTATTTATATTATTTTAGAAAATTAAAAACTAAAAATAATTTAAAAATAACAAAGAAAATGTAGCTTAAATTATTAAACTCATATTGGAAATGAACGCTTTAGAAAATAATTTAATTTGGATTAGAGGATCAGATAAGACTTTCAACCATCATAAAATTTAAAATTATGAATGAAATATATTTTATTGAGTTTTTTTGAGAATGAACCATAAATATCAAAATCTTTATATATATATATAAAAGTAAGATAGTCTTTAAAAAAGAAATTTTCCCTCAAAACTTACATTAATGATTTGTAATTAATATTTATTGCATTAATAATTTAAATATTTCAATTATTTTGAAATAATAAGTAGTAATAAAACTTCCTCTTTATATATATAAAAGCAAGATAATCTTGAAAACATAAATTTTCTCCCAAAACTTGCATTAATGATCTGTAATTAATATTTATTATATTAATAATTTAAATATTTCAATTGCTTTGAAATAATAAGTAGTAATAAAACTTACCCCCAAAACTTGCATTAATGATTTGCATTTAGTACTTATTGCATTAATAATTTACATTTTGTAATATGCATTAATAATTTAAATCTTTCAATTATTTTGAAATAATATATACTAATTATTGTAAAATTAATAATGAATTTTAAATACACGAGTTTTTCAATGCTAATCATAGATTTTTTAATACATTATTATGTGAATATTAAATATTTAATTAATTCATCAATCAATAAAAAATAAATACTATTTATGAGAAATATGAATAGATACTTAAATTATTAATTAAGTCACAAAAAATTATTCATTTATATAAAATCTTTATCTTTATATATATAAAAGTATGATAGTATTGAAAAAAGAAATTTTCCCCCAAAACTTGCATTAATGATTTGTAATTAATATTTATTGCATTAATAATTTACATTTTGTAATTTGCATTAATAATTTAAATCTTTCAATTGCTTTGAAATAATAAGTAGTAATAAAATTTTCTCCCAAAACTTACATTAATGATTTACATTTAGTACTTATTGCATTAATAATTTACATTTTATAATTTCCATTAATAATTTAAATCTTTCAATTGTTTTGAAGTAATGTGTACTAATTATTGTAAAATTAATAATGAATTTTAAATACATGAGTTTTTCAATACTAATCATAGATTTTCTAATACATTATTATGTGAATATTAAATATTTAATTAATTCGTCAATCAATAAAAAATAAATATTATTTATGAGGAATATGAATAGACACTTAAATTATTAATTAAGTCACAAAAAATTATTCATTTATATAAAATTTTATCTTTATATAATATAATATAAATATCTTTATATATATAAAAGTAGGATAGTCTTGAAAAAAGAAATTTCTCCCCAAAACTTGCATTAATGATTTGTAATTAATATTTATTGCATTAATAATTTAAATATTTCAATTGCTTTGAAATAATAAATAGTAATAAAATTTCCCTCCAAAACTTGCATTAATGATTTGCATTTAGTACTTATTGCATTAATAATTTATATTTTTTAATTTGTATTAATAATTTAAATCTTTCAATTATTTTGAAATAATGTGTACTAATTATTGTAAAATTAATAATGAATTTTAAATACACGAGTTTTTCAATGTTAATCATGGGTTTTCCAATATATTATTATGTGAATATTAAATATTTAATTAATCCGTCAATTAATTAAAAATAAATACTATTTATGAGGAATATGAATAGACACTTAAATTATTAATTAAGTCATAGAAAATTATTCATTTATATAAAATTCTATCTTTATATAATATAATGTAAATATCTTTATATATTTAAAAGTATGATAGTCTTGAAAAAAGAAATTTTCCCTCAAAATTTTCATTAATGATTTGTAATTAATACTTATTGCATTAGTAATTTACATTTTGTAATTTGCATTAATAATTTGAATATTTCAATTGCTTTGAAATAATAAGTAGGAATAAAATTTCTCTCCAAAACTTGTATTAATGATTTGCATTTAGTATTTATTGCATTAATAATTTAAATATTTAAATTATTTTGAAATAATATGTACTAATTATTGTAAAATTAATAATATAAATTTTAAATACACGAATTTTTCAATACTAATAATAGATTTTCTAATACATTATTATGTGAATATTAAATATTTAATTAATCTGTCAATCAATTAAACATAAATACTATTTATGAGAAATATAAATAGATACTTAAACTATTAATTAAGTCACAGAAAATTGTTCATTTATAGAATAGTATGCAAATATTTTTTCCCTCCAAAAATCTGTCAAACTATTTTTTACATATAAATTTTGCATTAAACTTGCATGAATTTTTCAATACTATTAATTAATCAAAAATAAATATTTTCTCATCAGTTAATCCGTCAATCAATCAAAAATAAATATTCTTTATGAGAAATATGAATAGACACTTAAAGTATTAACTAAGTCACGAAAAATTATCTATTAAATAAAATCTTATATTTGTATAATATAATAATATATAATTATTATATTAAAGTATAATAATTTACAAATTTTTGTTCCCTCCAAAAATCTGTCAAGTTATTTTTTGCCTCTAAAATTTGTATTAATTTTGCATGGGTTTTATGAGAAATATTAATAGACAACTTAAACTATTAATTAAGTTATAGAAAATTGTCTATTTATTTAAAATATTATCTTTATATCTTTATTATATATATTTATATAATATTAAAATATAATAGTCAAACAAAGTATTTTGCTAAGTGTCAATCAATGGTAAATTTTTTCTCTCAAAAACTTGCATTAAATCAAAGGTAGTGATTAATTAATTATTAATTTTTTTAATAATTATATTATAGTCTTAAAAATTTGATATCTTAACAAATTCATAAAAAATTATTTAAAATTATCAAATGTTAGGGTTTTTCAATACTAATTAATATTTAAGGTATCACATTTATAAGATGGAAGAAATCAAAATTCATATTTTTAAAATTTTGTTATTATTGAAAAAACTTATTCTTACTCATATTTAAAAATTTTAATTTATATTTATAATTATAAATAAAAAAACGAACGTCTTTGAGTGGATATATTATAGATTTTATAATATTTGTTTATAAATAAATATAATATAATAAATAAAAATTTATAAATATTTTGTCAAATGACTTATTTAATATGTTAATTATTCTTTAACACATTGAATGACCGTATATTAAAAATTAAATTGATCATTATACTTTATGGAGGTGAAATTGGTTGCTAAACTTTAAAAATGATCAGATTCTAAATCCAGAAACTAATTATGCAAATCTAGATTTAGAGTTCGATTTACGTATTTGTAATTGTTGGGTTTTTTTTTATTAAAAATATAATTGATTACATTAATAGAATTAAAACATAAAGTAGAAAAGTGTTAAAATCACATCAATGACTATGGTTAACTACTCTCGAGTCTAAAAATATAGTAGGTTATTTAATATTTTAAAAATATAACAACTTATTTAACCTTTATTAAAGTATAGTAGAGAATTTGATCCTCAAGTTTAAATATAATAATTTATTTGTCACGTCACCATAAATTTAAATCAATTCGAGTTGAAAAAAAAAAAGAAGCAATACTCAACCATTTGTATAAGAAAAATGTCGGGTGGGAACCCATAAATTTATTATTATTATAAAACTATTTATGAGGTTTGAAAAAATACAACAAGTACTACTAAAATTTAATATTATGTTGTAATTTCTCAATAGATGGTTAACTCTCGTAGCTAAAAAAATATTTAAATACATTTACATTTAAAGACTTTTTTCTTTATTTTTTATTTTTATTTATCTCATTTCAAATTCCTTATTTGTTTCTCTTTCTTTTAGTTGGTGACAGATGACAAACGACAGTGCCAACATTTTAGATTCTAAATCTAGATGATTGTTTTAAATTTGAAATAATTCGCACAGCAACGAAAACAAAGAATGCAAGCGACAATTGTAAATCTCTCTTTATGATGAGTTTTATCGCAAATAAACACCATGAGGTTGGAGTCATCCATGATAAACTTAGACCATTTGGGTTCATCGCAGATGAACCTAGCTAGCTAGCTAGCTAGGTGGTTTAGATTCAACATGATGAACCCAAATTTGCCTCATTTTATTATTATCATCACTCTCTTTCTATAATAAATTTAAGTTAACTACTAAGTATCGTAAAAGGAAACAAAAAATATATCACAATTGGGTATGGGAATGACTTTTACAAACGCATTTACAAATGCATGAATGAAAACACAAAATTACTGTTAAAAGGTACTAAAGAGAAACACAAGAAGAGAGGACCTGAAGAACTCATGAATCGTAAACAGAATTACTGGCCATAGAGATGGATCTGTACTACTGTGGACCGATGAAGAAATTTCTCAGATTCAAGCTCGAGGATCCGCCTTCCATTTCTCGGCATTCCGCTTCAGTTCTCCCCCCTTCTCGTCCCCTCCCAAAACCATTTCCACGCACCTCTTGATCTCTGCACCTTCAAATACTCCATCTTCGTTCGCTCTCGCCCTCACCCCTGTCTTAAATTCATCTTCCACAAGTTTCGCGATCGTCGGCTGATCCGTGAGCTGCGGCACGCCCACCACCGGAACGCAGGCGACCAAGCTCTCCAGGGTCGAATTCCAGCCACAGTGACTCACGAAACAGCCCAGAGACGGGTTGGAAAGGACCTCCGTTTGGGAGCACCACGGCACTATCATCCCCTTCTCTTCTAGCTCTTCTCTGTGACTTACAGGAGTTCTTGTCGCCCACAAAAATGGCCGATTGGTTGAGAGCAACCCAGTTGCCATCTCCTCGATTTGCTTCTCTGATACCACTGCGATGGTTCGGAACGAGACGTAGACAACCGTAGACTCGGGCTTCAAGTCCAACCAATCAAGATATGAAGTGTCGGAGGGATGATGACCTCTTGATTCTCTTCCGCTCAAGAACGATGATGGGATTAATGGTCCGATCGGCACCAAGTTAAGCCCTTGAACGGCTCTCAAGGCCTCTGATTCCAATCTATCAAAAGTGTTCACCAGTATTTTTGGGTTGGGATCGGCATCCAGTGCTTCAATCTGCTCTTTGAATCGCTGTAATGCGAAACTAAAAGTGACTGAGTCCAAGCTCGAAGGGTCGTGAAAGGATGGAAGGTCCCGGCCACTGAGCTTCGGGAGGCCTGGTAACTGAACGGAGCTTGAAGGGTAGTTGCCAAGTTCTCTAATTGCGCCATGGCCGTGGAAGAAATAGAAGTAGATGCCCAAAACAGTGGCCGGTTGAATCCAGAGAACTACAGACGGTATTCGAAATGAATCCGCGACTTTGACTGCCCAAGACATGTTCATGGTGTAGACGAGAGCTGTCACTGGACTGCCGGTGGCGGAACTGGCGGCGATGACTTCGGCCAGGGCTTCGGAGCCGCGGGTTTCGAACTGGGACAAGAACCTTTCGGGGTCACCGTCGCTAAGTTTGAAGCCGTCGTCGTAGCCGTCGGAGAAGGCGCGCAAGGTCAAGCCATCGGCCGAGGAGCAGGCTTCGGACATGCGGCGGTGGGCGAAGAGGCTGCCCAGAACTGTGACTTTGACGCCCATTTTGGCGAGGTTTATGGCGAACTGGAGAGAGGGGTTGATGGAGCCTTGCGCCGGAAACGTCAAGTGGAGGATGTGAGGGTTCATCGTGATTGGCTGATGACTGAAAGAAGAGATGATTATGGATATTGGGTTCGATGCAATGAACACTAAAAAGAGGGGCTATTCATAGTTTGAAGCTCGCCGGAGAAGATGAAGACGACGCGTTTCAGTTCGCTTCATGCGTTGATTTGCCTTCGTTGATGGAAAAACATGAGCTCATAGTTTGACTTTCAAAGAGAATCGCAGACATTTCAAAGTGCTTAAATTACACTAAACACCAAAACTATGATAAAATAATTGAGAGACGCTGACTTTTTGAAAAATAACAAAGATTTTTTTTTTTGTTGATTCTGTAATTTTAATTATATTTTTCTTATACTATCTTATGAGTTTTAAAAATTTTAATATAATAAAAACATTCTTGTATTTTTTCTCTTGAAAACTTGGAATAACGCTAGGTCTAAGTCGTGGCTTCAAGTCTATTTTCATATAAAATTACACAATTGTCTGTATTTATTTAAAGGGTTAGACGTTCAGGTTTTGAGTCGCATCAAACTTGTCCTTTCACTTAGGGATGAGATGTAGACGGGTTGTGAGTTTTAGAATGGGTAAAATAGATTTTAACCTTTAAAATATGTTATTTTTTTGAGAGCTTATTTTATATACGTTTACAAATTATAAAGACTTAAAAGTGTAATTTATATTAAACACTTAATTTTTATGTTATTGCTATTTGATGAGGGAATATTTATAGGGGGACAATTTTACTGTACTACCCCTGGGAGGTTACCATTAACTCGGAGCCATGTGTGCCAGTAAAGGCCAATATGCGATCGCCACGTGTCAAGACTTAAGAGCTCTGCTTATCTTTATAATCTTTATTATGATTTTGAACTGGAAAGAGATAAAGAGGAAGATTAAGTCAACCAATGATA
This sequence comes from Diospyros lotus, assembly GCF_014633365.1. Taxonomy (NCBI): domain Eukaryota; kingdom Viridiplantae; phylum Streptophyta; class Magnoliopsida; order Ericales; family Ebenaceae; genus Diospyros; species Diospyros lotus. Next base: position 34,004,082 of record NC_068347.1, on the reverse strand, counting down.
TCTTTAAATATCTCAAGAATTATCTCTATTAGGGAAGATTATCTCTTCTCCCCATGGAAAGGAGATCAACCTCTCATTTTGAAATATATCTTATCTCCTAAGGGAAAGGCCACGGGACATCTATAAATAGAGGGCAACCTCTACAGGTAGGGGGATCTGACTCCTAAGGGACTCATATATTATTTTTCCATTACTATTATACTCCTCAAAAACCCTATGAACTGACTTGAGCGTCGGAGGGATCACGGGGAGCGAGTCCCCACCCTTTTTGCAGGTACTTGATCCGAGACAGAAGAGGGTGATCGGCTCCGCATCATCCATTGGTGCCCACCGTGGGGCCTTCGTCTTTTCCTTCTGTTTTTCAAGTACAATTTCAAGCCGTAGGAAATCTATTCAACTCAATTACACGTATTTGCTGATTACATCATGGGTACGCTTGTTTCTCTTTTAATATTTTTTGTGCCTCCTACGGTTTTTATTTTTCAATTATTGTTTTATGTAAAAATAATTGAAAGAGAAGGCCAAAATATTCATATATATATATGGATATATATGTTCAATCACATAAAAGAAGCGTAATTCTGCCATTATTGTGGATCACACGCACATACATACATGATACACATTTACATTCATATTATATATATATATATGTTGGAGAAAAGCTCCTCATAGAAGCCTAGCAGAATAAGTAAGAAAAAAGGTGTTATATTATAATATTAAAGGGGAAGGCTTTCTGGAAAAAAGGTATATACCCATAAGTCGCCATGGATGAGCCAGGAGATGGCTGCAGCAAGCAGCGATAATGGCGGCGACGGAAGCTCCGTTAATGTCGCTTTGGTTAAAACTTATTTCCCTTGTTTTATCATTCTAGTGTTTTAACTACTATCTATTGGAAAATTGCTAGCTATATAGGTAGAGGCAAAAGGTTTTAATTTGAATTGCTTGATATATATGCTCCAATGACTTGAATTTTAATTAATTCTGTTAAAATGTTCGGGATTAATAACGTTAACAGACGAAAGGCTCGCCCCGAATACTTGCAGATGTAGGCGTTATGCCGAACCGCAAAAATAAAATACTCTCTTTAATTGCGGATGTAGGCGTTACACCGAACCGCGAAAACAAAATATTGTTATTCTTTAATTGCGGACGTAGGCGTTACGTCGAACCGCGGAAACAAAATATTTGTTATTCTTTGATTGCAGATGTAGGCGTTGCGCCGAACCGCGAAGACAAAATGTTATTATTCTTTAATTGCGGACGTAGGCATTTCGTCGAACCGCAAAAATAAAATATCAAATATTCTTTAAAATCTCGATCATCAACTATAATCCAAGCCATTATGTGCGCATGAAAATCGAAGGTCCGAAAGGCCTCAGCAACGCAAGAGTAAAGGATCAAATGTGATCCTTGGGGGGCCCCGAACCCCCGAACACTGAAAAACAAAGGATCAGATATGATCCTCGGGGGGCCTCGAACCCCCAAACACTCAAGATGAAAGGATTAAATATGATCCTCGCAGGGCCCCGAACCCTCGAACACACATTATCTCTGACGGCGGATGTAGGCATCAAGACCGAACCGCGAAGACAAAATATGAACATTATTTCTAATTGCGGACGTAGGCATTTCGCCGAACCGCGAAAATAAAATATGGATATTCTTTAAAATCTCGTCATCAACTACAAAGCTAAGCCAGCACGTGCACACGAAGACCGAGGGTCCGAAAGGCCTCGACAGCGCAAAAACAAAGGATCAGATGTGATCCTCGGGGGGCCCCGAACCCCCAAACACTCAAAAATAAATGATCAGATGTGATCATCGGGGGGCCTCGAACCCTCGAACACTCAAGATAAAAGGATTAAATGTGATCCTCGCGGGGCCTCGAGCTCCCAACGACTCGAGACAAAAGGATCACATATGATCCTCGAATTCCTGACAACTCAAAACCAAAGGGGACCACCTCTACTAATTAAGGCACTAGTTCGGAGGCTACGAACCTTCGCCAAATGAAGACCAAAGGGGACCACCCCTACTAATTAAGGCACCAGTTCGGAGGCTACGAACCTTCGCCAAATGAAGACCAAAAGGCATCAGTTCGGAGGCTACGAACCTCCGCCAAATGAAGACCAAAGGGGACCACCCCTACTAATTAAGGTACCAGTTCGGAGGCTACGAACCTCCGCCAAATGAAGACCAAAGGGGACCACCCCTACTAATTAAGGCATCAGTTCGGAGGCTACGAACCTCCGCCAAATGAAGACCAAAAGGGACCACCCCTACTAATTAAGGCACCAGTTCGGAGGCTACGAACCTCCACCAAATGAAGACCAAAAGGCATCAGTTCGGAGGCTACGAACCTCCGCCAAATGAAGACCAAAGGGGACCACCCCTACTAATTAAGGTACCAGTTCGGAGGCTACGAACCTCCACCAAATGAAGACCAAAAGGCATCAGTTCGGAGGCTACGAACCTCCGCCAAATGAAGACCAAAGGGGACCACCCCTACTAATTAAGGCACCAGTTCGGAGGCTACGAACCTCCGCCAAATGAAGACCAAAAGGCATCAGTTCGGAGGCTACGAACCTTCGCCAAACGAAGACTAAAGGGGACCATACCCTCAGCCAACAGCCCCGAAGGCAAGGCGCGTAACCTCGACCAACACAGCTTCGGCCAAACGGCCCCGAAGATAAGGCAAGCGGCTTCGGCCCCCACAGCCTCAGCCAACGGCCTCCGAAGACGAGGCACGCAGCCTCGGCCACCGCAGCTTCGGCCAAACGGCCCTGAAGATCAGGCACGCGGCCTCGGCCACTATAGCCTCGGCCAGTGGCCCCCGAATACAAGGCACACAGCCTCGGCCAGCGGCCTCGAAGATAAGGAAAATTCTCGAACGTCACTATCACCTCGAGCGACCTAATCACCCTTTGCATGGGAAGACTGAAAAGGCACCGGGAGACTTAAGAAGCGAATTCAACATCCGAGACTGCTAACCCAAATTTTTAGCAGAACTTTTTTACAGAGGCTCAGAAAAACAATGATGACTACTCCTTCAGCTACTCAAACTCCTCGCTCGATCAGCTCAAGGAGTGGGGGGCAAGTGATGAGGGAATATTTACAGGGGGACAATTTTACTGTACTACCCCTGGGAGGTTACCATTAACTCGGAGCCATGTGTGTGTCAGTAAAGGCCAATATGCGATCGCCACGTGTCAAGACTTAAGAGCTCCGCTTATCTTTATAATCTTTATTATGATTTTGAACTGGAAAGAGATAAAGAGGAAGATTAAGTCAACCAATGATATCTTTAAATATCTCAAGAATTATCTCTATTAGGGAAGATTATCTCTTCTCCCCATGGAAAGGGGATTAACCTCTCATTTTGAAATATATCTTATCTCCTAAGGGAAAGGCCACGGGACATCTATAAATAGAGGGCAACCTCTACAGGTAGGGGGATCTGACTCCTAAGGGACTCATATATTATTTTTCCATTACTATTATACTCCTCAAAAACCCTATGAACTGACTTGAGCGTCAGAGGGATCACGGGGAGCGAGTCCCCACCCTTTTTGCAGGTACTTGGTCCGAGACAGAAGAGGGTGATCGGCTCCGCATCATCACTATTAGTTCTATAATTGTTTTGGTTAAACAAAAGATTAATGAGAGATTACAAAAAAAAAAAAAAAAATTGGTCACATATTAACAATATTTAAATTATATATCATTAATTATGAACATATTAGGTGGTTTAAACCAAACTAATTCATTGATTAGTTCTTGATTTTTGTTGTTTAACCATGTGGTTTAAATCTCGGTTTGGCATTGGATTTGCACCTGTATTGAGGTGAGTTCAATATCAAACATAATAAATAGAGTGTTTTATACATTTATCAACTTTGTAACTCAATTATTAGTTTTTAGTGAGTTAAAAGATTTCCTGTTTTGTGTCGCTGTAATGGAGATTATCATTTTCGTGGGGGTATAAAGGCTTTGCCATGCAAGCACCACGTAGGTTATGTGGCAATAACGTGAAATTCTAAGAATAATCCAATTGATTGGAATACGATAAGCTTGTCATTGAGACACGTTTGGACGTGCTATAAATATGCAAACTACGGAACACATAGAAATCAGCATGACCTAATTTGAGAAGAGACTCCAAAATATTTGTCATGTGTAGAGATGTTAATGGTGTACATTGCATAGAGTGATCGGGCACAAGTTTTGGAAGATTACAAAGTTATCCACTTGTATGTAGATAAAGATATAAAGTTTGAATTTATAAATTATACCCTTATAATATGTCTTTTGAACATAGGTCTGAAACTTGTGAATATGGATATTCTCCTAGTTCTAATTCATTTTGTTCCATTCTTAATTAAAGTCTAAATAGTATAAATAATCAGTGATTTTTGTACTAAAATACAAAATATCACTAATTTTTAATTTGTAGAGAAAATATCACTTAACTTAAATTTAATACATAATTTTATAACTATCATCAATTATCGTTAAAAGAGACTAATGGAATGTTAAGAACGCTAAAGACATAGATGACTAAACAATATAAATGATCATTGAATTTTGTACTAAAATACAAAATTATTAATATTTCAATAATTTTTTTTAACAATAATTAATGATAATTATAAAATTATATACTAAATTAAATATACAATTTAGTATGCAAACGAAAAATTACGTTCAATTCCGGCTGTTAAGAGACGATGAACTAAGGGATCCTTTCTTATCCTAAGAAAATGGCAATTTGGACCGGAAAAGAACAATCAAAAGGTAGCATCTGCACCCTTGCTTTATGGAGAACCGCTTCCAATGTCAACATGTTTGTTTGAATGGTAATGTTTTCTGAGTGAGATAGCAACAGCTATTTATTTATTTTTGAATTACATTAACTTATTTAATCTTATAGTAAACAATTTGACTCTCAAGTTAAAATATAACAATTTATTTGTCACGTCACCTTAAATTTAAATTAATTTGAGTTGGACATCAATTTTAAAATTTATAACATAAAATTTAAGAAAAATATGGCGTGGGTACCCCATAAATTTATCATAATTACAAAAGTATCCCTAATATTTGAAAATATACAATAAGTACCACTTAGATTGAATATTTTGTTATAATTTCCTACTATCTTAGTTAACTCCCCCTTCAACATTAAAAAATATTAAAATATCTCTATATATCATTAATTATAAGTATGTCCATTATGTTCTCATTATTTATTTTGATTGTTTTAATTTTTTTCTTTCTCTGATTGATTTTTTAGTTCAACCAAACTAATTCATCGATTAGTTCTTGACTTTTGTTGTTGAACCATTGGTTCAAACCACATATTGGCATTACATTTACATCTGCATTGAAATGAGCTCAATATCAAACGCAATAAATAAGGTGTTTTATATATTTATCAACTTTGCTACTCAATTGTTAGTTTTTAGTACATTAAAAGAGTTTCTATTTTCTACCGCTGCAATTGAGACTATCGTTTTCATAGGAAATAAAGGATTCACTATGCAGGTAATTAATATATGAAAATGACACAGAGTTCTAAGAATGATCCAGTTAATTGAGATATGTTTGGACGTGCTGTGAATATGCAAGCTATAGAACACATAGAGGCCACTAGGCAAATAGCACGACATAATTTGAGAGCACCCTTCAAAATATTTATCACGCGTAGGGACATGATTTGTATACATTGACTAGAGTGGTAGGGCACTAGTTTTGGAAGATTGCAAAGTTATATCCAGGTGCATATAGATATAGATAGAGAGTTTGAAGTTGTAATTCCTTTTGTTCCATTCTTATTACAGTTGATTCTTAACAAAAGTTCGAAATTCCTTTCCAATTGTTTTAACGTTCTCTTTTGTTTTATTTTCGATTCTTATGATATACATATTTGGGTAGACGAAGGCCCGAGAAACGGGCAAGAAATGGACATAGGATTAAGTCCATTCCATTGGCTGAGTAGCCTAAATGAAATTGTGTTCTAACAGTCTAAAATGTTGCATTATATAAAATTGTTAACTTAACTTAGGATCATCACTAATACTATTATATTACCCTATTCTAATGGGACTTAAAAAGATTCAAAATTGTGAAAATGTTAAATTATTAAACTCACGTATATATATATATATTTTTTTTTAAGATTGAATGGAATAAAAGAATTCAATTAGAATAAATGATAAATATTGAAATATTCTCTGAAAGAAGACAAGGATGATCACTAGGACTACTTTTATTAGCTGAAATAACCAATTGATCGGATTTAGATAAATCCCCTAAGCCTGACCCTGTTAAGCATTATGAACTGACCCGGAAACAAAAGGATTTGACCTGAAATCCATTGTTTCCCCAGAGCCCAAGCCAAATTGGGTCAAACCCAACCCTCAATATCACTTAAAGTGTAAGATCATCCCTAAATTGAAGAAAAGCACCCCCAAGGGCTTATGAGCTTTGACCCAATTTAGTTCACCCATTTTAGTCTTGGCCCAATTAGACTTGCTTTCTAATTGAAACGTTTAAACCAATTAAGTCCAAATTATTAACTTAGGAAGGAGTATTAGGATAGACCGATCCCTTTTTATTTTGGATAAGTGATAAAATGACCCATTTTATTTGTAAAGTAGATCAAATGATCCAAATGCTTGTGATAATTATGAGCTTGTAGCAATGTTTATGAGTTAACTCAATTAGATTTGATTTTGACGGAATGGAATAAAGGGCATTTCTTATTTCTTGACAAGATATATATATTATTTGGATTAATGGTTGAATTTGGCTAATTGATCTCCCTTAATCCTTAGGCTATCTCCAATAATGGCATTTTTTGCTCGCTAAGCCAAAAAATTGGGAGACAAGATGAGAAAATTAGCTCCAACAATACTTGTTATACCTATTTTTCCTCGCAAAAAAATTGACAAATTTGAAAAGGCTCGCCACAGTTGGAGATCAAAACCCACGTAGCCCTTATCACATCTCTCTCCCATCCCCAACGGCCATCAACGTAGATCAAGATTTCAAAGAAGACAGAGTTGTAGGCACCAAATCTAATGGCAGTGGCAACAACGAGCAATACTAGCGGCAACGGTGACATCTTTTTTGGCGAGTCTCGCGTATGGTTTATGATTTTGTATATTTTGTATTTATTTTTGTATTGGATTATTGATGTTGTGTATTTATGTATTTGATTATTAATTTTATATATGCATGTATTTAATTATTTTATGTATTTAATTATTGATTATTTGCATGTGTGTATTGATTATTGATTTGTGTATTTAATTATTGATTAAATTAAAAAATAAATAATAAATTTGCATAGTAATGGAAATTATAAGTAAGGTAAAATAAATAAATTTAAAGTTTATTAATAAATAAATGAAATAAAGAATGAACTATAAAATATAATAAGGAGTGTGGTTGAAATATACACAGTTTTCGAGATAAAATCAAAATAGAGAATAAATTATTTATAATATAACTGGGAGAAGATAGCCTTAGCAACCCTAAATTTCATCTACAAATGATCCATAAAAGTTTTGAAGGGTAGATAGTATAAATGGTTACTAAACTTTACACTAAGACATAAAAAGATCACTAAATTTCAATTTATAATTAAAATATCATTCATATTCAATTTAATATATAATTTTATAATTATTATCAATTGACATTAAAAGAGTTTAACATGATATTGGCATGGCTACTAATGTGGACGATTGAACAACATAACTGCTCACTAAATTTTGTTCTAAATTACAAAAAAAATTGCTTAATGGTAGTTCTTCCTGTAAAATTGTTTGCTAATTCTTATCTTATCAAGCTTTAAATATGAACTATACAATAGCAAACAATTTGACTCTCAAGTTAAAATATAACAATTTATTTGTCAAATCACCAAAAATTTAAATTAATTCGAGTTGGACCTCAATTTCAAAATTTATAACACAAAATTTGAAAAAGAAAGTAATACTCAACCAGTTATATAAGAAAAATATAGCGTGGGTACCCCATAAATTTATCATAACTACAAAAGCATCCCCAATGTTTGAAAAAATACAATAAGTACCGCTTAGATTTAATATTGTGTTATAATTTCTATCCATAATTAACTCTAATTAAATATTAAACTATCTTTATATTTAAGGATTTTTTTATTTTTCATTTTTATTTATATTTTTCAAATTTCACCTTTGTTTATCTTTCTCTTGGTTGGTAATGACGGCAGTAATAATATTCTAAATCTTAGATCTAGATGATTGTTCCAAGTATGGAATGATTTGTACAACAACAAATACAAAAAATGATAGTAGGTAGGGGGTACGTAAAGACAATAACTATAATTTTCTTTTTATAATAAGATAGCAAAAAAACTCAGCTTTTTGCGATAAATCATTATAATAAGATTCATCCGATAAATGTGTTAAAATAAAAGTCAAAAAAGAAAGAGAAGCTAAAAAAGAAGAAGGAGCCAAGGAATAATCATGCATTTTGTCAAAAAGAAATGGCTGTTGCTTTTGAAATTAAACAGCAGCTTTTTGAATTTTTGTGAAAGATTGGAAAATGCAAGCGACACCCCATGCTACCAATGCATAATTAATGCCTAGGGGAAGTTTATAAATTGGCCTCCCAACTCAATTGTTGTCCCCATTTTTATCCCATAAACCTCAGCATCCCATTTGTCTGAGACGAAATTTTTTTAAAGTGTAATTAGATTGTGATTTTGTGAATAGAGAGTGTTTATAAAAGTGTAATATATATTTTTTATATAATAAAAATACTACAATAACTCAGTAAAAGTAGAGAATTTTTTAAATTAGATAGAATTCTCATGTTCTTCTTTTATTATTTGAGATGATCGTTCTTGCGTGAGTCTCGGTACCTTTAAATACTCTATTTTCGTTCACTACTGCCCTCAACCCCATCGAAAAATGCGCGCAAGTTCAAGCCATCAACGATGAAGTAGGCTTCAAACATGCGACGGTGGGCAAATTAAGAAGTTGCACAGAACATTGACTTTGACACCCATTTTGGCGAGGTTTATGGCGAACTGAAGAGATGGGTTGATGCAGCCTTGCGCTGGGAACATCAAGTGGAGGATGTGAGGGTTCATCGTGATTGGATGATGATTGAAGGAGAGATGATTGTGGATATTAGGTTCCATTAAGTTTGAGGCGAAAATGTGTAAGTTTTAAGGGGAACCTTGGGAAATTTTCGTGTCTAATGAAAGTCCTTGTGTTAGCCCTAATGTCTTGCTCATAAGAGTCTTGATAGGGGTTCCTGTTACCCATAGTGAGGCATGTATTAGTCGAGTCATAAGTTTGAGCAAGTATTGTTGTTGCTTTCAATGTGCTCCCGATATAACTGGGAGAGTTGCAAAGGACTCAAGTCAAATTTATTATTAATCTATTCTTGAGTTAAGCTGAAATTTGTTATATTTGTGACTCAAAATTGGATTGGGTCAAATAATTTGGATTTGTGCCACGGTTTCTGCCATCGAACAACCCAAGCCCAAGGCTTATTCTTTTATCCTAATGCTATTTGTGTCCTTGACCTGCATATATATATATATAGAGACAGAGAGAGAGGTGAGTTTTGGGGAAATTACAAAGGGCATGGCTTTTCTCTTGACACACACACATGAATAAAGAAACCCTAATCGTGAAACATAGAGAGAGAGAGAACTATATAACGAAGAAGAACTCAATGCACACAACATGGAAGAAGAACTGAATGTGTGAAGGTGATCAATCGGTGAAGAAAATCGCGGCATTCAAACCAGATCTGAGACACGTCATTCGATAAGGTTGAATGAGTGAGATTGTCTGGTGTATTGTGAGCATTGTATTTTGATTGATGTATTATTCTTGAGTGATCGTGAGATCAAGAAAGAGTTCTTGTTTATGTTGTTTTGTTTATTGTTGTAAATTTTATGTAAATATGTCATGCATTTTATAGTGGATTGACTAGAAATGGAGTTTTGCCGTGAGTAGGATTCTTTCGAATCCAAACACGTATATGTTTTTTTCGTTTCTGTTTTCGTGTGCATTATGTTAAGTTTATGTTTCGTTTTATTTGAATTTATTGGATCATTGGTACTGTCTGTCGAGGTTGTGGGTCGTGTGATTATTTTATAGTTCGAAGTTAGCCGAACAAGATGAACAGCGATGAAGAAGACGAGTTTCAGTTGCTTCACGCTTTGATTTGTCTTAGTTGATGGAGAAACATGAGCTCATAGTTTGACTTTTATGGAGAATCTAGACATTTCAAAGTTCTCAAATTACACTAAACACCATAACTATGATAAAATTATAGAGACCCTGACATTTTGAGAAATAACGAAGATTTTTTATTGATTTTATAATTTAATTATATTTTAATATGATAAAAATATTGTGGAAGTGTTCCATTGCTATCACAGATTTATTTTCTATAATAAATCTGTGTTCACAACTGAGTGTCGAAATGACTTAGACAAACAAAGTTACTGTTAAAAGGAACCGAAGACAAACACAAGAAGATGAGAGGAACTTTAGAAATAAATCGTAAACATAATTGATGGCCAAAGAGATGGATCTATTCTACTGTGGAACTTGATCTTGAAGCAGCCCATCGATGAAGAAATTCCTCAGATTCAAGCTTGAGGATCCGCCATCCATAGCTGCTTCCTTCGCCAGAGCCTTCCATTTCTCGGCATTCCGCTTCAGTTCTTTCCCCTTCTCGCCCCCTCCCAAGACCATCTCCACGCACCTCTTTATCTCTGCACCTTCAAATACTCCATCTTCGTTCGCTCTCGCCCTCACCCCCGTCTTAAATTCATCTTCCACAAGCTTCGCGTTCGTCGGCTGATCCGTGAACTGCGGCAAGCCCACCATCGGAACGCCGGCGACCAAGCTCTCCAGGGTCGAATTCCAGCCGCAGTGACTCACGAAACAGCCCAGAGACGGGTGGGAAAGGACCTCCGCTTGGGAGCACCACGGCACTATCATCCCCTTCTCTTCTAGCTCTTCTCTGTGACTCACAGGAGTTCTTGTCGCCCACAAAAATGGCCGATTGGTTGAGAGCAACCCAGATGCCATCTCCTCGATTTGCTTCTCTGATACCACTGCGACGGTTCCGAACGAGACGTAGACAACCGAAGCCTCCGGCTTCGAGTCCAACCACTCAAGATATGAAGTGTCGGAGGGATGGTGATCTCTAGTTTCTCTTCCGCTCAAGAACGATGATGGGATTAATGGTCCGATCGGCACCAAGTTAAGCCCTTGAACGGCTCTCAAGGCCTCTGATTCCAATCGATCAAACGTGTTCACCAGTATTTTTGGGTTGGGATCGGCATCCAGTGCTTCAATTTGATCTTTGTGTCGCTGAAATGCGGAACTAAAAGTGACTGAGTCCAAGCTCGAAGGGTCGAGAAAGGATGGAAGGTCCCGGCCACTGAGCTTCGGGAGGCCTGGTAACTGAACGGAGCTTGAAGGGTCGTTGCCAAGTTCTCTAATTATTGCGGCATGGCCGTTGAAGAAATAGAAGTAGATGCCCAAAACAGTGGCCGGTTGAATCCAGAGAACTACAGACGGTATTCGAAACGAATCCGCGACTTTGACTGCCCAAGACATGTTCATGGTGTAGACGAGAGCTGTCACCGGACTGCCTGCGGCGGCACTGGCGGCGATGACTTCGGCCAGGGCTTCGGAGCCGCGGGTTTCGAGCTGGAAGAAGAACCTTTCGTGGTCGCCGTCGCTAAGTTTGATGCCGTCGTCGTAGCCGTCGGAGAAGGAGCGCAAGGTCAAGCCATCGGCGGAGGAGCAGGCTTCGGACATGCGGCGGTGGGCGAAGACGCTGGCCAGAACGGTGACTTTGACGCCCGTTTTGGCGAGGTTTATGGCGAACTGGAGAGATGGGTTGATGGAGCCTTGCGCTGGAAACGTCAAGTGGAGGATGTGAGGGTTCATCGTGATTGGCTGATGACTGCAAGAAGAGATGATTATGGATATTGGGTTCGATGCAGTGAACACTAAAAAGAGGGGCTTTTTATAGTTTGAAGCTCTCCGGGGAAGATGAAGCCGACGAGTTTCAGTTCGCTTCCTGCCCTGATTTGGATTCGTTAAATGGCAAAACATGAGCTCATGGTCATAGTTTGACTTTTATAAAGAATCGCAGACATTTCAAAGTGCTTAAATTACACTAAACACCATAACTATTATAAAATTACAGGGAAACCCTGACATTTTGAGAAATAACAAAGATTTTTTTATTTTAATTATATTTTTTTTATACGAGTGTTAAAAATTTTAATATGACAAAAATATTCTCATGTTTTCTTTCTTCCGTTTCACCTTTTTCCGATATGACAATTTAATTGTCGCTTAGTCTCTTTTTGTTAAGATATTTTTATCTTATTAACAATTTTAACAAGGAAAATATATAAGTAGGATTATAAAATTAAGGGAAGTTTTATGTTATATTTCAAATATCCAGATATAAAATAATATATTTCATAATGTTCTAACCTTTGATAAGAGTATATTTTGTAAAGGTTTTCAAACCAATTCATTGATTAGTTCTTAATTTTTGTTGTTGAACCATTTACTTCAAATCTCATTTTGGCATTAGATTTGCACCTCCATTGAGATGAGTTTAATATCAAACACAATAATTAAATAAAGTGTTTCATACATTTACCAATTTTGCTACTTAATTATTAGTTTTTAATGTGTTAAAAGAGTATGTGTTTTGTGTCACTGTAATGAAAACTCTATTATTTTTGTGAGGTATAAAGGGTTCGCCACGTAGATAATATATGACAATGACAAGGAGTTCTGAGAATAATCCAATTGATTGAGACACAACAAGATTGTCACTGAGACATGCTTACATGTGTTACGAGTTTATTAGGCAAATAACATGACATAATTTGAGAAACCTTCAAAATATGGAAGGAGATGATTTGTGTACATTGCCTAAAGTGATAAAGGCACAAGTTTTGGAAGATTCCAAAGTTATCCAATTGCATGTAGATATAGATAGAGAGTTTGAATATGTAAATTATACCCTTATAAATAATTAATGGGAAGGCATATCTGTCTTTTGCACATAGGTCTGAAAGCTCTACAAATGGGTATTTACTTTAGTTGTAATTCATTTTGTTACATTCTTAGTTGATTCTTTATAGAAATTCTAAATTCTTTTCTAATTATTTTTGTGTTCTTTTCTATATTCTTTTCACTTCTTATGATATACATATTTAAGCATATTAAGATTTGAGAGAGTCTGACTTAATCTCCACCAAGCAAGTGATTGCAATTTAAGATCATACGACAAAAAACATATATTCTATAATTATATTTTATTATATAATTATAATTAAAATAAAATTAATCTGCTTCCCTCAATATTGATTAGAAGTGATTACATATAATTTATTTGTTGGATCATGAGAAACTTTGATGTAAATATTTTTAGCATTATTAGTAAGTTAATTTTTTTCTTAGATAATAGTAGTTAATCTTTAATTACATTAATTGAACTGTGTGACGGGCAAGAAACGGATAAGTCCATTTCATTGGTAGGGTAGCCTAATTGCGTTCTAGAAGTCTAAAATGTTGTTGTATTATGTCCACATATCTTGTCATTTTGACATTTTCTGTTCCTATGGTTGAAAAATTTTGTTAAAGTATCAGTCAACTTAAACCTAACCCTGTTGAGTGTTAGGAACTGACCCGAAAGCTAAAGGATTTGACTTGAAATCCATTGATCCTCAAAAGCCCATGCTAAATTGGGTCAAGCCCAACCCTCAATCTCACTTTAAAAATGTAAAATCGTCCTTATGTTGAAGAAAATAACCCCAAGGGCTTATGGGTTATGACCCAATTTAGTTCACTCATTTTAGTTTTGGCCCAATTAGACTTTCTATCTAATTGAAACCTTTAAACTAATTAAACCCAAATTATTAATTTAGGAAAGAAAATTAGGATAACATGATCCCTTTTGGATTTTGGATAAGTGATAAAATGATTGATTTCATTTGCAAACTGGCCCAAATGGTTGCGGTAGTTATGCACTCATACCTATATTTGTGAGTTAACTCAATTTGCCTTCATTTTGATGGAATTGGAGAGGGGGCATTTTTCATTTATCGACACGACCTGCATATTGTTTGGATTAATGGTCGAATTGGGTCAATTAAGCTCCCTTGGTCTTTAGCAACTCTAAATTTCATCTACGAATAATTTACAAAAATTTAAAATGTTAAATAGTATAAATGGTCATCGAATTTTGTATTGAGGTATAAAAATATTACTAAATTTTAATTTAATATATAATTTCATAATTTTCGTTAATTAATGTTAAAAAAAAGTAACGAGATATTGACGGGATTAATAGCGAGACGTTGACGATGTTGAACTACAATAATGTCCATGCATGATGCATCAAATACCTCGTAATTCATCAACAAAATTCTTAATATTCAAGTAGGATGATCCACCTTCCATGGCGGCTTCCTTTGCCAAATCCTTCCACTTCCTGGCGTTCCTTCTCATCTCCTCCCCTTCCATTGCCATTTCTAAGCACCTCTTGACCTCGCCGTCTTCCACCATTCCCTCTCTGTTTCTCCTCACTTTGATCCCCGCCTTCCAGACATCTTGAACAAGCTTCGCGTTCGTCGCTTGATCTGTCCACAAGGGAAAACCAACCACAGGGACGCCCAGAGCCAAACTCTCGATGCAAGAATTCCAACCGCAATGGGTGAAGAAGCACCCGACTGATGGATTCGAAAGAACCTCCACTTGAGAACACCATGGAATCACCAGTCCTTGCTCTTCGAGCTCAGCCTTGCAGCTCAGCTCGTACCCTTGATCGTCGTCGGTGCCGCCCGATCGAACCACCCACAGGAACGGCCGCCGGGTTTCCAGCAACCCCCGGGCTATCGCCTCCATTTCGTGATCCTTCAGCACCAAATAGCTTCCGAATGAGACGTAGATTACAGAGGCAGTGGGCTTCGAGTTCAGCCAGTCCGTGTAGTCTTTTGTTTTCTGGAACAGGTCGCAGCCGAAGGAGGTGTCCGACGGGTCTTTCCCGTCCAAGAAAGCCGTCGGGATTAATGGTCCCGCGGCGATCATGTTCAGCTTCTTGACGGATCGCAGGGCATCGAATTCCAATTCGTCGAAGGTGTTTACCAGAACTTTCGAATTCGGGTTTGTTTGTTGTGAATCTGTGATCACATCGATGTGCTCTTTGAACAAAGCGATTGCGAAGTTGCTGGGATCGGAAGGGAACAGAAATGGCGGAAGATCGTCGGCGGTGAGCGGCGGCAATCCAGGGAGCTGAATGGACCAAGACGGGTCGTCCGAATTTTTCATGATTTCATCGCCATAGCCATTGAAGTAGTAGAAGTAGATGTCTAAAAGCGAGGCCGGCTGAAGCCAGAGAAACGTCGCCGGCAGGCCAAGCTTCTGGGCGACTCGGCCGACCCAAGGAAGAAGGATACAGTAAACCACATGGACAAAAGGTTGGCCCTGTGCGGCGGCGGAGGCCACGAGCTCCTCCATCGCCGCCGACCCCCGCCGCTTCTGCTCCACCATGAAGTGTTCCGTGTCTGAGGTTTTCCAGCCATTGTCGTAGCCGTCGGAGAACCCGACGAAGCTCAATCCCGGCGGAGCGGCGGCGGCGGTTTCCGTCATGCGGTTGAGGGCGGAGAACGCCGTCACAAAAGTGACCTTCAGGCCCATACCCAGAAGCCGTTTGGCGAATTGCAGAGCTGGGTTGATGTGGCCTTGCCCCGGAAACGCTACCACGAGCACATGGCCGCCATGATCCATTTCAGAGGTTCCTTTCTTCTTCTTCTTTCTTCTGTCACAAAAACCAGAATTCTTTACGGGAATCAGTTAAATATATTGAAAAACACGAAAAAGGAAGCATTGATTACAAAAAGGATAGGATTCTGGAGGGTCTGAAAACGATGTTTGTGAAGCAGGACTTAGGAGATGATCTTGTTCGTCTGTTTGTGTCTTGTCTTTTTGCAAGGGAGTAATGGTGTCAGTGGTTACAGACGCCATTGCAGCACCTTCGCTTTGGTGAATGGAAAACACGTCATAAATCAATAGTCTTCGCGTTTTACATTCACTCACAGTTAAGAGTGAGCAAATTTTCATTTAAATCAAAGTAATCAAATTTAACCGGTTAAAATTTACCATTCGATTCAATTTAATCTGTAGATCAATTCAATTTAAAATTTTAAAATTTGAATATTTTGATTATTTTAATTCAACTCGATTTCATTTTTTTATTAAAAAAATTATGATAATTAAACCAATTAAAATATAAAAATAATATCATTTTTTTAACAAAATTCACAGATTCAATTCAATTATTTCAATTTAAAAAAAAATTATTGACCTCAAATTACTTCAATCTACTTACATTTTATTATTTTTTATTTTTTTCTTCTCTTGGTCGTTTTTTTTTTTATTTGAGCAACTATTTCCTTAGTTTAGTTTGATTTTTAAAAAAAATTAATTTATTCAGTTTGATTAATTTAATTGATTTGTTATTGGATTGACGATATTGGTCAAGCAACAATTTTTTTAAAGCATCTTATTACACTAAGCTGTATCCACGGTGTCTTTTCAATCCGAACTTCATTGAAATTGAGATTCTTAAAGTTTCCAATTTAGAGAATTTGGACACCTCTAATTATATAAATGGGTTCATAAATTCAATGACCTAAAATCTGCCACGTCATATAATATATCCAAATTTGAGTGGGGCTGGGGGATTGTAATTATCTTTTGAGTTATTTTATAGGACCCGACAAACTTATCAAGCACCTTATAAAAAGGAGGACAAAAAGACAATTACTTTTGTTCATTTTGTAAATTTGTAAAATAGGTCACTGCTATTATCTCCCTCTTGCTCGTCTCCTTTCATGATTGTCGCTTCACCATTGCCCTTACTTTGTCATCGTGCCTCGCTATGAAGTGACGTTCGATGAGACAAGACGACAATAATAGCGAGGTAATGAAGATGAGACAAGGCGAGAGTGACATGATAACGAGATATAACAAAAAGGTGAGGTGATGGTTATGAAAAGGAGATGAGCGAATAGGGAGAGAGTAACGGTGATTCATTTGACAAATTTGTAAAGTGAGTAGAGTTGATTTTAACTTTTTGTCTCTTTTGGATAACTCAGGCAGTAAACTCGTCAGGCACTCTAAAATATCTGCTATCTTTTTGGGCAATTATGTGATGCAGATGCATACGTGGCCCATCAGGCCAATAGGTTCAGTTTGGGCTCCGCCATTGACATTATTGTACCAGCAACGTTCATAATGAAGCCATGACGTTACGGTATCACACGTGTTAAATGTTTCGAGGCCAAACCATATTTTTGTTGGTGTAACTCTATGTTTTTTCAGTCATTAAATTTTTTTATTAGTTCAATTATACTATTAAATTTATATTTTAAATTAATTTAATTATTATATTTTAATATTTTTTTATATAACAATTTAAATTTTTTATTATTTTAATTACACATTTGTATTTAATTTTTAAGTCAATTTAATCTTTATATTTTGATGTGTATAAAAAATAAATTAAAATAAATCAATTTAACTCCACATTTTTACGTGTCGAAATATAGGTGTCAAATTAACTTAAAAATATAAATACGTTAGTGTAATTGAAACAACAAAAAATTTAAGTTGTAATATGAAAAAAATATTAAAATATATAAGTTAAATTAAAATAACAAAAAACTTAAATGGTCACGTGAAAAAATATGAAAATATAAAGGTAAAAATATGAATTTGGTCAATGTTTGATATTATGTGATTTCTTTTAGCTTGGTATACCATGAATTTATCATCAATTAATTAGATTATGGATAATGTTAGTTAAACAATACTAAATATACATTATTCTCTTCAATATCTAAATAACTCTATTGGTTAATTAAATAATTTAAAACACGAAGAAACATTTATTATCGGTCAATAGAATTGTTTGGATGTTGAAAAAATATACATTTATAGCTACTTAACTTCAGATTATTTAGATGTTAAAAATAAGATGTAATAAATATATTTTATTTTAAAATAAAATATATTTATTATATCTTAACTATTGTGTGTTTAAGACAATTATTATTAACATTACTCTTATTATTATTTTTTTAATGTTATTCTTTTTACAAAAAAAAATTGACATATATATTAAATAATAAAATAGCAAAAAATCGACCGTTTTGTATAGACCTATGTCGCTAGCTAGCTTCTCTTTTGTCAATAAAAAAAGAGAAGGAAGAAACGGAGAAAACAACTCCTTGGTTAGTCTTCACCTAGCAAATCTTAAAATATAACAAACTAAATTATTTTAAATAAAAAAAAACAAAGGAGACAATAGTAATTTTCTTTTTTTAGCATGGCGCCATTATGAGTCTAAAGATCACGTGCCAATAATAAATTCTTACTCTAATTACATGTACTTAAACCTAAGAATCTTTCTTCCTTCTCCCATCACATCCTAGAAAGACCGCTCGAATGAATAAAGTCAAGTAAGAAATTAATATTTACTTTTGAAACTATCGAAATTAACAATATTTCTTTTTAAATTATTGATTACATTTTCAAAAATTATAAATATTTTTTTATTATAATTTTTTTTTCTGTATGTTTAAAAAGTGTGTATAATTTATAAAGTGTTTATAATTTTTAAAAATTAAAAATATATTTATAATTTTTGAAAAAATAACTAATAATTTATAAATAACTATTATTAATTCTATAAACATCAAAATTAAATATTGGACTTAACTTTTTCAAATATATATATATATATATGAAAAAATGGTTAAGTTGGATGTCCTAGTTACCAAACGCTAGGACACGAGTCGTAAGGATGGGGTCTCGAATAATCTTTTTTCTTTCTTCCCAAATCGTTTGCATCCATCCTATTCTTTTTCTCTCTCCATTTTATCCCCTTCTCTAGATAGTAACACAAATGATTTGAGAGAGGATGAGAAGAGAGAAAACTATTCAGAGCTCTTCCTGTTATGCGTTACCATTATATATATATATATATATCTTACGTAACGTTGTTTACTTTATACTAAATAATATTGATGTGACAACTTAAATATAATAATGTGAAGTCTACCATGTTAAGTTACTGTGCTGAAATAATTCAATGAGTAGTCCAATATAATCATTATATTTGAATTGTCAAATAAGTATTGCTTAGTATAAACTAAGTAACGTGTATATATATATATATATATATATAAGTTACATTGAATCCTATTTATAAGTTATTTGTTTAAATAGTGTTTGTTAAAATAATTAAGATAACATTATATCACAATAAAGTTAGAATGTTTTGTGAATTAAGAATGATCAAAATAGGGCTAGTAAGTATTCTAATATTTTTATCAGAATATTTGTTAAATTTTTTAAAATGTATTAGGTGTATATAAGTCATTTTTTTTATTTGTAAAGTTTAAGATAAATTTATTCAGATGGCCAAAAAGATAAATTTATGTAAATAATTCAAAATAAGAAATCACGTAACTTTTTTTTTTTGAAGTTATGAGATAAATTTAATAAATATAATAAAAAATATTTTTTTTAAAAATATTTTGTATATTTTATTTTTTCAATTCATATATTGATTGAACAAGACTGTACGGATTGGTAGCAGATTGAAAGTGAGTGTTCACTGTTATGAATCCTCGGTGGGCCATTTTACGGTCTTATTGTCAAAGGCAAAGTGTCATTTGAACACTTACTGATAAGATTTTAATGTTATCTTATGTCTTTATGTTAATATATAAATATTATAAATAAATATTCAGCTTACATTTTGACACCCAATTATGTTCCCTCCACAAATTAAGTAGTTGTTAAGATAAGCAAGGAAGTGGGCCATACTCAAATATATAAAACAGAAAATAAATACTAAGGAAAAATTCAAAACTGATTCGGTTTATCCAAACTAATCAAATGAATCGATTGAACTTATTGGTTCAATTTGATTTTTTTTTCATGAGTTCAGTTCAGTTAATTTTTCTTAAAAGTTTAATTTTCAATTCGATTTTTTGGTTAAAAGAATCAAACTAATCGATTTGACTAAACTTTAAAATGATATTATTTTGATATTTATAAAATGACATCGTTTTTTTTTTATTTTATATATTTTCTATTACTTATTTCAATTTTTTTTTTGCGATTTTTCAATTTAATTGGTTCGATTTATATAGTTTGAAGTTGATTTTTTTAGTTGTCGATTAGTTTGATTTTTAAGTTAATCGGTCAATTTGGTTCAATTTTACTGACCATTTATACACCCTTTGATTATATAAGAAAGGAAATCTAGCTATCACCTCAATATTTATTTATTTTTATAATAATTATCATAAAGAATATATGTAGTGATTATATAACAATCTTCTATCTCTACATTTTAAGTATGAAAAATTCTATTTAGATATTTAATTGTGACACTTTTAATGATATTCGTGTAATTATGTATTGTACTTTATATCTTATCAATACAAATATAATATATAAATACACAAATATTAACAAAAGTGTTACAACTAAGTGTCTAAATAACATGTTCGTTTAAATATCTCAGTATAGCCTCGTGTTCAAGTCAGTAATTAAACTCGAGAAAAAGAATGAAGAATTTGTAGTCAAATAATCTTACATGTGGAGGTTTTTCTTTTATACAAATAAGAAGATGTGAGATTTTTGGAATTAGTTTTGAGATCGGTGGGATTTGAGAATTCTTCTAAGATTCTTGAAATTAATAAACATAAAAAATAAACATGGCTCTTCCTTGGATCTCTCTGAATCAAACTAAAAGTCAACTAAAATTAATAGGTAAATTGAAAATCAAATTAAATTTGGACCAATCTTAAACCAGACTAATATAGTAGGGGTGAACAACATTTTTACTAAATCAAAATCGATTAAGTTGTAGGTCGGTTTGGTTCGATTTTCAAGTTAGGTAATTTTGGTTATTCTGGTTTAGTTTGGCCTTCCTACTAAAACAATTCGAAATAACTAACTGGTTTAGTTTGGCCTTCCTACTAAAACAATTTGAAATAACTAACGGATAGGAATGTTAAAGACTAAGTTGTTTTTTTTGCCAAAATTTTCATTTTTCTAGTTTTTTTTTTTTCCAATTAGTTTGGTTTTTTTCATTTTTTTCATTCTTTTCATTTTTTTATTTGCTTCGTTTTGAGCATCTATCTCACCGGTTCCTTTTGATATTTTATATAAATTTAAACTATTCAATTTGAATAATTCGATCTATTCGATCAATCGAATGCTCACCTCCAGTCGATTAGTTCGAAAAACTTTTTTTTTTTTTCAATTAGTTTGGTTTTTTCATTTTTTTCATTCTTTTCATTTTTTTTGTTTGCTTCGTTTTGAGCATCTATTTAAATCAGTTCCTTTTGATATTTTATATAAATTCGAACTATTCGATTTGAACAATTCGATCTATTCGGTCAATCGAATGCTCATTGTAATACCCTATTTTTCAAGCGCGCTATTACTTGGGACAATTTTAAGATAATAATTTTTTTTTCTAAAACTATTGGTAAACCATATCGTTCTTCATATCCATCTCAAAATTTTCATACATCTATTTGGAAAGAAAATCATTATAAACATTAAATGCGAAAGTTAGAATCGAATCTAAGATCTTAACATTAATCATAAATCAATTCTTATATTCTCATTAACCATAAATAAGGTTATATAGCATCATTAACTATAAATGAGACTATACATCATCATTCCTCAAAACATTTAGAATTCAAAGTAGCAGAACTTAAATACATGGGCTACATAACATGCATTCAACTCATCATGCACTTTGTTAAGTGCCATTTCATACCTCATTCATCCTCGTTTCTACTACAATCTTTATTTGGAACGTTTGAATATTCTAGAAGTAAAACCCAAGTTAGAAGATGAATCATTTAAGTTCGGGAACAAAACATTTAATGTTCATGTATGTATGTAATGCACATAATATTATAACTCTCATGTTTGGATCGATTGCACCTTAAGATTACTTGCCATTTTTACAGTCTCCCTACCAGGTCGGGGTGTATGGATTCACCATTAGCAAAGCAGCGATGCCAATTGTAATATCTCGAAATTTTGGAGACGAAAATAATTATTAAATTTCTGTATTTGATGATTTAAAGTAATCAAAGAGTGGTAAAAATAATACTGCTAATAATAAAAAATGTGTAAATTATGTTAACTTAATTTGAATTAATTAATTAATACATATTGATAATAATAATGAGTTAAGAAATTAACTTAAATTAATTAATTGATAAGTTAATTTGTGGCTGTGGTGCGCGTGAATGGCTTGGAGGCCAAGATTGGCACAGTGACCTTCTCCAAAAAAATCTAAACTCAGAGAGAATGAGAGTCGCGAGAGAGCAGGGGGGGAGTCGAGTGAGGGAGGGAGATGGAGAGATTGGGTGAGGGAGAGAGCTCAGTCGCGAGAGAGATAGAACGAGGAAGAGAAGGAGGTGGCTGCCACGGGAGCTGGCCGAGAGCTCGGCCATGGCAGCCGAGCACCTCGTCGCGGCCACGGGCTATACGGAGCAGCGGTGGCGGCGGCGACGCGAGGCAGTAGCAGCGGTGGTACGCGTGGCCGTGGGAGGCGGAGTTGGAGGCGGCGGATGTGGAGCTCGGCCGCGCCACTGGTGCGCTGGTTGCGGGAAGAAGAAGAAGGAGGCAGCAGCCGCGGGGAAGAAATGAAGAAGAATGAGAAGAAGAAAGGAAGAAGAAGAAGAGAAGAAAAGAAGAAGAAAGAAAGAAAAGAAGAAAAGAGAAGAGGAAGTGCAGGCGCGGGTGATGCAGGGAGGAAGAAGAAGAAGAAGAAGAAAAGAAGAGGAAGAAAATAAAGAAAAAAAATAAAGAAATTTTGGAATTTTTCGGCATGAGAATTGATCAGGTACGTGGGTAAAAATTAGTCAAAGCATGTCATGTTTAAATTATAAATTTTACGCGATTAAAATTAATTAATTTGGGTCCCGGTTGTGTTATTTGGTAGGAAATGATTTAATTTACCTCGGGAGCTTGAGAGAGGTCAGAATCAGCTAGTTTCAGGCAAGTTCTTAATGCTTTCCTCGTATTCTTTAATTTTCGTGAGAAACCCTATGATTTCTCGTATTTTATACGCTCCCTTCGTCTGTTTCGGCCCGTTTATTAATTATGGAATTTTGAGTCGTTCGATTTAAATTTAATTTATTAAGTTGGGTTCGAGGATTTTATTAGCATGATTTAATTTAAAATAAATATGAGACTCGTTAAGATTTTATTTGAGGTGTGCTTACGTGGGATTTTAGACGGCTAAATTATTTATATTACACGGTAGATTTATTTAATTAAAACTGCGATTTTATTTATTGCCAGCGAACGTTTTACTTCGCAGCAGGTTCGTAAGAAAAGCAAGGAACGACCGTGTAAAGGCAAGCTCTCAACCCTCTCTTCTTGATCTTTAATTCCCGTGAAAGGCCCCGTGATTTCTTGTATTGTATCACCTCCCTTACTTTAATTCGGCACCTAACCTTATTTGTTAAATTATTATTTATTTGTTCTAATTTAAATTAAATCCAAGGCTTTTATAATTTTATTCGTTTTGAGCCTACAGGGGGTTTGTACCGCCCCCATTTCCTTTCGGAATGATGCTGAACCCAGTTGGGGAACTAGGTTCCTAGTCGTACGGATTTTATTTACGATTTTTCTCGGATTTACTTATGATTTGGTTAGAGCTATTGAGCAGTGGGGCAGGGGTCAACCGTTTGGTGACGTTGGGGTAGACTACGATACGGCCCTGAAGAGGACCGTTGGGCGGACACTCCTAGTCACTGACCGTTGACCGGTGCCGGGCATTGCTGACTAGCTCTGCCGGTATGTGATTTACTGCATGATTAGATACCTTGTATTACTGTTCATGATTTGATATGCACATGGGTACGGGATGCATGTTGGGATATTCATTTATTGAGTATGCTTGGACACGGACATTCTAGCTTGGTTAGGTTGCATCCAGCGCGGCATATGCATGGCGTGTGGTTTACTATGTGGGCGGAGCATGGCCTGATACCTGGATGTATGGGCGCCTTGTATCACGTTGATGCTCACTACGCCATTGCATTTCTATGTGCATTGCATGGATACTGGTAGTATTTAGTTCTCGGACGGGAGTACCGTTCTGAGGGAGCCTATGGCTCGGTTGTCGGGAGTACTGACGAATACGGGTGACGGGAGTACCGACCCGGGATTGCGCGCGCAGGTTTGTTGTAGATATTTGTTGCCTTTCAGGGCAGCGGCAGGTTGGTATGGGACTTGGGTGCCATGTGTCTTGTGTGGGCCCCAAGGACCGGTATGTGCTTTTATTATGCTCTACTATTGTATTATAGCGTCTCATAACTTGTGTGTACCTGGGGGTTTATTTTGGGAAGAGTTTTCTGGTTATATTCAGCCTACAGCCTTTCTTTCCTTATGCTTGCTGAGTCTCTTGACTCACCTTACTTTCTATCATTCCAGGTAGTGGCGGCGTGGGCCATGGCAAGGGAGTCAGCTTTAACGACAGAGTCGGTGTGGTGTACAGGCAGTCTCGTCAATCCCTATCCACTCTGATGTCTAAGTAGAATTTACTCTATTATTTCGTACTGTGCCAGGTGTTTTCTCGAGTCTTGTGTATGTCGGCACAGGAGTTTGTGTTTATTTATTTATCTTGTGACCGCTGTGTTAACGGGATACCCATAGTGCATGCATGTCTTGAGCTTTGCTTCCGCTGTTCTTATTTTCGTGTATGCATGCCGGGGTGGTCTTTGTCTGGTGTCTCATTCTTTTCTCTTCCCGTAGGCGCTCCCGTTCGGGTAGTCCGGGCGGCTGGGATATCCGGGCAGGGGTGCTTACACCAATACCTAATCCCAAATCCATGCAACGTATGACCGTGAAACTCATCATGCTCATATGCATATTTCATAAATCAAAACATGTAAATACAATCTACATGACATACTCACATCAAAGAATGATGATATGATAAGATCATTTACATAACATTGGATTTTGGGGTCGAACAACTTAAGTATTTTCATAAAACTAAATCTAGTTTGGAAGTACCACTTACCTTCTCAAGTTTATCGGGCTACATCGATACTCACGCTTGCCTCGAAATACGTGCATCGCCTCGATTTGCGTGACAACCTCAAAATTCACACAAGTCACTTCAACTTAAGCCTCAAGTATTCTAATCATCATATTTATTTAAATAAATATTAAAACCTATTTTTCCACAATTTCTTACATTTTCTTTATTTTTCCCCTATTTCTTCCTATTTTTCCTCAATAAATCCAAACTAAACATTTCTCAAATATTTTCTAAAATATTTCACAATAAAAATTCATAAAATAACATTTCTGAATTTTTAAAATTTTCTAAGAAATTCTACTCACCTTGACTTAGCCTTTCGGGTTTTCTCGATATGCGTGCCCAAATCTAAAAGTGCGTGCCCGATCAATTTTCTGACTCCAAGCATACTCCTCAAGCTCCAAATTAATTCTGAGAATTTTCTAGCATTTTTCGAAATTTTTCTCCACCTTTTCCTTTTTTAATTTTTATTTTTATTTTTTTCTTTTTTTTTTTCCTTTTCTTCTCTTCTTCTTTCTCCTCCTTCTTTGCAACGCACCAGCACTGCACGCACAACTCCTCGACCACTGCCGCCTTCTCCGACCGCCACGATCATCCTCGACAACCTCGCTGGCTTTGTTGGACCGTCGCCGCACCACCACGGCCGCCCCTGCTCGTCGTCCAACTCGCTGCCACACTGCCATGGCCGTTGGAAGCTTGCGTCCATGGCTGCAACAAGCTATTACGATCTGTTCCAACCATCTTTGCCGACCACTGGCATCGTCGCCCACTCATGCTACTGCTACGTTTGCTCCCATGGCGTTTGAAGCTTACGGCCATGGCTGCTTGCTGCCATTGCCAAATTCAGCCAACTGTCCCTCTCCTTTTCTCATTCCCGGTCTCTCACAGCCCTCGACCAAGTTCTCACAAGCCCTATATTTCTCTCTCTCTCGACTTCTCTCACAGCTCTCGGCACTCTACATCTTCACACACACGCGCACACACACAGAATATATATATATATATATACATTTTACACCACTTAATCAAATAATTACAGCCAATCTCTTATCCAAATGCTTTAATTGGTTTTCCCTTAATTATAGCAAATTTGGCCCCTCACGCGTGAATATTTTCCCCTAGAGTCTGCCATTCATTATACACTTATATATATTACACTAATATATTTATGATAAAAATACACATTTAATCTTCATATTTCATCTTTATTATCCTTGGGAATTTCTTAATTTGCAAATACACGCTCAAACGTCCAATAAATTTACATTACGATACAAAAAAAAAAAAAAATCCCAAAATCAATAATTTTAAACTTACTTAAAAGGACAATTTCGTTCATGCGCCATCCTCAAACCTTGATTCGTCCTGAAATCACTCTAAGGTTGATCTTTAGGAAAAATCGGAACCCCCTAGGGTTCCGTTTATTTTTCGAGAATCCCTTACGGTAATTCAGTTTTTCAATCTAAATCATAATTGTATTTTAGTTGTATCGAAAATAGTTTCGATTCCCATTTCTTTTAATACTATAAATCCTATCTCAGGACGCTTATGAAGACTATATAATTTTTCATAGACATTTACACTTTGAAGTATTCTCTGTAATCGATTCGATTTTTATAATTATAAAAAATTATACTTATCTTCTTAATCTTTTAATAATTTTACTTATAATTTATGTTAAAATTATTATTGAGTACTTTTTAAAAATCTGAAATATTACACTATCTCCGGTGAATCAGTTCAAAAATAATATTTTAAAGACCCCGCATGTCCTTTTCATTTTGTCTTCTAACATTGAGTCTGAAACTTTGGAGAAGAATGCAAATTGATTGCGATAGCCGATGACTTGAAAATTCATTTAATCTCTCACGTCTTTTTACATCATTTGATTGATTGATTGACCTCTTAATCCTGTTAATTAGACTCGTTAATCTTAAGATTACAACACGTGGCTTGAAAATTATCCACACAAAAAATTATGATACGTAAATATGATCCTAAATAAGCCAAATCCAGGGCGGATCTTTAGATAAATATGAAGAAAGATTGCCTTTAGATTCATCAATGATAAACGAATCAAATTTGACACTAATAAAACTAAGCTAGTTAGAGTTTGTGAATATATTTTATTAAAATTCGATAAATATTAATAGTTTTAATTAAAAATTCAAAAATCTTTTGGATTAAAAGCTCATAAACAAAGCTATTTATAAATATATTTATTTATAATTTTATAAATATATTATTTAATATCAAGTTATCAAATTTTAAATTATTTTGATAATATAATTATATATATAATAAAATAAAATAATAAATTAAATTTAAATAAAATAATAGATTTTAGAGAGCCCAAGAGCTCCAACTCGAGCTTGAGTTTCAACTTGCCAACAAGTGCTCGAACTCCTGTTGAGATTGCGATCAACTTGAATTAAGTTCACATTAATCAACCTTAAACTCGAGTTTAGGCCTAAAAATTAGCTCAAAAGCTAAGCTTAAAGTGAGCAAAGCTGATTTAATTCCAACCCGCAAATAAATTTTCTAATTGCAAAGCTAATTGAAGGCAATCTTCTTAGCTAATGAATAAAGATGCAAGTTTCTATCGATTAGTACTTTCAAGTACAAATTAAATAATTAGATCATAATAAATTAAAATTTATATAAGTGGATTATGAGTTTTACTCTTTATCCTAAAATCTTCTGTCTATAATTTATCTGCTTTGTTCAAATTGAAAGTTCAAACGGTGAGGGATACCTAACGGCGATAATCCGAAGTTGCAATCAATTAGTGACATTGATTGATTAACAATTAAGACCTTTCAAATTTAGCATCCATCGAGGATATTAAAGACAAAAGAACATTAAATATTGGTTGTTTGTTGCTGATGCGACCTGAACCGATGCAGATCGTCACTACAAACGTCACGAATCTCCATCCTCGAGCTTCAATCAGCATTATAAATGGCGAAGAAGATCAAGCAGTCAGTCTCTGTAATTGTCTTCTTCTTCTTCAATAGTCAATAATCTTCCTCAACAGAGCAACAGAAAGTAGAATTATATTTAATTATTACTAAAAAGCTGCAGCTGCTGCCATGGACGAACTTCGAGTCTTGCTGGTGACCTTCCCGGGCCAAGGCCACATCAACCCGTCTCTCCAGTTCGCCAAGCTCCTCGCCGGCATGGGCCTCAAGGTGACCTTCGTCACCGCCTCCTCCGCCATCAGCCGCATGGCCAGGGCCGCCACTTCTCCCCCGCCGAGCTTGACCTTCGCCGGCTTCTCTGTCGAGGGGTTTAATACCGGCGTCGACATCGACGACTACATGGTTGAGCTGCGGCGGAGGGCCTCCGACGCGGTGGAGGAGATGATCACCTCCGCCGCGGCAAAAGGCCAGCCTTTCGTCCATGTGGTCTACACCATTCTTCTTCCATCGGTCGGCAAGATCGCTCGTAATCATAACATTTCGTCCACATTTCTCTGGGTTCAGCCCGCCAGCCTTTTCGGGTTTTACTACCACTACTTGAACGGCTATGGCGACGCCATTCGAGAGAATGGCAACGACCCGTCGTGGTTCATCGACTTGCCACGACTGCCTCGCCTCCATAGCCGCGATCTTCCCTCTTTTGTTCAAGCTTCAAACACGTATAGCTTCGCAATTCCATCGGTTCAGAAGCATCTGGAGGTACTTGCTGAGGAGAAAAACCCAAGAATTCTCTTCAACACATTCGACGCATTGGAAACCGAGGCACTGCGAATTACCAAGAGCATCAACCTGGTCGCCGTTGGGCCATTGATCCCTTCGGCCTTCTTGGACGGCAAGGATCCATCCGACACTTCTTTCGGAGGAGACCTGTTCCAGGAATCAGAGGATCACTACATCGAATGGCTGAATTCGAAGCCGAACGAATCCGTTGTTTATGTGTCCTTCGGGAGCCTTTCGGTCCTATCGGATCAGCAAACGGAGGAAATTGCTCGAGGGCTGCTGGAGAGCCGCCGGCCGTTCTTGTGGGTGTTGAGAAGATCGGAAAACGGCGAGAAGCAAGAAGACAAGCTGACCAGGAAGAAGGAACTAGAAGAGCTTGGGATGATCGTTCCATGGTGTTCCCAACTGAAGGTTCTGCAACACCCATCGGTGGGATGCTTTGTGAGCCATTGCGGCTGGAATTCAACTTTCGAGAGCTTGGTTTCCGGTGTTCCGGTGGTGGGTTTCCCGCAATGGTCGGACCAGACGATGAACGCTAAGCTCGTTGAAGATGCATGGAAGACGGGGATCAGATTGACAGAAAACGAGGATGGAATAGTTGATGGGGATGAGATCAAGAGGTGCGTAGAACTGGTGATGGGCAAAGGAGGGAAGGGAGAAGAGTTGAGAAGGAATGCGAAGAAGTGGAAGGATTTGGCTATTGAAGCCGCCGGCGACCATGGATCGTCGACGGCAAATCTCAAGGCTTTCATCGACGAAATCAAATTTGGGGCGGTCCCCTCATAGGACAACAAGACGCAGCATTGCCTTCTTGGTTCTGTGATTAGAAATGATCCACTGTGTCTAGTACTAATCCAAAATAAGGGTTATTAATAATAAAATATTTATAATTATAATTTATATTAATAAATATATATACACATATATTTATTTTTTTGATAATATATGATGTGTTATAAATAAAAGATCATTAAAAGATTAAAAAAATTCTAACAGCTGAAGATAAATTTTTAAGCTAAAAATGTGTAATTTTTTCAAAATTTTGAATAAACTACAAATAAGATCACTCAGATATTCTAAAATTTCTCTCAAAATTTTATGAAAAATAAATATTATTTATAAAATTTTTAATTCTAATAGATTTCAGAATTTTAAAATAAATATTATCTATAATAGTAGTGGATTTTAAAATATTAAAATAAATATTATTTAAAAAAATTAATTTTAAAAATTCTATAGTCCTTTTTATAAATAGATAAACTTTCTTTTCAAAATATGTATATTTTTAATATTAATTCTAATACCATCTTTAATACCAGCAGAGTAATATTATTTATCTAAATTAAAAATAAATTTAATTTAAGTTTTATTTTTTATTAAATAATAAAAACAATACTTAATAAAAATGTACTACATAAATTGAAGATTTATCCATGATCTAGATAAATATCATTATTCCAGCGAAACATGGGACGGCTAGCGTTTGTTGGGGCAATTGTGAGTTGAAGTGTCTGGCGGGCTAGTGGCCACTTTTTCATGAGTCTAGCTGATAGGCAAGGAAGGGTCAACCAATCATTTTTCTCCTACCAGGGTACCACCCTTATCTTTAAAAATAGTTTTGATTTAATTAAAAATTTATTAATTTTATTAAAATAAAAGATCTCAAATAAAAGTTAATTTTTTTAATTTAAATAAATATTAACACCCGCATCAAAAGATTAAATAATGATTAGGGATGTATATGAATTCACGATTTTGTATTACGTACATTGTCTACTCTTTTATTTCGAGCTATTATAATTGAGAATTGATATTATTACCAAACCGTGATTCAAATTATAGGTATACTTTATACCCTAAATGCTTATTTTGAAAAATAATTAAGAATTGATAATAGAATTATTAACTCTCATGTTAAAAATTTAAATAATACTAAGAGAAGTGTAATGCTGGATGGATTTAAATAATAAAGATGATGAAAATCTCCTCTAACATTTGCGCATATATATTCATGAGGTTAGGTGAAATATATATATATATATTAATAATTTAAATTTTTTCTTATATTTTATATTTTTTATATTTAATGTGAAGCTCGGGATATGCTTTACTTTTAAGTTTTTGTAAACACTTATTGGTGTTTTTTTAAAATTATATATTTACTCAAAAGTTAAGGTTGCATTCTCTTTGCTATTTTCAAGTCATTTTTAGTTTTCGTGTAAGCACTCCTGCCCGAATATCCCAGCCGCCCGGACTAGCCGAACGGGAGCACTTACGGAAGGGGAAAATAATGAAACACGAGACATAGACCCCCATCTGGCATGCATACACAAAAATAAGAACAGCGGAAACAAAGCTAAACACATGCATGCACTACGAGTACCCCGCTATCACAGCGGTCATATGATATATAAATAATGACAAACTCCTGTGCCGACATACACGAGACTCGAGGAAAGATCTAGTACAGTAAAAATGATAGAGTAAACTCTACTCAACCATCAGAGTCGACAGGGATTGACGGGACTGCCTGTACACCACACCGACTCTGCCGCTAAAAGATAACTCCCTTGCCATGACCCACGCTGTCATTACCTAGAATGATGGAAAAACAAGGTGAGTCGAGAGACTCAGCAAGCATAAGGAAAGAAAGGCTGAAGGCTACACAAAACCAGAAATCTCTCCCCAGAATAAACCCCCAGGTACACACAAGCCATGAGACGCTACAACAAAATAGTATAGCATAATAAAAGCATATACCGGTCCTTGGGGCCCACATAAGACACCTGGCACCCAAGTCCCATACTAACCTGTCGCTGCCCTGGACGGTAACAAATACCTCCAGCAAACCTGTGAGCGCTGTCCCGGGTCGGTACTCCCGTCACCCGTCCATGTCAGTACTCCCGACACCTGTCCCTGTCGGTACTCCCGACAGCCGAGCCATAAGCTCCCTCAGAACGGTACTCCCGTCCGAGAACTAAATACTACTAGTATCCATGCAATGCACATAAAATGCAATGGCGTAATGAGCATCAACATGATACAAGGCGCCCATACATCCAGGCATCAGGCCATGCTCCGCCCACATATTAAACCACACGCGATGCATATGCCCGTGCTGGATGCAACCTGACCAAGCTAGCATGTTCGTGTCCAAGCATACTCAATAAATGAATATTCCAATATGCAACCCGTACCCATGTGCATATCAAGTCATGAACAACAATATAATAAATCTAAACGTGCAGTAAATCACATACTGGCAGAGCTAGTCAGCAGTGCCTGGCACCGGTCAACGGCCAGTGACAAGGAGTGTCCACCCGACGGTCCACTTCAGGGCCATATAATAGTCTACCCTAACGTCACCAACAACCGACCCCTGCCTTTCTGCTCGATAGCTCTAACCGAACCATAAATAAATCCAAGAAAACTGTAAATAAACATAATAAAATCGTACATAAACCCGCACGTCTAGAAACCTAGTTCCCAAACTGGTTCAGCATCATTCCCAAAGGAATGGGGGCGATACAAACCCCCGTAAACTCACAACAAATAAAACTCTAGAAGTCCTGAATTTAATTTACATAAACACAAATGGATAATAATCCAACAAATAAGGCTATGCGCCGAATTAGAGTAAGGGAGGTGATAATATACAGGAAATTATGTGGTCTTTTACGAGAATTAAAGAACATGAGGAGAGGGTTAGGAGCTTGCCTTTTTTTCTAGCGGATTCCCACCTCCTGGCTCAACCGCTGCACAATTAAATACATTTTACTATTAAAACTAAGCTTCGATTTAAAATCCCTACGCGTATTTTCGATAACCTAACTAAATCGGTATAAAATCGAAACTATTACAGGAATATGAAGCCACTAAAATTTAGATGGTAAAGAGAGCTTGCCTATTTTGCAGATTTCTGGCCTTAAATGCTCGCACACTGTAAAATAATATTAACGCTAAAATAAACCAAAATACAGCCTAAAAATACGATTTAATTCGTAGAGAATGTTAAATACAAGCTGATTAACCTACCTCACTCTTCAGATTTTCACTTGCACGGAGAAAAATTATTTTTCCTGAATTTCTCTTCTATTTTCTCCCTTTTTTCCTCGCTGCTTCGCGTCTGTTCTCCTCTCATTTTTAATCTCCAATTAAGCTTCAATTGAAGCTTTAAATTGCAGCCCGAACCCCAGGAAAATCGGCCAAAAATAGGGCCAATTTGGCCTTAAAATGCGAGAAACACAGAGGGCGTGGGAGAGTGGCAGCGCGGACGCACCAGCGCGCGCCACGTGGCAGCCAAGGGCTGCGCACTGCCTAATCAAAACGGCGCCGTTTTGGCGTTTTATGGCTGATAAAAATCAGCAAATTTTCTCGCGCGCGCGGAGGCTCGCGTCCTCTCGCATGCACACGCGCACGCATAACCGCTCGGTTGGCACTCACCTTCATACATATATACACATTTAACTAAATTTAAGGTGACTTATCGCCATTTTCAAAATTTACATTTCAGCTCCCACATTTTCTATTAATTGCACACTGGCCTGAACTTCACTTTCCTTCTTATTACACTCAAACCCCGAATTCTCCAAAAATTCTACCAAAGTAATTTAGTTAACCCTTTTATAAATACTCCCAATAATTTATTTAAATTTCCTACTTCCTCAAAATTACATAAATAAATATTTTTTTTTAATTCTCCAAATACCCAAATAAATTAATAATCATTTATTTAATTCCCAAATTTCGAGATGTTACATTTCGATTTTCTAAAATAATGAAAATGCGTTCTCTTTGTTATTTTTAAAAATAAAAAAAATTATAAAGAAAACTCAAAACAACAAAAAGTTGTTTTGAGTATTTTCATCCAAAACAAACTCTAAACTTAAAACACATTTATTTATTCATATTTTATTATTGTAATGAAAAAAATATTACAAAATTCACTAACTTTAAAATATATATATTTTTAATAATATATTAACATTTAATATTTCTAATTTATTGAATAATCAAATTTATTAAATAAAATATCATTAAAAATTATTTTTAAAATTTCAAAGAAAACGCGTTTTCTAATTTTCTGTTTTGAGAAATAATTTTTCAAAATGACAAAGATAATGCGTTTTCAATTTACTAAAAACAGGCTACCAAAACGAAAAACTGAAAATAAATTCAAAACTCAAAACTGAAAATTAAAAAGCAAAGAGAACGCAGTCTAAATTATGCGTCGTTCTATCCTTTGAAAAATCAATAATAAATTTACATATTATTATAAATTATATATAAAATACGAGAAAATTAAGAATGATCTAATTTATACAATTTTCAAAAGAGTAAATCAGTTTCTTTTTTGAAGTTATCCTTTGAAAAATTTTCACCAATCTTCACATTCGTTTCTAATTTTTTTTTCTTAAAAGTCAAATTATGAGTATTTGTAGGCCCACACAAACACAAAATGTTTAACTCAGATGCTAAGGACTTAAAAATTAAAAATTAGTATTAAAAATATACAATTTTCAAGAATAAGAGCTCATCAGGAGAAATATAGAGTTTTATGAGATTTATTAAAATTAATTTTTTTAAATAATGTCTATTTTAATATTTTAAAATTTATTAAAATTAAATTTTTTATAAATAATGCCTATTTTTTAAAAAAATATTTCAAAGAGATTTTGATATTAAAATTATTCTATTTATGTTTTATTCGAAAGGATAATCGCCCATCAAGAGAAAAATTTTATGATTGATTTCAAAGTTTTATGATTTTCCAAGAATTGTAAAAGTCTCTCCAAATTTGGGGGTGAATTGGAGAAGGTTTTACCCTAAATTTAGGGTAGGGTTGGAGATGGTCTAAGATTATTTTGAGTTTTTAAATTTTTTTTTTTTTTAACGAGCGTCACCTATGATACATCAACAGTAATTAATCTCCATTTGTCTCTTCTTGTGACCACTGGCACTTGAAACCACTGCAGCAATAGGTGGTCTGTGCTCCAGAAAAAAAAAATAATAAATAAATAAAATGATGAATTTGTCTGGTCGAATATGCTTGTTGAAATATTAATTATGGGGAATTGCAGATAAACACGTGAGGGAATAAACAGACAAGGTAAAGAATGTAATTTAAATATATATACACGTGAAGCAGCCTTTCGCATGGAAGCAGAATTCTTTTATTTTATTTAAATATTTAAAAAATATAAAATAAATTATAAATTATTAAAATTATCGAAATCTCAGCTCGTGTTCTTAATTTTTTTTAAAAAAAAAAATAGATTATAAATAAAGACTTTATCTTATTATATAAGATAAAAAATTATATCCACGATTTAGTGACGTAAATTTAACTTATCGTGACTGGACCAGACCAACGTGTGGTGGAAGTGATCCGGATGCGCTCAGTTCGTCACGCCAGACGTCATCATCCACTTCACCATCAGGCCACGTCGCTTGTAGTTATATTAAATTAATTAATTTCACAGATTCTTTCTTACTTCTTCTTCTTCCTCTACCCAAGCTGCTGCTTCCATGGAAGAGCTTCGAGTCCTCTTCGTGACGTTCCCAGGCCAAGGTCACATCAATCCATCACTCCAACTGGCCAAGCGCCTCGCCGCCACGGGCCTCAAGGTCACCTTCCTCACCGCCTCCTCCGCCCTTACCCGCATGAGCAAGGCCACCACGGCTACGCCGCCGGGCCTAACCTTCGCCGGCTTCTCCGACGGCGCCATCGCAAGCTTTAAAACCGCCAACGACGTCAACGACTACATGGTTGAGCTGAGGCGGCTCGGCTCCAGGGCGGTGGAGGATATCATCGCCTCCGCCGCGGCGAACGGCCAGCCTTTTGTCCACGTCGTCTACACCATTCTTCTTCCTTGGGTGGGCCAAATCGCTCGTGATCTTAACATTCCGTCCACATTTCTGTGGATTCAGCCCGCCGCCCTTTTCGGCGTTTACTACCATTACTTGAACGGCTACGGCGACGCCATCAGAGAGAATGTCGTCGACCCGTCGTGGTCCATCCACTTACCGGGTCTGCCCCGACTCCATAGCCGCGACCTTCCCTCTTTCATAAAACCTTCAAACGTCTATGACTTTGCAGTGCCGTTAGTCCAAGAGCATCTAGATTTTCTTGCTTCAGAAAAAAAGCCAAAAATTCTCATCAACACCTTTGATGCATTGGAACCGGAGGCACTGAAAGTCGTCGAGAACATCAACCTGGTCACCGTCGGGCCGTTAATCCCCTCGGCTTTCTTGGACGGGAAAGATCCATCCGACACTTCATTTGGAGGAGACTTGTTTCAGAAATCAGAAGATCACTATCTCGAATGGCTGAATTCGAAGCCGAAAGAATCCGTTGTTTACTTGTCATTCGGGAGCCTCTCGGTTCTATCGAATCGACAAACAGAGGAGATTGCTCGGGGGCTAATACAGAGCCGCCGGCCGTTCTTGTGGGTGATGAGAAGAACGGATAACGGCGAGAAGCAAGAAGACAAGCTGAGCTGCATGGAGGAACTTGAAGAGCTTGGGATGATAGTACCATGGTGCTCGCAAGTGGAGGTTCTGGAACACCCATCATTAGGATGTTTCGTGAGCCATTGCGGCTGGAATTCATCATTGGAGAGCTTGGTTTCCGGCGTCCCGGTGGTGGGTTTCCCACAGTGGGCGGATCAGTTGACGAACGGGAAGCTTATTGAAGATGTCTGGAAGACGGGGATCAGATTGACGGAAAACGAGGAAGGAATAGTCGAAGGCGGTGAGATCAAGAGGTGCATAGAAATGGCGATGGAAGGGGAGGAGATGAGAAGGAATGCGAAAAAGTGGAAGGATTTGGCTATGGAAGCCGCCGGCGACGGCGGATCATCGGCCGTGAATCTTAGGGCTTTTCTGGGTGAAATCAAAGCTGGGGGAGCCCGATAATTCCTTTTTACTCCGTTAACATTATAAATGATATATGTAACAATATCATTAGTTATATATCCTATTTTTATTAGAAAAAATGTTAGACAGAAAATGTCACGGCTCTTCATGAATTATATTCTTTGAAGAGCCGTGTGACATTAATATGTCTAAAAATATTATAAATTCTTGAGGATATTTGTGCCATTTTATCATATATTATTATTTTAAAAATATTTTTAGTGTCTGTAATTTGATACATTTAACCAATTTGATGTTAAATATTATTAACTGATAATTCACGTACCATTCGTATATATACAAATATTATATATTAAAAATTTAAAATAATAACTTTAAATATTTTAAATGTCAAAAAATAACATTTACACCTCCAGAGGTGCTATACCCAAAAATAACCACCATATCTTGAACTTTGATTTGAAGCTCACTCGATCATATCGCTGCTCTCACATCATCCAGAAAAGCCTTGAGATTGAAGTCCGACGACCCACCTTCCATGGCCAAAACCTTCCATTTCTTGGAATTTCTCCTCATCCCATCCCCTCCCATCACCATCTCTATACATCTGTAAATCTCCTCACTTTCCACAATTCCTTCCCCATTCTTTCCCACTCGTTTTCCCGTCATCCTGAATTTTTCCTTATCTCGAGGCACCATGAAGGGTCGCCTGAATTTTTCCTTATCTCGTCGCCATAGCCGTTGAAGTAGTAGAAGTAGATATCAAGAAGAGTAGCCGGTTGAATCCAGAGAAACGTCGACGGACCGTGAAGCGAACGAGCAACCCGGCCGACCCACGGAAGAAAAATTGTGTAGACAACATGGACGAACGGCCGCCCCTCGCCCGCGGCGGAATTGATGACCTCCGCCACCGCCTCCGACCCGCGTCTCCTAAGCTCTGCAACGTAGAGCTTCAAGTCGTCGGCCTTTTGCCACCCGTAGTCATATCCGTCTGAGAATCCGGCGAAGCTCAGGCCTTCCGGCGGGTTCCTGGAGCCGGCCATGCGATTAAGCGCGGAGTAGGTCGTGAGAAGAGTGACTTGGGCCCCCATGGCGCCGAGCCGCTTGGCCAATTGCAGAGACGGGTTGATGTGGCCTTGCCCCGGGAAGAAAACCAGAAGGATTCGAAGATGGTTGTCCATGTTCGAGCTTCTGGATTTGCTTCTTCAATGGACGCTTCTGATACAAACAAGCACCGTCTCTATGCAGAGTAATGCTATTCGGTCTTCCACAACGCCACCCTCAGTGCCACCCCACAAAATCTTGCGATATTTTCGTAAGATATCGCGATATTTAAGAATAAAATTTTGCAAACAAAATTCAAAATCTTCTTCTCTCTCTCACTCTCTCCGTGTTTCCCTTTCTGCGCATCCTTCTCCCCCCCTTAGAGCCGGTCCTGAGTTTTTGGAGGCCCAGGGCAAATTTTTTTAAGTGTGCCCATTTATATAAATTAAATAAAAAAATAAAATTATTAATTAATTATTTTTATTAAAATTATAAAAATTTATAAAAGATAAGAAAAAATAATTTGGGACCTCATTAAAATCTTATTTGAGTAAAATTCAATGGAACAAAATCTCAAATGAAGGAAAAAGAGGACCTTGCATTGTAAGTATTGCATTAAAAAATGAAAACAACATATTTAAGTCTACATACTTCCTCCCGAATCTCCGTAAGCATTTCTTGATTTGATTAATCTCTCTTTCATCTAAAGTTGTCAAAAAATATCCAAAAACCGATGAACTGGACCAAATCGAACCGAATCATGCCTTTTGGATTGGTTCTATGGTTCAATGGTTAGGTTCTGGTTCTAAAAAATTAAGAACCAATATATTTAGTTTGGTTATTGATTTTTTTTTTCAAACCATGGTTCGAACCGAACTGGAACCGATATTATACTTATATATATTATAATTTTTTGAGAATATATATATACATATGCATAAATAGTATCACTTCTTAGGAAACTAGTGAGATTCATGAACTCTTTTATTTCTAACATTTTATGCGCTATTGCTATACTAAATGGTCGATGTAATCTCATTTGATAAGATAGTCTATAAATTATTTTGTCTTACTTTTACTTCAAGACCTGAAGCATTAATGAAGTTATGGTTTTATTTTAATTAACAAATTTGTTTGTAATTTTATATTTTACAAAAATATTTAGAAGTTAAATGTTAATTGGATAAAACCGAAATTGGTCCGGTGTGACGGATTGGTTATGGTTTGATTTTATATATGTAATGATTCGGTTACGATTCTTATTTTTTGATAACCTTTAAAAATGGTTCGGTTATTGGATTCTTATAGAACCGAACCAATCCAAACCATTAACACCCCTACTTTTATCCTCCACAATTAATCGAAGTAAAAACAATCGTCACATGTACTAACAAAATAAAAATAGCAATGAAATCTTCTTTTGATAGGGTACAAGTGGCAACTTCTTTTGTTAATTCTTATAAAACCGGACCAATCCGAACCATTAACACCCCTACTTTTATCCTTCATAATTAATCAAAGTAAAAACAATCATCACATGTACCAACAAAATAAAAATAGTAATGAAATTTTCTTTTGATAGGTACAAGTGGCAACTTCTTTTGTTAATTTTTTTTAATTTCTTATATACATATATACAAAAGTTTAAAAAAAAAAATTGTGCCATCTCATTTGTGGGCCCTGGGCTATGGCCCTGGTAGCCCTGGCCCAGGGCCGGCTTTGCCCCCCCCTCCTCCCCCAACCCCCCCCCCCCTCTCTCTCTCTCTCTCTCTCTCTCTCTCATTACTGTTTCCAGAAATGGGAATCAGGCAATGGCTGAGAATTCAGAAGCTAATGGAAGCCAAGCATCAGTGGCTTTGAATGTCGGAGACGTCGGAGACATGGATCCCAATGCAGATTCCGGCTGCTTCTTTCCGTCGTCCTCGTTCCGTCCCCGATTTACAAGGAGGTAAGTCTATGATTTTAAGCAAAGTTCCAAGAAATATGTATATACTTAAGATTTGAGTTTGGCCGAAAGTTTAAACTTAGATCTATGTAGATTCGGCCGTTGGATCTTGTTGGTTTTTTGGTATGTTGGTCGATGGGGATAAGGGTGTCGGGTGGTTGCTTCTGATCGTCGAAAACCACCGGCCACAGTGGCCGCATGGTGGCCGGTGGCCACTGGCAGTGCGTTTTTTTTTTTCCCTGCAAGTGTTGCGTTTATTTAATTTAATTCTTATGTAAGTTGGGTTCACCCGTTCGACCCTACTAGGCCTGGGCCTCGCAGTAGTAGTCGGACTCGGCTTGCGCTTCGGATCATATATTTTTTCAAATGACAAAAGCGTTTTATTTGATCTATAATCGTTTCATAATATGGTTATTTGTTTCTTCAGCAAGATGCTTCATGTATTTTTTGTCGATGTTTATCAGTCAAATTAATTTTCCAGCCATCAAGTTTTATGACCTATGATAATTTTTTGAATTCCAATTATGGAGTAAATTGAGCTTTAAAATTTTATCTATTATCTTGCAGGTCCAGTGCAGTTTCCATTGCTATTTTCAACCAAGCTTCAAAAGTAACCATATTTCCACTTGTTAGTATTACCACCTCTTTTGTTGCTGAAGAAGATACTGTTGGACGGATAAGAGATTTAGCTTCCGAAGAAGAGAATGTGGGAAAGACTTCAGCCCAAGATAATGAGATGAAACAATTGATGCTGTGCTTGATTTGGTTTTCGTTTGCGCTTTCTTTCGCGAAGAATCATGCATCATTTGGAAATTGTTTCTGATTTGGTTGTGTTTGAATTGTTTTTTTCATTTTGAATGTGTTAGATCAACTGTCATCGTGGATGATGTCTACTGTGTTTTCAAGGGAGTGTTGGAGGTACTGTGTTTTCAAGGGAGAGAGACAATGAATGAATGGGCTCTTTTATGTATGGTATTTGTGTAGTAAATGTGTTTCTGAAGAAATTGTGCAATATGGGTTGACACTTCTGCGAGTACGTGAACCAAAATGATAATATATGTGGTTGTGATTAATAAAGCGATTATTTTATTGAATCTGCGATTGATGATGATCTTAACAGTCAGGATAATTTTGTTCTACATATATGTGATTGGATTCTTCATAAAGGTGTTAGTTTGAAGTAACTTAATGTACATAAGAAATTCAAACACAAGATTGGATTCTTCATAGAGATGCTAGTTTTAAGTAACGTAATGTACATCTTAAATTGGTTTGGGCAACAAGAACAGGAAATTCAATCACAAGACACTGTCATTCTGATGACAATAAAATACAAGTTTAAGCGACTTAAAATGTGCATCTTAGCTTGTCTGATGACAATAAATTGATTTGCACTTTGCTAACAAAATGCTCTTCATAAACAGCTCCTTAAAATTTTTTGGCTATACTATTTCTTAATGCTCTCGGACATCTGGTGAGTTGTCATCGAATTGTATTGTAGATGAGGTGTGTCTGTTGGCATGAAAGATTCAACCGTGTCAAAAATAAGCACCATATGCATTCCATGAGTATCAACCTTCCAAGTTTTGATAATGAGCAGCCTGCAACACAAGAGATTAGTTACAAAAGATGCATGCAAAGCACAAGGATATAACCAAAACGTGATTGCAAATTTTTTTTTTTCTTGTTTTATTTTTCTTCACATGTCAAAAAGCAAACAGAAATAATAAAATAAGGGACCCTGCCCCGTAAGCCATAAAAGCCAATAGCTAGTCCATCTTGAATTATAAAATCTACCAAATAGATTGAAACCTAAACAAAACCAGAGAAAATGCACAGCAAACGGAAGCACTTTCAACTAGGGAATTGGCTCTGTAAAAGCAATTAGCCCTTGAAATAATATGAAATTACCTAAAAAAATCATAGAAAAACCAGTAACAACCGAGCAGGCAACCATACCTATGCAATTCATTGAGGCTTTCTTTAAGAATTTATTGTCTGCAATAAAATCTAAAAAATTATAGAAAGTGAATACTTTAAAAATATAATATGGTAGATGAATATTTAAAAAAAAAAAAATGAGAGAAACAGAAACAGAGATTTCCGCCCACATCTGTCGCCATCAGCGGCCGCCAGCGACCACTGCCGACCGGATTTCCCACGATTAGAAACATCAAGTCAAGGGGGGTTAACACACAAAATTGGACAGATTTAACGGTTGGATTTTTATACATCTGAATTTTAATTTTGGGCCACAACTTAAAAACGCACTGCCAACCGCCACCGGCCACCCTGGCCAGTGGTTTCCGGCGATCAGAGGCAACCACCCGACACCCAAGGGCCCATCGACCAACATACCCAAAAATTAGTAACATCCAACGGCTGAAGCTCCGTAGATCTAAGTTCAAAGTTTCGGTTAAACCCAAATCGTAAGTATATACGTGTATCATGGAACTTTGCTTAAAATCATAAAGACTTACCTCCTTGTAGATAGGGGCCGGAACGAGGACGCTGAAGACGCTATGGCACGGGACGAGAGAGAGAGAAGGGGGGGGGGAGGGGGAAGAAGGATGAGCAGAGAAGCACTGGAGAAAGTCTGATAGAGGGAAGATGAGTTGTTGTGGGTATTATGTATTAAGGGTATATCTGTAATTATATTGATGGGTAGATTTGTAATTGCATTGTTGGTGGCTTTGAGGGTGGCGTTGTGGAAGGCCGAATAGCATTACTCCTCTATGCACATATGAGTCATGCTATTGTACAGAACATATATTACAGAAATATTTATAGAAAAATTAAAATATCTATTTTACCCTTGTAATTAATGACCCAAATGCCCAAACCATCTCTCTCTCCTTGTCTCTCTCTCGCTCTCCCTCTCACACCATCAGCCCCAGTAACGGCAGTAATAGCAGCGACAAGCAACGACAACGAGGTG
Organism: Diospyros lotus; assembly: GCF_014633365.1. Lineage (NCBI taxonomy): Eukaryota > Viridiplantae > Streptophyta > Magnoliopsida > Ericales > Ebenaceae > Diospyros > Diospyros lotus. Next base: position 33,961,349 of record NC_068347.1, on the reverse strand, counting down.
AGGCGAGGCGAGGCGGCGACGGGTGAAGTTGCAGTGGCGAAGGAAGGGGAGAAAGAGAAAAAAGGATGAACAGGTCACAAAATATCACATTTTTTAATATCAAAATATTGTGATATATCATCTATATAAGCTTTTTATATAAAAACTTATGTACAAATAGCATTTTCCATGCGCACATACATATAGCCCGAGACAATGACGTCAACGGTGACAATTGGACCCCATTTTGGGCCGAGTCTATGCACACATACATTTAACCACATGTTGATATTGTCCTTTGGATAATTACCAGGGTTAGGTAAAATTGGTTGTCCCATTCTTATCTTTTGAAAACATAACTTTTAATAAAAGTATATATTACCCATCTTTATTAATAATGTATATAAAGATCAATTTAAAATTCTTAATTCACATATCCCTGTTTTTAGAAATATCCTCTTAACCTCCTAAATTTCAATTTGGTGAGTATTTTTTAACAATAATTAAAAAAATACCATATTAATCATTTTTATTAACAGAGTATATATAATTTATAAAATTTTATTGAAAACTAGTTTGTCTCTGGTACGACGCACCAAAGCTCATATGTATTAAATTTATTTAAAATTAACAATCTCACAACTATAAATTCTATTTATAAGTTTCAAGAATTACATATTTTTTATAAATTAATAATTAATTTAATATATAATAAATATAAATAAATCATATAAAATAATAAATAATATGACAACATATAATTTATATAAATTATTAACATAAATAATAAAAATATAAAACATAAAAATTTTCAAAAAAAATATGACAACATATGATAAATATAAATAACCTATATAAAATATTAATTTTGTCAAAATAACTTAACCGACTTATTTAAAATAATTCAATTTTGCCTAAATAACTAATTTAATATAACCTACAAACTAATTATTTTTTGAAATTAAGTAATAACATAAACATATATAAGATTTGTACTTTTTTTGCATGAAACTAATTAAGGGTTTTAGAGTTTTGAGTGGTGGTTTTATTAAGAGAGAATGAGAGGTAAATTATGGAAAATAAAATAAAAAATTAAATTTATTTTTTTAAAAAATATACTTGGCAGTCGGTATTTGACGATATTACATGATATCTCAAGATTTCTCTCGATTTAAAAAAGTCTTTTTTTATAATTTATTTTAATTAAAATATTATGTTAATATTTAAAAATTAATAATATGAATTAGATCTTGTCTCTTCATATACTAATATGTTTACATATTCTTCAAATATTATTTAACCATGAATAAAATCTTTTACAGGTTTCAAAAATTATACATTTTTCATAAATTTATACTTAATTAATGATGTATAAAAATTTTATTTCGAGTAAATAAAAAAATAAATAAAATATAATAAAATATCAAAATAAAAAATGATAATGGGCGAGAAAAAAATTTAACGAATATTTTATTATAATATATATATATATATATAGATAAGGGCATTTATAAAATTATTAATAAATTATTTTAAGACTCAATTACCACCCCGACAGTTTTGCTAACAAATATTGACGAAATTAAAATGTAAAGGGCAATAAAGATGCTTCCAAAATACAGAGATTCGATCACAAAAAAGAAATGACCAAATATATATTTTGCTTTTGTATTTATATTTTTTATTTAAATATTTAAATATTTTATTATTTTAAATTAATAAATTTATTGAAAATAATAAATTTAAAAATATTATTAACATAATATAAAATTTAACCATGATTCAAAATTATAAATTTAGACGTATTTTTAAAATAATAAAAATTTAAATGTATAAATGAAAGAAACATGTTAGTATAAAATTAAATATGTATTTTGTTAAAAAAATAGTAAATTAATTATAACATTTTTCAATAATATTCATATATTAATATAAATATATAATACATAAATACTCCAATACCATGAAGCCACGTTGCAACGTCACATCTTCTATAATTGAGAGTCTAAATAGTCAAAGATGACGGCCGTGTCTTTGTTTCTTATCAATCTCAGTCTCAGCTCATCTTCTGCAACTCTGCCATTAACGCCGGACAGTAAGGTCGTCAGCCATGACCAACCGCCACTTGCTTCTCGTTTGCTGCCCAGCCCAGGGCCAGCTCAACCCCACTTTCGAGCTCGCCAAGCGCCGGACGCGTCACTCTCGCCACCACCTTCCATGCCCTCCGTTCAATGCCCACCCTCCCTGAAATCGATGGCCTCTCCTACGCCGCCTTCTCCGACGGAAACTTACCGAAGGACGTTCCCGGCCGGGTGATGGACGAGCTGCGGCGCGCCGGGAGCAAATCACTGGCCGAACTGATCACTACCCTCGCCGACGATGGCCGTCGGGTAACGAATTTTTATCTTCTTGTGACCACTGGCACTAGAAACCACTGCATCAGCAAGCAATTGGCGGTCTGTGCTCCAGAAAATAAAAAGATAAATAAAATGATGGGTTTGTGTTGTTGAAATATTAATTATCGGGAATTTGCAGATAAACATGTGAGGGAATAGACAGATAAGGTAAGGAATGTAATTTAAATATATATACACGTGAAGCAGCTTTTTGCATAGAATCCGAATTCTTTTATTTGATTTGAATATTTAAGGAATATAAAATAAATCATAAATTATTTATATGACAACGTGTTGTGGAAGTGATCGAGATCCGCTCAGTTCGTCACGCCACACGTCATCATCCACTTCACCATCAGGCCACGTCGCTTGTAGTTCTATTAAATTAATTAATTTCACAGCTTCTTTATTACTTCTTCGTCTACTTGTCTTCTTCTTCTTTCTTCCTCTACCACAGCTACCACAGCTGCTGCTGCTTCCATGGAAGAGCTTCGAGTCCTCCTCGTGACGTTCCCAGGCCAAGGCCACATCAATCCATCACTCCAGCTGGCCAAGCGCCTCGCCGCCGCGGGCCTCAAGGTCACCTTCCTCACCGCCTCCTCTGGCCTTACCCGCATGAGCAAGGCCACCACGGCTACGCCGCCGGGCCTAACCTTCGCCGGCTTCTCAGACGGCGCCACCGCCAGCTTTAAAACCGCCGACGACGTCAACGACTACATGGTTGAGCTGAGGCGGCTCGGCTCCAGGGCGGTGGAGGATATGATCGCCTCCGCTGCGGCGAACGGCCAGCCTTTTGTCCACGTCGTCTACACCATTCTTCTTCCTTGGGTGGGCCAAATCGCTCGTGATCTTAACATTCCGTCCACATTTCTGTGGATTCAGCCCGCCGCCCTTTTCGGCGTTTACTACCATTACTTGAACGGCTACGGCGACGCCATCAGAGAGAATGTCGTCGACCCGTCGTGGTCCATCCACTTGCCGGGTCTGCCCCAACTCCATAGCCGCGACCTTCCCTCTGTCATAAAACCTTCAAACGTCTATGACTTTGCAGTGCCGTTAGTCCAAGAGCATCTAGATTTTCTTGCTTCAGAAAAAAACCCAAAAATTCTCATCAACACCTTTGATACATTGGAACCGGAGGCACTGAAAGTCGTCGAGAACATCAACCTGGTCACCGTCGGGCCGTTAATCCCCTCGGCTTTCTTGGACGGGAAAGATCCATCCGACACTTCATTCGGAGGAGACTTGTTTCAGAAATCAGCAGATCACTATATCGAATGGCTGAATTCGAAGCCGAAAGAATCCGTTGTTTACTTGTCATTCGGGAGCCTCTTGGTTCTATCGAATCGACAAACAGAGGAGATTGCTCGGGGGCTAATACAGAGCCGCCGGCCGTTCTTGTGGGTGATGAGAAGAACGGAGAACGGCGAGAAGCAAGAAGACAAGCTGAGCTGCAAGGAGGAACTCGAAGAGCTTGGGATGATCGTGCCATGGTGCTCGCAAGTGGAGGTTCTGCAACACCCATCATTAGGATGTTTCGTGAGCCATTGTGGCTGGAATTCATCATTGGAGAGCTTGGTTTCCGGCGTCCCGGTGGTGGGTTTCCCACAGTGGTCGGACCAGGCGACGAACGCGAAGCTTATTGAAGATGTCTGGAAGACGGGGATCAGATTGACGGAAAACGAGGAAGGAATAGTTGAAGGCGGTGAGATCAAGAGGTGCATAGAAATGGCGATGGAAGGGGAGGAGATGAGAAGGAATGCAAAAAAGTGGAAGGATTTGGCTTTGGAAGCCGCCGGCGAAGGCGGATCATCGACCGTGAATCTCAGGGCTTTTCTGGGTGAAATCGAAGCCGGGGGAGAGCCGGATGAGCCCTTTTTATCTCCGTTAACATTATAAATGAGTAATGTTACAAAATAATCACTGTGACCGTATCATTACTTATGAATCATATTTCAATTAAAAAAATATTGTTTGAAGTCACATCATACTTCATTCTTAAACTATATACTTTGAGGAATTGTGATATTAATATATCTAAAAATATTGTGTCATTTTATAATATATTATTGTGTTGCAAATAAAAAGTTTACTGTCTATAATCCGATACACGGCAACTGTTATCTTACTCCACTGAGAGACACCATAACAATTGACCGACTAAGAGAAATGGGTGGGCCCATGTCACATGTATGGCCAATCTCTCTCTTTATTAGTCAGGTAATTAGACACCATAACAATTGCCCGACTAAGAGAAATGGGTGGGCCCATATCACATGCATGGCCAATCTCTCTCTTTATTAGTCAGACAATTACTTATTCGATAGTAGACAACATAGCAATATTTTTTGATATATTTAACCTATTTGATGTTGTTTTTAGGGCACAAAAATTAGATTTACATATGACAAAAAGTTTAATATATACGATAAGATATTATTTAATAATTAAAAAATATAATATTTTTATATTTTTATAAATTAAAAATTAAAAATTATATTTATAAATTATTGGTGAAACACAATCAACTGATTATTCATGTCATATATCACAACACATTCATGCATGTACAAATATTTTATTAGAATAAAAACTTAAAACAATACCTTTTAATATTTTAAATATCAAAAGAGTGCTATACCTAAAAAATAACCACGATATCTTAAACTTTGATTTGAAGCTCACACGATCATATCGCTGCTCTCACATCATCCAGAAAAGCCTTGAGATTGAAGTCCGACGACCCACCTTCCATGGCAGCTTCCATGGCCACAACCTTCCATTTCTTGGCATTTCTCCTCATCTCATCCCCTCCCATCACCATCTCTATACATCTGTAAATCTCCTCACTTTCCACAATTCCTTCCCCATTCTTACCCACTCGTTTTCCCGTCATCCAAACATCCTCAACCAGCTTCGCGTTCGTCGGCTGGTCGGTCCACTGAGGGAACGCCACCACCGGGACGCCGGAAACCAGGCTCTCCACCGTCGAATTCCACCCGCAGTGACTCACGAAGCACCCCAAGGATTCGTGTTGCAGAACCTCCAGCTGCGAACACCATGGCACGATCAAACCCTTCTCCTCTAGCTCGTCTTTGCAGCTCAGCTTCTCTTCCTGCTTTTCGCCATTTTCGTTTCTTCTCACCACCCACAGAAATGGCCGGTTGCATTTCACCAACCCTTTTGCAATCTCCTCCATTTGTGGCTCCGATAGAACAGAAACGCTTCCGAAAGATACATAAACGACGGATTCTTTGGGCTGTGAGTTCAACCAGTGGACATAGTCTTTGGATTTCTCAAAGATATCGCCGCAGAAAGAAGTGTCCGACGGATGCTTCCCGTTTAGAAATGCGGACGGAATCAACGGCCCAACAGCCGCCATTTTCAGGTTCTTGATGGCTTTCAAAGTTTTGGGTTCCAATGCCTCAAACGTGTTGACGAGAATTTTCGGATTTGTTTCAGATTTGAGAACATCGAAGTGCTCCTTAAGTACTGGAAGCAAAATCTCATCCTGGGATTGCACAAAGGAGGAGAGCTCGCCGCCGGTGAGCCGGGGCAGCCCGGGAATCTCGAGGCACCATGAAGGGTCGCCTGAATTTTTCCTTATCTCGTCGCCGTAGCCATTGAAGTAGTAGAAGTAGACATCTAGAAGGGTAGCCGGTTGAATCCAGAGAAAAGTTGACGGAACGTGAAGAGAACGAGCAACCAGGCCGACCCACGGAAGAAAAATGGTGTAGACAACATGGACGAACGGCCGCCCCTCGCCCGCAGCGGAATTGATGACCTCCGCCACCGCCTCCGACCCGCGTCTCCTAAGCTCTGCAACGTAGAGCTTCAAGTCGTCGGCCTTTTGCCACCCGTCGTCGTATCCGTCAGAGAATCCGGCGAAGGTCAGGCCTTCCGGCGGGTTCCTGGAGCCGGCCATGCGATTAAGCGCGGAGTAGGCCGTGAGAAGAGTGACATGGGCCCCCATGGCGCCGAGCCGCTTGGCAAATTGCAGAGACGGATTGATGTGGCCTTGCCCAGGGAAGAAAACCAGAAGGATTCGAAGATGGCTGGCCATGTTCGAGCTTCTGGATCTGCTTCTTCAATGGACGCTTCTGATACAAACTCCTGTCTCTATGCACACATATATATAGCCCGAGACAATGACGTCAACGGTGACGATTGGACGCCATTTTGGCCCGAGTCTTTCCGGTTAGTTTAACTGTCCTTGGATTGATACATACATTCATCAGTCTGCAATGACGAATGGATTCACTGTTAAATTGAACATACATTCATCAGTGCTGACGATGGTTTCACTGCTGAGCTGGCTTCCACCTTATCCTCCCGCTGGAGCCTGGATCTAACCACATGTTGATATTGTCCGTTGGAGAATTACTGGGGTTAGGTAAAATTGGTCGTCCCATTCTTATCATTTGAAAACATTACTATTAATAAAGTATATTACCCATCTTTATGAATAATGTATGTAAAGATCAATTTAAAATTCTTAATTCACATATCCCTGTTTTTAGAAATATCCTTCTTAACCTCCTAAATTTCAATTTGGTGAGTATTGATCATTTTTATTAATAAAGTATATGTAATTCATAGAATTTTATTAAAAACAAGAGCATTTGTAAGATTATTGATAAGTTATTTTAAGACTCAATTCGGCAACAGTTTTGCTAACGGATGTTGACGGCATTGAAATATAAAGGGCAATAAAGATATTTGCAAAACATAGGAATTCGATCACAAATTACCTTAAAAAATAAATAGTCAAATATATTTTTAATTTTTATATTTATATTTTTTATTTAAGTACTTAAATTATTATTTTAAATTTAAGTACTTAAAAAATAAATAATTTTTTTTAAGTCAATTGCATATCTCAGGACGTTTGGTTCGGGAGAAATTTTTAAATTTGTGGGTTTCATGATTTCTGATAATATTCTTGAAAATCTTTGATTTCCAAGATTTATGTATTTTTATATTTTGTTAGATTTAAACATTCTCAGAAATATTTGGTATTTTTTTTTGAAATTTTACATTCTTATATTTGATTTAAATGCAACATTCGTGAGAATATATATATTTTTTCAAAATTATCTTTATTTGATTTTTTATTTAAAAAATGAATTACTTATAGTATATAAAATATTGGGACTTACAACTTTTTAAGAAGTAATTTTTTTTTATTTTTTATACATTATATATATATGTGTGTGTGTACTTGTTAGAAGAAAGTTATGATAAAAATAATTGTAAAAGGGTTATGGGGTTGTAAGACGGTAAATGGTGTTTTAAACTTTTTATTTGTTAAAAACTTTGTAAAGTCTATGAGAATTTAGGATTTCTAACCCCTCATAAAATTTTTTTGTGGGAAAGTATCATGAGAATGTTATTTTCTCAATATTCATTTTTAAACAAATTATACCAAACACGGGAATATAAATTTTCAATCTAATATTTCCAAGAATCTAAAAATTTCTCCAATACGAAACGTCCCTTAGTATATGTTATGGGCATTTCGTGAACTGTCTTGGGCTATTGACAAGACAACTTTGGGCTAGGAGTGGTCCAATGATAAAGGCCAACCTCTCGGAGTATAACAGGCTCAAGAACAAAGATGATTTTGTGAGGTTGCATAATTGCTAAAATGCAAGCTCTGATTACGACAGTAATCGAGCTCTCGGCAATGGCTTTAGCTCGCTAGTCAACCTGATCAGCTCGCAAAGAAGACCACGAAATAGAATAACCGAATCTGATATCTATTTGTCCTTATCCTTGGAAGGCCAGACTTCACATGGTGTGAAACTTTTACTCCCAGTTTTAAGGAGATAAGAAGGGCACTTTGTCCCTCAAGAGGTGTCCTCACCACAATTAACTTTGTGTAAATTGTCTATATCCCACACTGTAAAAAGGGAATCAAAAGCTATTGTATAGGCATGACAAAAAATATATATTGTCACTCTATAAGAGAAAATCAGAGAATAGTCGTGGACTAGGCACCATTCCAGCCAAACCACGTAAAAAAATTCTTGCGCGTTGTTTGTGGATAATGTTGTTGTTCTCTTCCCTTTGCGTTCGTGATCACTAGATCAATACGGTTTGACAAATCTCGGTTGACTATTTTTGCATGTCGACAATATATTTGTTGAGAACAATTAATTCAAAGATATAATTAAAATAACAAAAAGTTTAACTATGTAATTGACTCAAAATAATAAGTTTAGACGTGTCTATAAAATACCAAAAATTTTAAGTATTTAAATGAAAAAATTGTATTAATACATGTTGACATTGAGGATTGGTCAACTGTAGTTCGTTTACACGCACTGAAAAAGTAAACACGATTTTAAAGAAAAAGAAGGGAAGAGAAAGTATGCAAGAGAGTTTTCACGTGGTTTGCTCTTAACGATGCTTAGTTCACAATTGTTTATCTGATTATTCTTGCAGAGTCACAATATGTTATTGTTTGTTGTTCTTCATATAATGGTTTTTGACCCCTATTTATAGCGTGAGGTGTTTATAATTGAGATGAGATTCCAAAATAAGAAGATATTATCACATTGATAACGCTTCCCTCTCTTATTCCTTCTAATCAAGAACATATTTCGCTTTAGTAGAGATTTGATTTGTTTAAAATCGGGAAAGATGACTCATTCTCCAATTAGGTTATTAAGAATTTTCGATAAACCCGTTCCTACTGCATTATGCGAGCTTAGCAGGCTTGCGAGGAGCTAAAGACGTAGCTTGTTGTACACACCATTTTGCAAATTGGATTTAGTTTAAGTGACCTGCGAGCTTGCTTTGTTGGTTTCGAGCCAGGGCTAATCGGGCTTCGGATGATTGGGCCGATCTGTTGGGCTGCCCTCGACCCACAATCATGCGGTCTAGAAAATACCCATAACGCTAGCCCCCCAACGCTTAGTGCGATCTGTGGATTGAGAGCTGAAGCATATTAGGCGAGGTGGGTTGTGTGGGCTACCGAGTCGCCTTTTTGGTTTCTGTCCAATCACTTCAACCTTGCTCGTTTTCAGGCTGCACATTTTGTTTTAGAGACATTTAATGCGCACGTTTCCCGTAACTACTGAGTCATTATGCTCACGGGCCCCATGACTTTATGTGTTGTCGTTAGATTTAGGGCAACTCATCGGTGTCTCGATCCAATAGTGGAACAACTCGACCTATATAAGTGAGAGAGAATTCTTTTCCCTTTTATCATGCCATTTTGAAAAGACTTTTTGCTCACGTCCTTTTCTCCTTATTTCTGACTCTGAGACTCCATTGCTGAGTGCTTCGAAACTTTTTGTCTTACTCCGTAAAGATCATTGTCGCATTTCTGTTAGATATTGCCTTTCACCTCAAGCATTTGCGATGATCAACTGAAACGGTAAGTTTTCGTAACTCGTTTTACAACTACTTTAATTCCTTCCTACTAAGTTTCTATCCACGCATTGCCTCCTGGTAATGGTTGTGTGTTTTTAGGGCGTCTGATGATGTGTTGTCCAGCCTTCGAGCTAACCTACTATAAGGGTAGCTTTATTTTGCTTTAGAGGTTTGACGGGCTGGTAGACCTAGCCCCCCTGCCTAGAGCAGTTCCCTGTTGCAAAACACGTTACCTGATAGATAGGAAGTATCCTTAGGAACTTTGATTTGTGGGGCTTGGTCCGCTTCCAGTGGCCTGACTCTGTTCCTCGTCTTCTTTCATTATAGATGTCTACCTCGGGTCAGAAGCGCTGCAACCACACAATAGGAGATGATGACACCCCAAGCCCTTTGGATCGTAGCGGAGAGGGGGTGTAAACTGCGCAAGAAGCGACCTCTCAACATACTGAGGTCGCTAAGGAACTCGTTGTAGCCTCCGATCCTGCTGCCACATTAATATCCCACTTTCTCGAGCTGGTTATATTTTAGGACAATTCTGAGATAATAAATTTTTTATTTCTTAAAAACTATTGCTAAACCATATTATTCCTCATATTCATACCAAAATTTTCATACATCATCTCAAAAGAGAATTATCATAAACATCAAATGCAAAAGTTAGAATCGAACCTAACATCTTAACATTAATCATAAATCAATTCTTATATCCTCATTAACTATAAATAAGGTTATATATCATCATTCTTCAAAATGTTCAGAATTCGAAGTAGTAGAACTTAAATATATGGGCTACATAACTACATTCAATTCATTATGCATTTTGCTAAGTGTCATTTCATACCTCATTCTTCCTCGTTTTTGCTATAATCTCCATCTGAAACATTTGAATATTTCAGGGGCAAAGCCTAAGTTAGATGATTAACATCTAACTAAGGAACAAAACATTTAATGCACATAACATCATTACTCTTATGTTTGGGTAAACCGTACCTTACTATTACCCGTCATTTTTACAGTCTCCTTATTAGATTGAGGTGTATGGGTGCACCCTTGGCAAAGTAACGACGCCAGTCCCTAATCCTAAACCTATGCAACGTATGACCATGAATCTCATCGTGCTCATATGCATATTTCATCATCAATACATGTAAATGCAAATTACATGACAGGTTTACATCAAGATATGACAACATGATAAAATCAGGTTTTTGGGTCGAACCACTTACTTTCTCAATCTTATTGGGCTATCTCGATATTCGCGGATTGTCTCGAAATATGTGCATCATCTCGATTTGCGTGCCAAACTGATAATTCGCTCAATTCACTTCAACTTAAGCCTCAAAGTACCTTGATAATCATATTTATTTAAATAAACATTAAAACCTATTTTTTTCATAATTTCTTGCATTTTCTTTTTTTTTCTTCCTATTTTTTCTCAATAAATCCAAACTAAATATTTCTCGAATATTTCACTATAACAATTCATAAAATAACATTCTTGAATTTCTAGAATTTTTTAGGAAATTTTACTCACATTGACTTAGCCTCTCAGGCTTTCTCGACATGCGTGCCCTAAACGCGTGATCGATCAATTTTCTGGCTCCGGGCATACTCCTCAAATTCTAAATTAATTCCTAGAATTTTTTGAAATTTATTAGAGATTTTTCTTCCTTTTCTTTTTCTTCTTTCCTTCTTCCCTCCTTTTGCACGCGACCAGCCTCGCCCTCGGCCACCTGCCATCGTACAATAGTCACAACCGGCCATTGAAGACTCAGGGGTACTAGTGGAAATTGAGAATAACTGAGACAGTAACGGTTTAGCTATCAAGATAGGTTTGAATCATTGAGGTCCGAGTATTAGAATGGTTTGGTATTTATTAGAATCATTAAGGTTCAAGTATTGATGTTTGCCTTTCTCAGATGGAGAGGACTCGAAGAATCTTGGATCTCAATGAGCGAGATGAGGAAAATGGTAGTAGCAGTCATCGTGGTCGCTCAGTGAGTCGCGCCACAAGCAGTTGCCGTAGTCGCTCTACAAATTCTTCTACGAGTAATCACCGTAGCCGTTCAACAAATCGCGCCACGAGCAGTAGATGACAAGAAGAGCAATCAGGTCCTAGTGAAAGTAGGCTTGATCGAATAGAGTGAATTTTAGAGGGCGTGCTGACACATGTAACAAGGAACGAGCCGCCAAGGCACACACCCCATGTGCTGGATCAGTATCGTCGGCAAAGACCCCCGGTGTTTAGAGGAAAAGCGAGAGATGACCCCAGTGCAGCTGAGTACTAGATAGAGCAAACTAAGAAGCTGCTCCAACATCTGCAATGCAGTGACAAAGAGAAGGTTAATTGCGCTACATTCATGCTAGAAGAAGAAGCTGCACGATGGTGGCAATCAGCCCATCGGGCTCTACAAATGACACCTAGGCAAGCAACGCAAGATCTAAGGCCAAGATGAGCTCAGCCGATAACTTGGGAAGTATTCAAGGAAGCTTTCAATGCTAAGTACTTTCCCCAAAGCTGGAAAGAAGAGAAGACTTGGGAATTCATGAAGTTGAAGCAGACTGATGAAATGTCAGTAACTCAATACGATGTCAAGTTCACCCAACTGATCAGATACGTGCCTATGTATGAAATTGACGAGAGACAGAAGGCACAAAAATTTGTGGGTGGATTGAAAGTGGATCTACAACAAGCTCTTAGCTCATGTACCATCAACACTTACAACGAGGCGCTGGACAGGGCTCTGACCACCGAGATGAATATACTGGGTGTAGGACTGATAAGATCTGATGAAAAGAAGAGAGATTCGAAAGGCACGGAGCATAAGTCAGGAGGGAAAAATTTCAAAGATAGCAAACCGTGTCCCCGATGCAATAAAGAACACCCAGGAAGCAATTGTTCTCAAGGGCATATCACGTGTTTTTCATGCGCCGAAAAAGGACATAAGGAAAAGGACTGCCCTAAAAAGAAAGATGTACCTCCCACTGGGGATCGAACGGGGATCACATGCTACTCGTGCAACCAACCTGGTCACTACGCTAGTGAATGTTTGAAAAGACAAAAGAGGGATCAACCTGGGAAGATAAACATGACGCCATGACCTCGCACCGAACGAGTCTACTGCTTAACAAGAGAGGATGAAGAGGTCTACCCTGGCTTGGCAAGAGATGATGAAGAAACCCATCCGACAATGATTAAAGATATGCCGAGTTAATTCAATGTTATCAATTTCTGTATCATCATGGCATACGCATTAGCCTTAGAATCGGTTAGGAGTCAATAAAATGTATTTTGAGGACACGATTGGAAATAATAATAAGTATTATAAATTATTTTGGGATTCATGTAACTGCCGTTTAGAGCTACAACAGGATATTTTGGAAAATAAAAGACGTGTCTGGTAAGCTCGGATCATATGGAGATATAAGTTATGAATAATTGCTAAGAATTATGAATGGTACTGAGGACATTTAAATTGGGAGTCATTAGCGATAGCAGTGATATAATTATCACGGACCAAATTTCGAGGACGAAATTTCTTTAAGGGGGGAGAATGTAATACCCGAGAGTAATTTGAGGACAAAAATGATATTTGGTAAAGGGCGCAAATGAAATTTTGAGAAAAAATAAGACTATAGGGTACACTAACACAGTTTTGGACGACCGAATTAGTTAGAGGAAGTAACCCGGACCCTAGATAGCCAAGGAAAATGGTATAGTAATGACAAGTGATTTAAATTATGATTTTTAGTGATAAAAGAAATGAGATCGGGAACAATTTTCGATACAGCTAAAATATAGCTGACAGTTAGGTCGTATTACCGAATTGTTATAAACGATATCCAAAAAATCAACATAGTGTGTCTAGGACTAATATTTAATGTATATAACAACCCTTACGTGGTTTCGGGTTGAATCGGATGGATTTGAGGTCAAATCGATCAATCGGGTCTAAGTATAATTTTCTAAAAATGCCTGAGGGAGGTCAAAACGGTAAATTTTCAAGAATTTCAAGGGAGAAATGACAAGTTCTAATCTTGAGGGTCTTAGTGATGGTGCTAGAAAGATCAGGGACTTGAGGATAAGGGCCAAAATGCAAAAGAGAAATTCTAAGGGGTTAAACTGCAATTTTTAGAAAGTTGTACATGTATGGCCGATTTGGCCGGAAAATCTGACGATTTGGCAGCCTAGGTTCGTCAGGGCATGGCCTAGGGTAGTCTAGGAGGCGTGGCGATGAAGCTTTGGTCGGAAATTGGGCACGGGGGGTTCAGATTTTGGCTATAATTAGCCAAAGGTTTCGGCCGAATTTGAATCATCAAATCGCTCAAGTTTGAGAGCGAATCGAGGGAAACCAATAAGGGGCTTTTGATCCTTGAGGGAAGAGGATCATTTCTGGAGATTTTGGGAATTTTTGGGGCGGTATAGATGTGTTTTTGCATTCGGCCGTATGTATATATATATAACGAGTAAAGGTGAAATCGGGTTGTAGAGTGATCGATCGAGGGAGCTAATAAGGGGCTTTTGGTCGCAAGGTTATGGGTAACTGATCTGGAAGGTTTCGTGTCAATTGGAGTTCGAATCGAAGGTGAATTTGGCTCGTCGGAAAACGTAAAGCTTCGCCGGAGCCGGACTGTAAATCGTCAAATCAGGCTATTTTCGGTGACTTTTCCGGCCATGTGATGGTTCCATTGTGATCGAATTGAGGAGAGCTTCAAGGTCGTGTCGTCGGATCAGCCATCGGAGCAGGTCGCCGGAGAAGATGACCGGAGGTATTTTTTGTAATTTTTAAATACTGAAAATATAGAAAATTCAAGAAAAAATAAAATTAAAGGGAATAAAATTATGAAAAAATATCCAGAAATTCAATAAAGATGAATAGTTTATTTTGATAAATTTTTATCTTGGAAATTTCTTGAGGAGATAATTATTTTGGATTTTTTAAAGGAAAGGTAAATGGAAAATAAATGGGAGGGATTTTTATAAAATTCTGAGAAAATTCCAGAAGGATAAGGGATTTATTTTATGAGTTTTGGTGATTTTTTTGGAGGAGATTCGAAGTAAATCAAGAAGAAATAAATTTTCTCAAGAAAAAGCAATTATGGAAATTTGAGAAAATCTGGAAAATTCCCAGAAAATTCCAGTGGCTTATAAATATTTTTTTATGAATTCTTATGGAGAAAAATTTGAAGAAAATGCTTGAATAGATATTTATTTGGAATTATCGAGAGAAAAAAAGGAGAAAATTAGATAAGATTATGAGAAAATTGAGAAAATAGATATTTATTTTCCTTTGAATGCATACGATGTCTAGGGTATCATTAAAGCTCGAGGTTGAACTAGAGAGTGCCTGGCACGATAATCGAGGTCGATCGGGCTCGCTTTTTGAGGAATTTTGAATTTAGCCCAAGGTAAGTGGTTCTACCCGAAAAGACTTTAAGTAACATGTGAATGGTTTACTGTGAGTGTTCTTTCCTATGGCTTGGTTTATTATGATGGATTGTCCAAACGGTTATTTACACATGCATTAAATTTCGTACGGTAAATTGCATACATTGAAATGTTGGTTTTAAGCTATGCATGTTATGATTTTCGACATTGGCTTGTTTTGTGTCGTCCATGTGGGACGTGGGTTGGTAAACTGTGATGTAGCCCAAAGTGACAGCACTCGGGATGCGTACCTAGGATTAATGCTAAGTGACCACTTGGGACGGGGCTGAGATGGACTTCACCCTACGGGACCCAAGTGGCGGGGCTGAGAGTGGACACCACCCCGGTTGTTGGCTCAAGTGGTGGGGCTGCGAGTGGACTCCACCCTAGGTTCCTTTGAGTAATAGCATTAATGCCGAGGTGACGTCGATTCAGAGGATAGTGTTGATGTGACACTCTTGGGGTTAAAGTTGCGTTGGGTTTTGGAATGCTTTTGAGTAGGAGCGTAAAGCTTAACAATGACAATGGGGTGATTCTCGAGTTCATATGTCGAGGTTGTTCCTCTTAAGCAGGGCTGGTTTGCCAATGGATCGGTGTGGTCATGTCGCCTTTAGAGAGATTGCATTTTCCCCGGTTAGGGTTAAATGCTATGTGGGATTCTCTTAGGCTGGTGCATGTCAGGATTTATCGGTTTTATGCATATGATTTTGCGTTTCTGCATGAAAATATTTTTGAACTCTCACTTAGATGATTCAGCATCTAATTTGGACTATGTCCCTAGAATATTCAAACGTTCCAGGTGAAAGCAATGGCACCAAGGGAAAAGATGTCGTCGAGATGTAGCTGCTAGGTTCAGTTTTCGTAAGTCTTTGTCTATGATTACGATGTTCAGAGATGATATAATATTTCGATATTTTCATGTGAAACATCGATTTGGTTATTGTAAAAAGAATTGTCAGTTATATATATCATTGAGGTTTCGATCTTGCTTCCGTTGATATGATTGATAATATCTGTCTTAGTCTATTAAATTTCGATATGCTGAGAAGGTACGATCGGGATTGTCGGGAAATGTCTATGATGAGGGTATGTATGTCAAGAGGTTTATGTTGTGTGTATGATATTGAAAAAAAAAAAAAATCCCGAGATCTCGAGGTAATGCACGTTCTGGGAAAACGGGGCGTTACAACACGACTTACCTTTTTCCATGTGGCAATGGTTGCTACTCTTGACCATGGCTGCTGGCCACTTGCTGCGGTCACCTCTGCTTCTCCCGCTTCGCCGCCACCCATCCTCGCTCTGCCCAGCTTCCATCTCGGCCAGCCATGGCCGATTGGCCCTTCCTCTCGATCCCTCATCTCTTTCACTCTCTCTATCTTTTTCTCTTGCATTTGCTCTCTTCAACCTCACAACCAAGCCAAGCTCTCAGCCTTTCTTCTTGCATTTTAGATCTCAGATATGAGAGAATCCTAGGCAGGCAGCATGCGCATACATATATATACATATATACATATTACACATTTTAACCCCAACCTCTTGTTAATTATCCTCACAAAATTCCTTAATTTCGCTTAGGGATTTTGATAATAACTCTTGGACCTTCCAAGACCTTAAAATAATTACCTTCAAGCCACACAATATCTCATTTTATCAAAATTAATAATCGGTATTTACTCGATAAAGACTGATTTCGTCCCTACGCATTCACAAGACCTTTGTTTCATCCCGAAACCAATTCAGGGTTGATATTTACAAAAAATTGAAGCCCCTCGAGGTCCCATTGACTTTCCGAAAGTCCCATACGGTAATTAGATTTTTCAGCCTAAATCATAGCTGTATTTTAAGTATACCGAAAACAATCTCAATTTCAATGTCTTTTAATACGATAAATTCTATCTCAGAATGCTCATCGATACCATATCATTTTGCTTAGACATTTACACTCCAAGACATTCCCTGCCATTGATTCGGTATTTATAACTGTAAAAATTTATATTTAAGCCCCTAATCTTTTGATAATTTCACCTATGGCCTAAGTTAAAATTACTCTTGATTCCTTTAAAAAATTTGGGATATTACAGCCATTTTACGAGTTGCGGATAAGCACCAAGCTTGCGAGGTGTTCAAACACTACCCCTCCAAAGCAACATTTGGCGATCTCAAGGCGTACGCTTCGGAGTACCGACTACCTAGAGGTTGCCGCATCATGGTGCCTTCCCCAAATGATCACACGGTCTATCCTCTACTGGGGTTCATTGCCATTAGTCCCTAACACTTGGAGTTCAGCTTCAGGTTCCCTGTTCCAGCCTACCTCATAGACCTCCTAAACAACCTCGAATTTTTCCCCTTTCAACTCACTCCAAATTCTTATGCTCAGCTTACTTCTTTAGGCATCCTTTTCAAAAGGAAAAATCTTCCCCCTCCTTCACCAAAAATCTTTAGACATCTCTACTCTTTTAAGGGTATGAAAGACAGGTTGTACTACATGTTGGCTTGTTCATCTAACTATAAGAAACTTTTTCCCCAAGGCAAAGCCAAGGGGAAGTCCAATGTGGGCGATTATAAAACCCATTGGTTTTACATCTCAAGTTCCTCCCTTCACAGCCCGAGGAGCTTCAGCTTTGTCCTCGTTCTAGGTAGGCGAGTCTTAGGTCGCATCATCCTTTCCTTCAAAGCCTCAAGAACTTTAGCTTACTTTTTTTTTTATACTCTATTTCGCAAATGTCACCGACGCAAAACCTGAGCTTACCAACACTGAGGTTAAGGAGCTCGAAGTTCTCACAAAGGGAAAGACAGACTCGGACGACCTCAAGCTCACCGACCTACTGCTTCGTTCCTACTAGCTCGCTCCTCTTCTTGATTGTAAGTCCATTAGGGACAAGAAGGATATTAGAGTTCGAGACACACGAGATGTAACGCCCTGCTTTTCTCGAGTGTTAAATAACTTAGGAATTTCGAGAATATTTTTTTTTCAACATAAACTCAATATAATCATTTTTCGACAATCCCGTTCTACCTTCTCAGCATACCAAAATAAGAATCAATAAGCTGAGACAGGTAATTATCATAAATGCGGAAGCAATAATCGAAACCTGATATGGTACATAACCGAATTTACTTTAATCATAACACAAGAATCCGTACCATTGTATCATAAAATACTTAAATGCGTGGAGACTCATTTCTCGAAATAACTACTAAGCACCTCAGATACAATCTAATGATGCCTCAAAAATACATTAAATCGTAACAATTATACATGATCATCAATATAGTATAATTTTCTAAACATGACTAAAAATATATCCTGAATCCTCATGAAGGAGCCAAATATCGAAAATAACTCGTTGAACCTATTGGCCACGTCATCACGTGCCGTTACATCTCAATCATCCCCTTGCCATACTTGCAAATCCTAACTAGAACGTTTGAATATTCTAGGGGCATAACCCAATTAGAGGATGAATCTTCTAGTGAGTGTTTAGAAACATGACACATGAATGCATGATGCAATAATATGAACAATCATATGCCCTAGTATAACTTCCTTGGCCTTCCAGCATGGCACAGAACCCTAGGCAGAATCCCGACCTGCTTTTAGGATAATCCTAATGTTGTTCTATCAATTTTCTTTGAAGAATTACGGCTACACTATATGGGCGACATCCCAATCCCATGCACGAGTATCAATATGCCAATAATATCGAGCCATACAAAAAATCATAATCCATCGATGCAATAATACATGTATAAATATGACAGGATGCTCATATAATACATTTAACTTAGCCACTTTCATGACTATTATGCTTAACCTAGGCAAAATATAACATGTATAAGTTTTTAGAAAAAACCACTCACCTTTAGCATGAAGTTCGGAATATCTCAAAAAACGTGCACCGCCTTAATTTTCGTGTCAAATCTCAAAAGTTGCACAAATCACTAATCCTCGAGCATAACAATCCTATAAAACATATTTATCACGGAATATATCAATATTCGAATTTCCTTACATTTTTCTCCCATTTTCGTTTATAAAATTCTAAATAAATACCTCTTTAACTATTTTCTCCAATCTTTTTTCACAACAAAGCTGGTCGATGCAGAAATCGAGAAATCAGGAAGGCAAACACAAAAAAAAATTTCACAACCCTCTAGAATACAATTTTCTAGGAATTTTTGAATTTTTCTCACATTTTTCCATGCACGCATGTGCCCCCATGAGCCGCGCGTGGCATCTATGTGTGAAAGCCGTGCGTGAAGGCCACGCTTTGGCCTACTTCTCTAGCGACGGAATTTCAATGAGTTTAGAACACCGAAAAATTGGTTTGATAGTAGTTATACGTACCGAATCGACTGTAGGGAATGCCTCGGAGTGAAATTATCTAAGAAAAATTATATGGTCTCAACGAGCGTATCGAGATAGGATTTATGGTATCGAAAGAAATCAAATTCGGAACGATTTTTGGTACAGCCAAAATGTAACTGCCATTTAGGCTGTAAAATCGAATCGTCATATTGGACTCCCAAAAAAATCAACGGAACCCTAGGGGGGCTCCGATTTTGCATAATGAGTAATCCTTCAGTAGTTTCGGGATGAAACAATAACCCAGTGAGGACACTGGGACAAAATCGTCCAAATTGAGTAACTTTGAAGTTATTAATTTTGTATTTTCGGTATTGTAATACAAATTAATTTAAGGTTTAAGGGGCATAATTGTAATAAAAGAATTTCCCTAGTGATATTATGAGAAAATTGAGGATTAATATGCAATTTTCTATATCTATTATTGTGATATATAGTATGTATATATATATAAATATGGATGTGCTGTGTGTGCGTGGGATGGAAGCAACCCATTCCTCTGCAACTCCATATCTTCACCCCCATGCCCTGCAACTCCAGATCAGCCACGTTCTGTAAGATTTGTGAGTGTTTCTCACGTAATGAGGTATGGCCTCAGTGAGGAAAGAGAGTAGTCGAGCGCTTATAAATAGAGAGGAGGGTTGAGAAGCAAAGGGCAAGCCAATAGTCGAGTGAAGCTTAGAGTAATGGCAAAATCGACTGAGGCAACGAGCAACCAACCGGAGGACGAGGGAGAGCCGGGAAGTGAGAAAGAGGTGGCCGGAAGCAGCCGAAGCTAGCTGCAAGGGGCGGACAGCAACCATGGCCGCAAGCTGCGGCCATGGCAGCTCAAGCGTGAGCTCCAGCAGCAAAGCAGCAGCGATGGAAGACGCGGCAACAAGTGACGCAGAGAAGGTTGATCACGACGAGGGGTGACGCGGCTGGCTAGAGGCAGCCGGAGGAGGCCGTGGTTGCGGCTGGCAGTGGCGGAGGCAGGCTGTGAGTGGCCGCGGTGATGGCGCACAGTGGTTGTGCGCAGGGTGCAGAAGAAGAAGGAGAAGAAGAAGAAAGAAAAGAAAAGAAAATGAAGAAAAAAAGAAAGAAAAAGAAAAAAAAAGAGAGGAAGAAAAAGCTGATTCGTGGAAGCAGGGAAGAAGAAGGTGAATAGGAGAAGAAGAATAAAGAAAATAAGAAAAGAAAAAAAGGAAAAAAGAAAAGAAAAGAAAATAAAATAAAAGAAAGAAAAAGAAGAAAAAATAGGAAAAATTCTTGAAAAAATTTCAAAAAATAGGATTTAGTGATTTATTATTATTCCGGAGATTTTGGCAAAGAAAAATTGTCCTGGCATGCTTTTTGAGATTAGGGCACGCATACCGAGAAAACTAGAGAGGCTAAGTCAAGGTAAGTAAATTTTTTTAGAAAATTTCAGAAATTCAAGAATATTATTTTATGAATTTTCGTAGTGAAATATTTGAGAAAATATTTTAGAAATATTTAATCTGAATTTATTGAGAAAAAATAGGAAGAAATAGAGAGAAAATTACAGAAAATGCCAGAAATTATGAAAAAATAGGTTTTAATATTTATTTAAATAATTATGGTGATTAGGATGTTTTGAGGTAGCCCGATAAGCTTGAGAAGGTAAGTGGTACTCCCCAATTAAAGTTATTTTTATGGAAAATGCTTGGTTTGTAAGTGGTACTCCCCAATTAAAGTTAGTTTTATGAAAAATGCTTGGTTTGTAAGTGGTTTATGTTTCTCGAAAATGTTTTTATCATATTGACATGCCCTGATATGTATCCATCACGTAGACTGCATACGTGACATGACTATGAAATGCATGAATACATGTTGATATCATTGATCACTCGCATTTGAGGCCGTAGGGAGTACGATCTGGCACTGCTGCTTTACCAATAGTGCACCTATACACCCCGACTTCGAAAGAGGTGGCCGCAAAAATGGTAGGTAGCATGAGGGGTGCAGTTGAAACCTACGATGAAAGACATTGCATACACACATGACATAGCATTATGTACCCTTACTTAGATGATTCATCATTTAACTTGGGTTTTGCCTTTGAAATATTCAAACGTTACAAGTGGAGATTGTAGCAGATTCGAGGATAAATAAAGCATGAAATGGCACTTAGCAGGGTGCATGAAGAATGAAATGTATGTTATGTAGCCCATGTATTTAAGTCTGCTACTTTGAATTTTGAACGTTTTGACGAATGTTGAATTTATTTATGATTAATGTTAAGATATTAGGTTTCAATCTTTGCTTCTGCATTTAATGTGTGTAATGATTCTCTTTCGAGATTAATATATGAGAATTCTGGGACGGATTCAACGAATGATGTGGTTTAGCTTTAGTGTTTGAAAGAAAAATTTTATTATCTCGAAATTGTCCCAAGTTATAATGCGCTCGGGAAAGCGGGGCGTTACAACACTTTCGGTCGAAAAGTTTGACTATTTTCGATCATGCTAAGGCCGATTGTCGGCCAAGATTGGGTCTAGGGCCTTGCCCTGAGGTCCCTTACCACTTTCTTGGGCCTCTCATGGCTGATTTCGGTGATGGGATGGAGCTTGGTCGGCTATGGTTTCCAAGCTCTTTTAAAAATTACACTATCACTCTCTCTTATTCTTGAATTGCATTTTGGCCATTTCCACAAGGTCCATGGGTTTTCTCACATTACTGTTGAGACCCTTACGTTCTAAATTTCTCGTTTGACCCTCGAGATTTCCAGAAATAAGTCATTTTGACCTCCCTCGGGTATTTTTAAAAATTATACTTTGGCCCGGACTTATACTTTGCTTGCAAAACACCATTGTTTCACCTAGAAACCACTTTTAAGGGTTGTTTATCAGCCCAATTTGACTCTTTTAAGGGGTTCATTGACTTTTTGGAAGTATCTTAAGACAATTTAGTTTTTCAGCAAGATTAAAACCTGTGCCAAAAATTGTCTATGATCTGATTTCTCTTTATGTTAAAAATCATTCCTCGAGATGCTTGTCACTACCGTATCATTTTTCTTAGATATCTCGGCTCCAAGGCACTCCTTGCAGTTGATTTAGTAAATTTTTTAGGCTATTTAGATACCAATCTTCCCCGAAATTCTATTTTTCTAATAAAACACTTATTCTCAAATAATCCCAATTTCTTGGGTATTACATGAGAGATCTACTTCGTTTTCGAGGCGGTGGCCGTAAGTGAAAGCTTGAGCGGGAAATGCGAGGTGGCTTGTAAAGCGATGACTGAGATTGTTGTAATGGTGAAGCTGAAGCTCCGCAAGCCCAACCAATCCGCGACTTCCCCTATTGTCGTTTCTTCATCTCATTCTCCTACCAGTGTTCGAAAAGCGGAATCTCGTTCCTAGGGAACCAACGAGAATCGTTATGTCATCGCTCTAGATGCCCCGTCCCAACGAGAACAGTCGCACTATCTCTGCCAGCGTCGATCTTTAATGCGCAGCCTACCCCTACCTCGCACATGAGGCGACCGCGGCTGCAGCCGAGCTTTTCCTGTTACCAGGAGAAAAAGAAATCCTTCCTCTATCTCGCCCCATCTCATCCAAGCCAAGCAGGGAAAAGAAAAAAGGTGGCAGCCTCGTCTGAGAAGGCTGCACCTGAGGTCATGCCTGGGAAGGTGTACTTCGACACTCTTCTCGATGGCTTGGATGGGATCTTAGGTACTTTCGCCAAAGTCCTAGAGAAGGAGCAGCTTAAGGGCGAACAACTCTCAAAGCTGCTGGTGCTACTTCCATGGAAGAGCTTCGAGTTCTCTTCGTGATGTTCCCAGGCCAAGGTCACATCAATCCATCACTCCAACTAGCCAAGCTGTAACACCCCGTCTCGCCAGGCGTGTCACTATAAGGGTATTCCCGGGATTTCTTTTTTTTTTTCTCTTTAAGTTACACACGTGCGGTATTTCAAGAACAATCTTCACATGCAGAAACAAAACCCCGCGAACCCCAGTCTTGCCCGTTTAACTATCAAGATCAATAATCTTAAACTAAACGAGTCTTAATACAACGCAGCGGATACACTAATACCAAAACACCATTGTATTTCCATAGCAAAATACTTAATACAGATCAAATGATAAAATCGCTATTATACAACTGTTCATTTACAACCTGAAATACATACTAAAGCCTCCAAACGATACAACGACTAACAAACTAAGCACCATTGGCCCTCAACCGGCCACATCCTTGCCTTCGCAGCAGTCCCTGGCTGGAACATTAAACGTTCCAGGGGCATAACCCAGATTAGATGATAAACATCTAAGTGAAGGTATGAAACAGTTATACAATGCATGAAAGACATACGAACATGACATACTATACGACAACATGCAAGACACGTCTAACTCGAGATATCACCTTGACATACTTAATCCCTCGAATGTCCCACTGTGACACACGTTCACCTGGTCCAACGTTAATCCCTCGAGTGCACCGTCGTGACACCCGTTCACCTGGATTAATATTGTCCCAATCTCAAGTAGACCCCATCCCGCCCCATACGGACCCAACGATGCAATTTAAATGATATGAAAATTACACGCCATGTACCAACATTTTAAAATAAAACAGTTAATGCAATGTAGCAAATATCGACACAATGATCATAAGCAAAAGCCTTGTAAAACAATCTATGTCTAGGAGGGTATAACCGCTCACTAGAACTCACCACAGGCACCTAAAAACACTTCCAAGACAAGGAAAAAGTTGGAATCAAACCACTCACCTTGAACGAATTTGGATTGCCTCGATCCTTGTGCACGACCTCGATTTGCGTGCCAAGCCCCAAATACTTGAACTTGTGCTCAACCTCAAGCCAAGATACTTCCTAAACATCATATTTAATTAAGGAAGCATTAAAATCTATTTTCCTCAATTTTTCCATAATTTCCTCTATTTTCTCCCAACTTTCTCCTCGTTAATTCCAAAATAATTATTTCTTCAACTATTTTTCGAAATATTTCAACACAATAATTCCTAGAATAATTAAATAAAAATATTGGAATTAAAATTACCAAAATAGCCCTTCGCACGCGCTCTCACGCGCCCTGCGCGTGGAGGCTGGCGCGTGCAGCCACGCGCGTCGTCTTCTTCCTCAAGACCCGCCGG
This sequence comes from Diospyros lotus, assembly GCF_014633365.1. Taxonomy (NCBI): domain Eukaryota; kingdom Viridiplantae; phylum Streptophyta; class Magnoliopsida; order Ericales; family Ebenaceae; genus Diospyros; species Diospyros lotus. Next base: position 33,936,684 of record NC_068347.1, on the reverse strand, counting down.
CGACGACCCCTCCGATGACCGATCTAAGCACACCCCCTTCAAGCCCTCGGTGAGTCGATCCCAACGGCACCATTTTTAGGCCGAAAGCTCGCCGAAAAATGGCCCAAACGGCCAGTTGCAGGTCGGCGGTGGCGGACCGCCTCCGATTCTCGGCCGAACTCAAACAACCCTCAAACTCACACCAAAATGCTTCAAATTACTCCCAATCTCTTCTCCTCAATGCAAGGATCAAAAGCCCCTTAATCACTCTCTCAAAAACATCCAAAAACACGATCGATTTTGAGCTCCAAAATCCGAAACCCTCGGCCCCTTTTATACCCAAAAACCGGTCGAAATCTGGCCAATCACCGGCCATAGCTTGGTCACCAAGCATCCTTGCGCCGGCTACCACCTCCCCCAGGTCGCCCTTGGCCATCCCTTTGCCGAGATCGGCCTCCACGTGCAAAGATTTGCGGCGGCCGAAATCTGGTTGCTGTGTTCACACTATGCAAGTTTGATAATTTGCACTTTCACCCCCTTGACTTTCCAAATGACATTTATGCCCCCTTCCAAAGCACCCCTAATAAATCCAAATATACCTCTAAGTCCCACAAGTTTAGTACATCTCATTTGACCCTCAAGATTCCTGAAAGATTACCGTTTTGACCTCTCTCGGGTAAAATTAGAAAATTGCACTTAGGCCCGATTGGTCAAATTGACCTTAAATCCATTTGATTCAACCCGAAATCGCTTAAGGGTTGTTCTACACATTAAATACTAGTCCCCAACATGCTCCGTTGACTTTTTGGATGTCTCCTACGTCTATTCGGTTTTCCTCAGCCCGGTCAATAGCTGTACCGAAAACTGTTCCTGATCCAATTTATTTAATCACTAAAAATCATAATTCGAATCACTTGTCGATATTATACCATTTTCCTTGGCTATCTAAGGTCTGGGGTACTCCCTCGAGCCACTTCGGTCTTTTAAGACTGCAATAGTGTGTCCTAAAGCCTTATTCTTTTGATAATTCCACTTGTACCATTTATCAAATATTATTTATGACCTCAAATCATTCCTGGGTATTACATTCTCCCCCCCCTTAAGAAATTTCGTCCTCGAAATTTTGTCCGTGACAATTGTATCACCACCGGTGTTAATGACTCCCTAATGTAATGCCTTATATACCATTTCTAGTTCCTAGTAATCTTTCATAACTTTTATCTCCATAGGGTTTGGGTTTACCAGACTCATTTCTGATCTTCCAGAATATCCCATTGTAGCTCTATACCTACGGCTACTCGAATCCCAAAATAATTTATAAAATCCAATATCACTTATAACTGGGTCCACAAAACCTATTTTATTTGACTAATAATTCTCCCAACCACTCTTATGTTAATGCATATGTCATGATCATGCAAAGATTGAACTAGCTTGGATGCCATTTTTGCACAGAATTTGATAATATTGAATTTACCCAGCTACCATCATTGCACAGAAATTGATAACATTGAACTTACCCATCTGCCATTATTGCACAGAAATTGATAACATTAAACTTACCCAGCTGTCATGATTGCACAGAAATTGATAACATTGAATGAACTCAACGTATCTTTCTCAATTATCATTACCTTGGTTGCATATTAACTTTAAAAAAATAACTTCTTAGCCTCTTACAGCTGGTCATGCAAATTATCCATTTAGGTCTCTCAAAACACAATTTCTTTTACTGGAACCTAACATCCTGACATGTTACTATTTCTCTTTCAAACACCATCCATCAATCAAATCAATTTATCTCAACACAGAATTCTCGTGTCGTTTCAATTTATTGACAACATTCCCTTTTTATGTACGTCCATCACTTGTGACTCCTCAACCTAGTACCGCCAAATGCTTTACTTCAACTAAACGGTGCTTTCCATATTCTTCCACATGAGAAACAATTTTTCTATTGAGTTAAACAAGATTCCTCTTATCCTTGATTCTTGGAATAGATTTAATCTCGTTCCTCCCTAGGCGATCTACTTTTCATACTACTTCCTTAAATGAAAACCTTATTGAATAACCTTTGATTCTTACCGAGTCTTTAGCAACACCTAGCATAACCTTAATAGCTTGACCTACTGTCTTTTAACCCAAATAAAATTTCCTTAGTGGAATTGGAAACTCACGTCTTCTTTTATAACAACTCACTCATATGTTTTCTCAAAATCGCAACATGTTTCTTGGAAAGAGCAACACTTTTCTTTACTTACCAACATATAACTTACCACATCCTCATGTTGATTTTGTCTCTTTTAAAGATCAACTCATGTTTTCGAGAGTATCAAGATATACCTATTGTTGCTTCAATCTTTTTATATCACCAAAAGTAAAATTTGAGACAACTAAATAGAGCCTATTGCTCACAATTTCTGGGGCGCGTAATATTAAATACACTACCAAAACCAGGTAAATAATCGTAATTAAATTCTTCCAAAGGCCATATCAAAAAAAACAATTGTCCCACCATTTGCTTAATCTGGAAGCAACTCCACAACATATGTCTATACCAAGGACTATTCTACCTCGACCTAGGAGCATAATTATTATTTCATCACAACTCCTGAATTCCCAGGCTAACTAATCATTTCTTAGTAACCTTAACTTCACGAATTTCTGTCGTGAATGAAATTATCCTAGAAGAATCCTTCACAAATCTCTGTTAACATCTTGCCAGATTTTGTTTTGTCACTTGAGATTACTTTTCCTTCTTTCGATTTTTTTTTTTGATTATCGACTACCATATTCCACATAGCAATTAACCTGCTTAGGTCATCTTCCAATCCTTCTACCTTTCAATAATGATTTAGGGATCCTACCACGATGCTCTGGTCCCTAGGAACTTGGACTCTAAACCATACATAACATCCTCAGTGTTGTCCCAAACTTTGGCACCTGACTGTCTCCACAGTTCACTGTGTTGCTCCAATTTGTAGGTATCACACTCCAAACCGCGAGCCAACCACCAGTCCTCTGCCTTGGTCCTTAGGCTCAGATCCATTGTTACAAACCAACACCAATGGTGTTATTGTTATGCTTAGAATTCCTCATTCTATCTCTGAGAGCTACAGTGGTTCTATTGGTACTAATCCAACTCCCTGATCTTTTGGCTTCCTAATGTTCTTTTCCAGAGTAACACTCAATCGTATCGAGCACCCTTATCCTAACCATTCCTAAGACTTCGGATTTCTTTCCCACAATTTAATCTCTTTTACTTTCCAAATTTGTTATGCATGTGACGGAACCTCACGCTCCTATTGCTGCTCTTGCAGACGTTCATAATTTATCAAACACTCCAGCATCAATTGTATTTCCAGTTTATTATTTTCTAAATTTATACTAGATAGTTCAACCATATTTTCGTCACGGCCGTATGCTTAATCTATTACAAGATTTATTCCTCGATTGACTTTCAACTAACACTCACTATACAGGTTAATATGTCAATCATTCCTATTGCTTTGAATCTATTAGGACCAACTTCAATTTTGCTAAGACCTAATCAAATTCCAAGATATCTTTATGAGCTTAATCAAGCTTTAGCAAGCCTCAATAGTAATACGCATAATTCCCTTATCCCAAGATTTTTTTTTTTTTCTAATTTCCAATGTTCGTTTTAAATCACAAATCTCTAATCTATCGTTGTTCCCTATATTATTTACAATCTCAAAATCATCGAGTAAGGCTCCATTTTGCAAATTCTCTTTAAGCCAAAAGATTCTTTTAACTTCCAAGGGAAAATCCTAATCCTCGAAACATGCAAACTTTACGTTCTACATCCTATTAACTTCCGATCATAGCTTGATCCTAACTATAGCCAATTTACGGTCGATCCCTCTTTGTCTCGTAGTCACTATTCGAAAATCCTATATCATCAAGATTTTATTCAAAAGGAAAATTCCCACTATAACCTAGAGCATTTTATTCAAGCTAATTACTATCGAGAAAAACTTCTAACACCTCAAACAAGAATTTGATCCTTACTTAGTTTCGATTCATTTTTCTTGTCTAATCCTAAACTAATATCCTCGATACAGTTCTCTTTCTTTTTTTTTTTTTTATCATCTCCCAAAACTTCCATAAAACTTAAATCTACGTCTTAACTCTCTCTGTCCTTGAATAACATATGACTCGTCCCTATGAGTCGTTTTCTTAAGGTATTATTTCTTTATTATCTCTGTCATCAATTCCGATTTTTCTATCTCAATATCCCTACCAACACTTCTGGATTCCTAAAATCCTCAAGCTCTGTTCTCTAAAGCACTTATCGAATCATCCTGAGTTTCTTATCGGGTCGTTCCTTAGGATCCTCAATCTATACCAAGTCATTCTTTTCCTTGAATCCTTATACCATTCGATCAAACCTGACTTACAATTAGGATATGCCATATTAAACTAATCGTCCACAACTTGTTTCTTTTTAATAACCACCAGTTATCCCAACATTTAGTGAGATTGATTTTAACTAATGATCTTCAATCTACGGTTTTCGATTCTTACGAATCCTCAGTTATGGTTTGTCGAACCAACCTTACATTCGACCCATATTGTTTGATGCTAACTCCCAATCCAACGTTTCATCACTCAGCAAAAATCTAGTATTCTTCAATTAATAATGTCAAAGACTTCAACCGACAAACCCCCAAATCTCTAAGCAGGGATTTTATCTTTATGACCTATCGGCTCCCCTCCTCTAAGTCTCCGTTCGAGATTTTCACTAGTTAGCCCTAACTGAATCCGTTCTTCTTAAGTCCTCAATTTGGATATCTAACTTAACCTTAAGATCTTCAAGTCGTTTTTCTTTCCCACGCCCTTGACAGGTTCTCCTAATAATCTCCATCGTTTCGATTATCTTTGTCAAGGCATGACACCACCATTATTTACCATGTCCCAAACGGGAGGGTACTAAGACAATTCACTAAGATTCTTCCGAAAGAGATTTTATACTATACTTCAAGTTGTACCAGAATTACCAAAGTATTTATTCCTCAAAGGTTTTGGATTATATATCTCTTTCATTTCGACGACCCTCTTCACTAGCTTCCTAATTTCCAAAAGATGTGAACAGAACTTGTTCGTCTTCTTTTGACGCTGAAAGTATATTCAAATTGAAAACCTCAAATTTCACCTCTCTAGAGTCTCCATACTATTTCGACTATGTGCCGAATGTCTTCTAGAATCCATAATCCCGTTCTAAGTTCTCATTCAATAGTTCAAATCATGCTAAGTTCAACAACCTAGTCAAATCGTCCTAGGGTTTTAACCTAGGGCTCTGATACCAATTGTAACACCCCGTCTCGCCAGGCGTGTCACTATAAGGGTATTCCCGGGATTTCTTTTTTTTTTTCTCTTTAAGTTACACACGCGCGGTATTTCAAGAACAATCTTCACATGCAGAAACAAAACCCCGCGAACCCCAGTCTTGCCCGTTTAACTATCAAGATCAATAATCTTAAACTAAACGAGTCTTAATACAACGCAGCGGATACACTAATACCAAAACACCATTGTATTTCCATAGCAAAATACTTAATACAGATCAAATGATAAAATCGCTATTATACAACTGTTCATTTACAACCTGAAATACATACTAAAGCCTCCAAACGATACAACGACTAACAAACTAAGCACCATTGGCCCTCAACCGGCCACATCCTTGCCTTCGCAGCAGTCCCTGGCTGGAACATTAAACGTTCCAGGGGCATAACCCAGATTAGATGATAAACATCTAAGTGAAGGTATGAAACAGTTATACAATGCATGAAAGACATACGAACATGACATACTATACGACAACATGCAAGACACGTCTAACTCGAGATATCACCTTGACATACTTAATCCCTCGAATGTCCCACTGTGACACACGTTCACCTGGTCCAACGTTAATCCCTCGAGTGCACCGTCGTGACACCCGTTCACCTGGTTTAACATTATTCCCTCGAGTGCCCCAGTGTGACACCCGTTCACCTGGATTAATATTGTCCCAATCTCAAGTAGACCCCATCCCGCCCCATACGGACCCAACGATGCAATTTAAATGATATGAAAATTACATGCCATGTACCAACATTTTAAAATAAAACAGTTAATGCAATGTAGCAAATATCGACACAATGATCATAAGCAAAAGCCTTGTAAAACAATCTATGTCTAGGAGGGTATAACCGCTCACTAGAACTCACCACAGGCACCTAAAAACACTTCCAAGACAAGGAAAAAGTTGGAATCAAACCACTCACCTTGAACGAATTTGGATTGCCTCGATCCTTGTGCACGACCTCGATTTGCGTGCCAAGCCCCAAATACTTGAACTTGTGCTCAACCTCAAGCCAAGATACTTCCTAAACATCATATTTAATTAAGGAAGCATTAAAATCTATTTTCCTCAATTTTTCCATAATTTCCTCTATTTTCTCCCAACTTTCTCCTCGTTAATTCCAAAATAATTATTTCTTCAACTATTTTTCGAAATATTTCAACACAATAATTCCTAGAATAATTAAATAAAAATATTGGAATTAAAATTACCAAAATAGCCCTTCGCACGCGCTCTCACGCGCCCTGCGCGTGGAGGCTGGCGCGTGCAGCCACGCGCGTCGTCTTCTTCCTCAAGACCCGCCGGCGACGACCCCTCCGATGACCGATCTAAGCACACCCCCTTCAAGCCCTCGGTGAGTCGATCCCAACGGCACCATTTTTAGGCCGAAAGCTCGCCGAAAAATGGCCCAAACGGCCAGTTGCAGGTTGGCGGTGGCGGACCGCCTCCGATTCTTGGCCGAACTCGAACAACCCTCAAACTCACACCAAAATGCTTCAAATTACTCCCAATCTCTTCTCCTCGATGCAAGGATCAAAAGCCCCTTAATCACTCTCTCAAAAACATCCAAAAACACGATCGATTTTGAGCTCCAAAATCCGAAACCCTCGGCCCCTTTTATACCCAAAAACCGGTCGAAATCTGGCCAATCACCGGCCATAGCTTGGTCACCAAGCATCCTTGCGCCGGCTACCACCTCCCCCAGGTCGCCCTTGGCCATCCCTTTGCCGAGATCGGCCTCCACGTGCAAAGATTTGCGGCGGCCGAAATCTGGTTGTTGTGTTCACACTATGCAAGTTTGATAATTTGCACTTTCACCCCCTTGACTTTCCAAATGACATTTATGCCCCCTTCCAAAGCACCCCTAATAAATCCAAATATACCTCTAAGTCCCACAAGTTTAGTACATCTCATTTGACCCTCAAGATTCCTGAAAGATTACCGTTTTGACCTCCCTCGGGTAAAATTAGAAAATTGCACTTAGGCCCGATTGGTCAAATTGACCTTAAATCCATTTGATTCAACCCGAAATCGCTTAAGGGTTGTTCTACACATTAAATACTAGTCCCCAACATGCTCCGTTGACTTTTTGGATGTCTCCTACGTCGATTCGGTTTTCCTCAGCCCGGTCAATAGCTGTACCGAAAACTGTTCCTGATCCAATTTATTTAATCACTAAAAATCATAATTCGAATCACTTGTCGATATTATACCATTTTCCTTGGCTATCTAAGGTCTGGGGTACTCCCTCGAGCCACTTCGGTCTTTTAAGACTGCAATAGTGTGTCCTAAAGCCTTATTCTTTTGATAATTCCACTTGTACCATTTATCAAATATTATTTATGACCTCAAATCATTCCTGGGTATTACACAAGCGCCTCGTCATCATGGGCCTCAAGGTCACCTTCATCACCACCTCCTCGGCACTTACCCTCATGAGCAAGGTCGCCACGGCTAAGCCACCAGGCCTAAGCTTCGTCGGCTTCTCCGATAGCGCCACCGCCGGCTTTAAAACTGCCGCCGACGTACACTACTTTTGAAAAATTATGATTGATTTTGATGATTTAACAACTTTACATTGGCATAATTGAGACTATATTTTTAATTTAAAAATAGTTGATTAAGAATACGTTGCATTTTTTTACAGGAACAGATGATGTAGTTGAGGTGAGATAATCCTCCAGATAAAATGACTGATAAGAATATCTTAGAAAAGATCCTTAGACGACAATCTATTCGTTTGTTTGGTTGGGGATGATCTCTTAGTACTTCCGGGACAACATGCACTAGTGAGAAGTCTAGTCGTCCAACCTATAATCAATTGGTTGAAGATTTGAACCAATACAAGTGTCTTTTTCGAGAGCTTCAGGGAAATGTAAACATGTTGCGACAAGTGTTGATTGACAATAATATTATGCCTTTTCTGTCTACTCCACATGTACCATCGGATCATATATATAGTTCAAGACGATCCTGCCTCAACCTTTCTCGCCTCAACCCATCCAGCTCCAGCCATTCCCTCCATTCTATTGAACAGGAGTTTGGTGACGAGATTTAATAATTTGTTTTATGTTCTTTTTTTCTTATATGTTTGAACCTTTTAGGCAACTTCATGATTTTATGCTTATTTTGTGACTTTATGACATTTTTGGTATGTATATGTTTGAATTATATTGTAATAGATGTTGCAACAATTGAAATTTTAAATATAAAATTTTTAATTTTGTCCACACATAATATGTTTTTTAGCCACACAGATGGAAATTATTTTCTTATACGGAAATTATTTTTTATATTATTATCCACATATAATATGTTTGTTACCCACATTATATTTTTTTTACCCACACATATTCAATTTTTTTTAAAATTATTATCCACACATAATATTTTTTTTATCTACACATAACATTTTTTACCCACACATATGAAAATTATTTTTTATATTATTACCCACACATAATCTTAATTTTACCTACACATAAACAAATACACGTGTCATGCCACATCATCATCCAATTAAAGTCACGTCACAATTTCAACTTCCTAATATAAAAATACCTACACATACAGAAATATTTACCTATACATATATGTGTGGGTAATATATTAGGCTTTACCCACACATAAATATATGTGTGGGTAAAAGTTATTTTCTAACCCCTGTTTACCCACACATCTTGACATTTGCATTATGTGTAAGGAAAAAGTATAGTTGACACATAAGGTAATTTTTACCCACATTTACGTGTGTGGGTAAAACTCTCAAATTCTTGTAGTGTCAACATCTTTGATGCATTGGAATCGGAGGCACTAAAAGTCATGGAGAACATCAACCTGGTCACCGTGGGCCGTTAATCCCCTCGGCTTTCTTGGACCAGAAAGATCCATCCAACACTTCATTCGGAGGAGACTTGTTTTAGAAATCAAAAGATCACGATATCGAATGGCTGAATTCTTAGCCAAAAGAATCCGTTGTTTTCTTTTCATTTAGGAGCCTCTCGGTTCTATCGAATTGACAAACATAGAAGATTGCTCGGGGGCTAATATAGAGCCGCCGGGTGTTCTTATGGGTGATTAGAAGAACGGATAACGGCGAGAAGCAAGAAGACAAGCTGAGCTGTAATGAGGAACTTGAAGAGCTTGGGATAATAGTGCCATGGTGCTCGCAAGTAGAGGTTCTGCAACACCCATCATTAGGATGTTTCGTGAGCCATTGTGGCTGGAATTCATCATTGGGGAGTGATAAGTGTTTTTTATACACTTATTTTGGTCTATAAACTTAGCATTTATATATTCAATGAGTATGATTTCTACTTGATTTGGTTTTATATGTGGTTATGTAGATGTGAAGAGATTTGGGATTTATATTGCTTTCGAGAGATTTAATATAGATTAACACTTGGTAATAAACGACATAAGGTTTGATAATAGGTAGAGATACGATTATGCCTTGTGAAATCTCATTTAGATGATCATTGTGGATAAATACATGTTTGTGTATTTATAGATTAATTAAAGATAACTAATTTCATATGTGAGCATAAATTCGATTGACCATCAAGAGATGCTTTTAATTAACTTAGAATCATCGATTTTCAGCTCAAAGCAAGGATTATAAAACCTGATCACTAGAAGATTAAATCAATTGAAGAACTACGGTGGATTCATGAACCCTAATGTATTAAATTTCTACATTTAAAAATCTAAGGAGTTGTTTTGCGTTTTTAGTTAGTCATTCAGTTTTAATCAATATAATACTTACAATGAGTAATTATTTTATTGTGTGTGGCTTATTAAAGTTAATAGTGGTTAAAGTAGAGATCAAAAGCTAATCCTCGTGAGAATGATATTTTATTTATCATTATATTATTTGTTACGATTCCGATCACTTGCGAGAAAAAATACGCGAACAGAGAGGTTTGGTTTCCGATGTCCTCGTGGTGGGTTTCCCATAATGGTCGGACCAGGCAACGAACAGGAAGCTTATTGAAGATGTCTGGAAGACGAGGATCAGATTAACGAAAAACGAGAAAAGAATAGTTGAAGGTGGTGAGATTAAGAGGTGCATAGAAATGGCAATGGAAGGGGAGGAGATGAGAAGGAATGCGAAAAAGTGGAAGGATTTGGCTATGGAAGTCGCCGACGACGACGAATCATCGGCCATGAATCTTAGGGCTTTTTTGGGTGAGATCAAAGCTGGGGGAGAGCCCGATAATCCCTTTTTTATCTCCTTTAACATTATAAATGAGTAATATTAAAAAAATGGCAGATATGTTTCTTCTTGCAACCCCTTCATACTTTATTCATGAATTATATTCTTTGAAGAGCCCTGATATTAAAATATCTAAAAATATTGTAAGCTCTCGAACTGAGGGTATTTGTGTCATTTTATATTATATTATTGTGTTACAAATATATCTTTTACTATCTATAATCTGATACATTTAACCTATTTGATGTCGTTTTTAGGCCACAAAAATTAGATTTACAGATGAGAAAAGATTTAATACATAAGATAAGATATTATTTAATAATTAAAAAAGATAATATCTTCATATGTTTATATATTAAAAATTAAATATTATATTTTTAAATTATTGATGAAACACAATTAACTAATCATTCACGTAATGTATCAATACACATTCATGCATGTATAAATATTCTATCACAACAAAAACTTAAAGGGCTATTAGTACCAAAAAACTAAAACTTTTCGAGTTTTGGCTATTTTATTCAATTTTGACAATTAAGACCGAATTTGTAAAGTTAGTTATAATTTTATGCAAATTGAAAAAACGGGTTGCCTGACCTATTATTTCATTTTTTTTATAATAAAATGTTCAATACATTTTTTTAAATGTGTGAGTTTAATTTTTTTATTGAAAAAAGATCAGATAAATAAATCACCCTCGCTTTCCTTTTAAATAGCTCCAAACAAACAATTGTCACTGTCATTGACTACGATAGTGGTCTAAGGACAAAAAAAAAAAAAAATTATCCTACTTAGAAAGCCCAAACATAAATTTATGAAAAAAAAATCAACAGACAACAAAATCATTTTATAAGCAATAATAAATAATTATTTCATGAAGACAACTAAAGTAACAAACACACATATACATTTATTAGAAGTTTTTGAAATAGATAATAGAATATTATACTCCCTTAAAAAGGTACAAAAAAAAAAAAAAACATAAACTCTTTTGCTATATTACACATAAATGTTAAAATAGTTCATTTCCTTTTAGAATCACACAACAAATATATTACATTTGAATGGTATTTTTTTTATAAAAAAATATTAAACTGTTATACAAAGTTGTATTTTAACAAAATTATACGGCCACGACCGGGTAGCCCGTAAGGGTGATTTATTTAGCTGATCTTCCTTAAAAAAAAAAAAAATGAAACTCACACACTCAAAAAAATGTATTTAAGATTTTATTATAAAAAAATGAAATAACGGGCCAGGCAACCCGTTTTTCAATTTGGATAAAATTGCTACTAACTTTACAAATTTGGCCCTAATTGCCAAAATTAAAAAGATTAGATAAAATCGCCACAACTCGAAAATTTTTGACTTTTTGGTGCTAATAGCCCAAACTTAAAACAATACCTTTTAATATTTTAAATAGGGTTATTAGTACCAAAAAACCAAATGTTTTCGAGTTTTGGCAATTTTTTCCAATGCTTTCAATTTTGGCAAGAAAAGCCCAATTTTTGAAATTAGTTACAATTTTAGTTAATGCTGAAATCAATTTTGACTAGCATGTGGCTTTGCCCAGGTGGCATACCACTTGTCATTTAATTTATTTTTTATTTTTTTCATTATTTTCTAAAAAAAATGCTCTATCTTCTCTTCTCTTTTCTACACATACACAACATATATATATACACATATACACACACAACAATATATATATATACACATACAACAACATGCATTTATATACGCACATAGCAACATATATATACACACACATACAGAAATATTTACACACAACAACATTTATATATATAAACATGTACACACAATAATATATATACAGTGGTGGGGGATGACGGCAGCGCTGGCATGAGGGAAAGAGAGGGTGAAAGAGAGAGATTGATGAAGAAGTTCGACGACCTTCATCGGAGAAATCCGATTGGAATTCTCCAATTGAACTTCTCTAATCGGATTTCTACAACCTTCATTATTGGATTTTTCTAATCGGACTTTTTTAATCGGGCTTTTCCGATCGGACTTTTCCAGCCTTCATTATCAAACTTCTATGCCCTTCATTATTGGGCTTCTCCGATCGGGCTTTTCCGATCAAACTTTTCGAGCCTTTATTATTAGACTTTTACACCATTCATTATCAAGCTTCTCCGATCGGGCTTTTCCGATCAAACTTTTCGAGCCTTTATTATTAGACTTTTACACCATTCATTATCAGGCTTCTCCGATCGGGTTTGTAACATCTCGTATCGAGCGATAACAAGGACCGGAATAACTTACCTTGATGGACTTACGTGAACTTCCCAAGAGGGTCATCCATCCTTGGATTACCTCAGGTCAAGCACGCTTAATTTGGGGGTTCTTTGCCAACATTCAACACAAAAGGTATCTAGTTGGTGTTGTTTCATTCCTTACTTATCCTCGATATATTCTATTCTCCTCTGGGCTCTAGGGGTATTACATTCTCCCTCCTTGAGCACATGACGTTCTCGTCATGCGACCTTATAACTGGTCCCAGATCTTCTCCCCTTGGGGGCTGCCATCCTAGAAGCCTGCCAGAAGACGCTCATTGTATAGGCTCTCGAGCCCCGGCACCACTCCCCGCCCTCATCGGACCGCCTTCGCCAAGGGTTGGCTCTGATACCACCTGTAACATCCCGTATCGAGCGATAAGAAGAACCAGAATAACTTACTTTGATGGACCTACGCGAACTTCCCAGGAGGGTCACCCATCCTTGGATTACTCTTGGTTAAGCACGCTTAACTTAGTGGTTCTTTGCCAACATTCAGCCCAAAAGATATCCAGCTGGTGTTGTTTCCTTCCTTACTTATCCTCAATATATTCTATTCTCCTATGGGCTCTCGTGGTATTACAGGGTTTCTCCGATCGGACTTTTCTAGCCTTTATTATCAGACTTCTACGCCCTTCATTATCGGGCTTCTCCGATCGGACTTTTCCAGCCTTCATTATCATACTTTTACGCCCTTCATTATCGGGCTTCTCCGATTAGACTTTTTCGATCGAACTTTTCCATCCTTCATTATCGGGCTTCTCCTATCGGACTTTTCCAGCCTTCATTATCAGACTTCTACGCCCTTCATTATCTGGCTTCTCCGATCGGGCTTTTTCGATCAGACTTTTCTAGCCTTCCTTATCAGACTTCTGTGCCCTTCATTATCGGGCTTCTCCGATCTGTAACGCCCCGTCTTCCCAAAACGTGCATTACCTCGAGATTTTAGAAATATTTTTTTTCCAACATTATACACACAACATAAGTCTCTCGATATGCATACCCTCATCATAATCATTTCTCGACAATCCCAATTATACCTTCTTAGCATATCAAAATTTAAAAATTAATACTAAGACATGTATTATCAATCACATCAGCGGAAGCAAGATCAAAACCTCAATGATATATAACCGATAAATTCCTTTCAGAGTTAAATAACCAAATAGATATTTCACATGAAAATATCAAAATATTACATAAACTCTGAACATTGTAATCATAGACAAAGACTTACGAAAACTAAACATAGCAGCTACATCTCGACGACATCCTTTTCCTTAGCGCCACTGCTTTCACCTGGAACGTTTGAATATTCCAGGGACATAGTCCAAATTAAATGCTTAATCATCTAAGTAAGAGTTCAAAAATATTTCATGAATATATGCAAAATCATGTATAAAACCGAAAAATCCTGACATACCTTAGCCTAAGAGAATCCCACATAGCCTTTAGCCCTAACCGGGGAAAATGCAATATCTCTAAAGGCGACACAACCACATTGACCCATTAGCAAACACAATCCTGCTTAAGAAGGACGACCTCGACATATGAACCCGGTAATCACCCCATTATCATTGTTAGGCATTACGCTCCTACTCAAAAGCATTCCAAAACCCAACGCAATCCTAGCCCCAAGAGTATCACATCAACACTATCCCCAGAATTAACAACACATCGGTATTAATGCTATCGCTCAAAGGAACTTGGGGTGGTGTCCACTCTCAGCCCCGCCACTTGAACCAACAACTGGGGTGGTGTCCACTCTCAGTGTGACAGCTAGGCGCCAGGCGGTGCCTATGCACGTGGCCGCGCGCTGACTGCACTCTCACCCTGCAATTAAAACACAAAACAAAACACAATAAAAATTTTATATTTTATTTATTTATTTAGGCGAGAGGTTTATACTCGTCAGTGTACGAGTGCAGTTGTAGTTCAAATTTAAATTTATACTTTCTGGATAAGTCCAGGTCGTCCACTGAGAGATTTATTTATGGCAAAAGAAAAAAGAATGTCACACACACGCACACGCATTTAGATGGATTGATAACATGATTTTTTTATGATTTTTTTAGATAACAAATACTAGAAAATAAAGCAAGACAGAAGTTGAAATAAATACTAAACGTGAGAATATGAAATTGGAAAGTACTTGAGTTAAGACAATTTCAGTGCCAACCCGTTGATTCCCAAATATTAGCATAAAAGATTAGCAACATTAATTTAATTTCAGATATGAGGATTTGTTATTAAATGCAATTAAAGATAATGATAGCTCTAGTTTAAGCAATCCCCATACATGATATGCGGGATTCTAATTTAAGAAACTACCATAAATTCAATTACAATTAATACACAAAACAACTAAATTAATCATCCGGGTTTGGGTATGATAGCGTTTCCAGTTCTAGTAACTCTCATGCGTGACATGAAAGCTCTTAGGCTTACGCTCCAATCCAAACCTAGTGATTTTTCAATAATCAAAACACACTCATATTGAAGTTTAAACCAATGTTACTCATTTAAAGCGTAGCTTTCTTTGGGAATCATTGGCGTTAGACACTGTCCTTGCCTTAACCCAAGATTAGATTTAGCTACTCATCTCTATTAAATTAATTGACAACAATTTAAATGACATAATTTAAATAACAGAATTTAAATGACAGGAATTAAAATAGAAGAAACTAACCGGCCATTTAGGCGGTAGATAATTAAAATACAAGAATTAAAATTGCAAGAATTTAAAGGCAAGAAACTAACCGTCCATTTAGGCGGTGAACAATTAAAATACAAGAATTAAAATTGCAAGAATTTAAAGGCATAAACTAACCGTCCATTTAGGCGGTGAATAATAAAGTAATAATAAATGACATAAGAATTTAAAAGAAGAAAAGAAGAAAGGAAGAAAGGAAGAAAGGAAGAAAGTAAGATCACAAGAGAAAATACTAAAGAAAATGAGAGAGAACAAAAGCAATTCTCAAAGAGAGAATTCTAAGGAAATAACTAAACTTTGATTCAAGAATAATAATCACACTTACAAATGCAATCAAGTGAGCTATTTATAGGCCACAAGATGCAATACAAACCACACAATTTCAATTATTCAACTAGACATAATTATATCTAATGGGCACTCACACACTTAAAGTTAAATGGATTTTAGCTATAATACACACCTAATATTAAATGGATTTTAGCTAAAATACATACCTAATAAAGCACTCATAAAGTTAAATGGATTTTAGCTATAATATCCACCTAATAGTTAAATGGATTTTAGCTAAAAAACATACCTAATAAAGCTCTCACATAAAAAATAAAAATAGATTTCTATAAATTGGTTTTTTAATCTTTATTAGGATTAAAAATAATCCTTGGGCCTTCTCCAAATAATATCTTCCATGGGTTGCTCAAATTGGGCCTTAATTCTTCATGGGCTTGAATTCTTCATGGATTTGAATTTTTCATGGGCTTGATTTCTTCATGGATTTGATGTCTTCATGGACTTTAAATCTTCATGGGCTTGAATTCTTCATGGATTTGAATTTTTTATGGATTTGATGTCTTCATGGACTTTAAATCTTCATGGGCTTGAATTCTTCATGCCTAAAAAAAAAAAATAATAATTTAATGTTATTAATAAATTATATATTATATATATGTATTACACATGGCACACATATATATATATTAGATTATATTATATATATATATTACATGCATGCATATAATGATGTATATGTATTATATATAATTTTATATATTATTATTATTATTATTAAATTTTACTTTAAAATTTCATTTCATTCATTTTTCAATTTAAACTTGCATATAACCATAAAATATATATTAATATCTAATTTAAACCATTTTTAAGATCAAAAGAAGGGTATAATTATAACAAAATTTTTATAAAATTAACCACTAATCACACCCCCCAACTTAAACATTGCTAGTCCCTTAGCAATCAGACTATACACATGCCAAGTTTTAATAACTGTATGAATGTAAAAATTTCAAATTTGAAATCGAAATGCATAAAATTGAATAAATAATTTAGCATTCTAAATCAGATTTTTGGTTAAAGATCATACAATCTCAGGAATAGCAATTAGGATGACCAACACACAGACTTACTCTCTTGAAGTTTTGACTCAAATCTCACTATGGATTTTCCCTCCAATAAAAAGGATTTCTCAGGTGTACACACAAGGGGGTGCACCGTTATAAGAGTAAATGCAGAACAAGTTCAAAACTCAGTGTCATCCCAAATACAAGGAACGTATTTTCATGAAAGAACAAGGAAATTGATATAGCTTCATGATTGGAATAATGCTCTAGATGAGTAACTTCTGAATTTAAACATGATTCCCTACTCCAAACTCGAATTCTGAGATCACATGATTTATAGCATAAAATGGGACCAGACTGGGTTGTAATGGGGCTATGAGGTTAATACGGGTTGTCAAAGAAAAGGTAAATTATGGAAAGTGTGTGTGTCGGGATTTTTTTTTTTTTTTTTTTTTTTTTTTTTTTTTTAAGCAGTTATGCTGAATAGCTAAGAGAAGTTGCCCCATTTTTTTTTCACTTTTTTTTTTCTTTCTTTTTTTTTTTCTCTCTTTTTTTTTTTTCTCTTTTTCTCTTTTTCTTTCTCTTTAAATATGAAAATAGATAGACAGATTAATTCCCAAAAACACACCAGGTTGGTCAAAATTCATATTGTTTTGGGTAAAACGAAGGTAGCGAAGAAAGTTGTACTACAAATGGCTCAAAAGGGCTACCAAAGGAGGTTAATTTAAAGAAAGAAAAAGGTTTAATAAGCTCAAAATGAAAGAAATTGATCCCCTTATCATGCTTCTACAAAACGATGATACTCAGTCATCTAATTCAGAGTTTGAAACCAGTCAAACTTATCCGTTATCATACTAGACATTCAATGCGAATTGATGTTTTGAAGCCATTGAAAAGATAAGATAAACAATAAAGCATATTTAGAGTAAGTGTTATTTCACTCAGAATTAACGGTTATTAGGCTCAAACACTCACTTGGGTAATAGTCTCCACTTTTGTTGAGAGATCATACAGTGTACTAATCAGCTAATTACTGTTACCTTTGACTTTATGACCGATAACTAATTTTTAAATTTTGAATCCCCGATGAATGCAAATTACTTATTCTAATGCATATACGTTTTCAAATAAGAAATCAATGCATTCATGTTTTGTATTGCAAACTTAACCGGCTATCAGTGCATAACTTCAAGCTTTAGGAATAGCATTATTTAAAACACATAATTTTTTTTTTTTTTTTATTATTATTATTTTTTATTTTTTTAATAAGAGCAGATAAAGATAATCAAAATCACACAATACTACAAACTAGCAATAGCAAACTCACAGTTAAATATGAACCAGATAATTCATAATTAGACCTTACACCCCCCAACTTGAATTGCAGTAATAAACTAGGGTTGTTAGGAATACCTGTAACTCCACAAGTCCATAGATTTGCTGTGAACTGCTAAAACTTAAACAACAAATGAGCATACCATATATATATATATATTTATATTTTCACACCAAAATAAAAATTCCATGCAAGTCATAAGATAAAAAAATGCGTCTCAAGAGTACAAAAAGTACTCCTTACTCAGCCATCTTATCAAAGACTTTGCCTAACAACATTCCACAGTTTTTTTTTTTTTTTTTTTTTTTTTAAGAACACAACCAAGAAAAATCCTGCAAGTTGTTCAATACTTAAAATGCGTCTCAAGAGTACAAAAAGTACTCCTTACTCAGCCATCTTAATAAAGAGCATTTCTCACAGTGATAAATCTAAATTAATCGGACCCCTTTGGCGCTTGTTACTAATTGCCTTAGACCAGTCTATCCAAGGCTCATAAGGATCGTGCTGTGGAACATAAGTGTGTAATTTTTCTAGCAGCTCATCAATGGTGGATGCGGAAATGAGAATCTTTCTTGCTGAAAGAGAAATGAACTTTTGATCCACAGCCTGATCAAGAAAAGAGAGCAACCCATCAAAAAAATGGTTAACATTTAAAAGTCCAATTGGTTTGGTATGGAGATTACTCTTGGCCCAGGAGATTATACAAAACATTTCTTCAAGTGTTCCAAAACCTCCTGGTAAAGCAATGAAGGCGTCTGACTGATAAATCTTACAAGCCATACGCTCAGACATAGAAGTCGTTTCTATAAGTTAACCGCGTGTAATCCCAGAAATATGTGGTTCAGCTAAAGGGAATGGCATTACACCTACCACAGATGAATTTCCAAGATGTACAGCTTGTGAAACATAACCATTCAATCCACGACTTCCCCCTCCATATACCAAATTAATTTTTTTCTCTCCTAATTTTTTGCCTAGTTCGCTTGCTGCAAGTGCGTAACAAATATCACTCCCAAGTTGAGAGCCACAAAGTACACATATGGTTTTGATTCGACGAACTAACTGACCTTCCATGTTTGTTCCTTTTGTATGCCCTGGAAAGAGATTTAGCGATCAAAAGTAGCTATACAACAATTCAACAAGAAATAAATACAAACAAAAATCATGCGTATGTATAAGTAGTTGTGATTGTGGCTCACATCTTCCTCTGGTTTTACGTCCAAAAACGGCTTAAACACTTTCTATGAAGCGGGGATAAGCTTCCCATCCAATTTTCTTATAGATTGGCAAACAGGGTCGTTTTTAGTCAGATTCCCAAGACTATAGCGTTGGTGGTCACTTCTGAACTGGGTCCATAAAGCAAGAAGTTCTCTTTGCACTATTCCACACGGATGCGTCTCAAGAGTCAATCGGATATCATCCAGAGACTCCTTACTCAGTCCATCCTTTATGAAACTAATTTTATCTTCTCGATTTATGGACGTAAACCCCACAGATTTGCATCGTGTGTTACAGGTCCATCGAGCACATTTGTAACAACCATTCACTCTTTTCGCTCTTCTTTTCTTCGCAAAACTACTCTTCCCTAAGCCTGGAAAATGCTTAAAACTAGGTGAAGTTTCACCAGCTAATCGAACTTTTGCTTCGATCAGCCAACGAATATCTTCAGGGATGTTATTAAGCATCAACAACCTAAGTCTTTCACACCTAGCAACATAAATTTTTTTCAAATCATTCTGCGGGAGAGATGGATAGTACTTGTGAATTTTTGAGAGATAAAGATCCATTTTTTTTTTTTAACTATACTAAGAAAAAAAAAGTAAAGAACTATAAACTTTGCAAAAGGGATGAGAGTACCTGATCGAAGGATAACACAAAGGAGAGAAGATTGAGCTCAAGAAGGGTGACTTGCCTCATACAGATGTGGAGTCTCTTATAGAGCAACGGTCATCACTATTCTACACTCGAGTCGAGACATGTCACAATTACAGGGTCAGGCTTGGCGTCTCTTTTTCAACGCTTGGTGCCTCATTTTTCAACATTTGGCAGTGTGCCTTATCCTTTATAGGGCAGTGTGATTGCACTGCCCAAGAAAAGATAGCTACCACCAGCGTCAATTCTGTCTCTCTCAATTCAAATTTTTTTTTTTTTTTTTTTAATTTTTTTTTTTTGTGGTAAATTTTTATTTTTTTTTTTTTATTTTTTTTTTTTAGTAGGGGCCCAATAAAATCATATATATCACACAAGACAATATTATCAAGTCAATCAAAATTATTTCACTAATAAATCAATAAGTACACCTTACCCCCCAACTTAAATTGCGCATTGTCCTCAATCGGCAATAAAAGGATAGAAGATAGGCATACCTGACGGTCTTCAATACATGAACTCGTATGGAAAAATTTTTATTTAGACTGCATACAGAGAAACACTATTTGAATCAAAGTTAATTAAGTAATGCAGAAAATGAACAACTTATATATATACTTCTTTATTATTATTATTATTATTATTTTTTTTATTTTTATTTTTATTTTATTTTTTTTTTCAGATCTATAAACATCCATTTAACCTAAATGGAAAGGTGGTCTTTTAACGTCAGATTCCCAGACGACATGAAACTTCCCTTATTCATCAGATGATGGTGGATCATCCAAATCCACAACTCCTTCATTCTCCTCAACACTACCCTGGTATGGTTTCAACCTATGACCATTGACTGTTAGAAGCTGTCCTGACTCCGGATTTTCTATCTCAAATGACCCATATCCTGAGATGAACTTGATTACAAAAGGGCCGACCCATCGAGACTTCAATTTTCCTGGGAATAGATGCAATCGAGAATCGTACAAGAGTACCTGTTGCCCTACCTGAAAGCTTTTTCGAATGATATGCCGATCATGTAACTCTTTCATGCGAACCTTGGCCAATCGTGCATTTTCAAATGCTTCATTCCGAATTTCCTCAAGTTCATTCAATTGGAGCTTCCTGGATAAGCCTGCTTCAGTTAGACTCTTGTTGATCTTATGAATTGCCCAATATGCTTTATGCTCAATTTCCACCGGCAGATGACAAGATTTACCGTATACTAGCCTATAGGGAGACATTCCCAAAATTGTTTTGTAAGCTGTCCTGTATGCCCAAAGAGCGTCTACTAGTCTTAAGGACCAATCCTTACGATTAGCAGCAACAGTCTTTTCCAATATGCGCTTAATCTCCCTATTGGCTAGCTCGGCTTGACCATTGGTTTGGGGATGGTATGGTGTTGCAACCTTATGCAGTACACCATATTTCTTCATTAATCCTGCCACAACTTTATTACAAAAATGGGAACCCCCATCACTGATGATTGCTCGTGGCATCCCAAATCGACTGAATATGTTTTCTTTCAAAAATTTCACGACAGTCCTATGGTCATTTGTTCTGGCCGGGATTGCTTCTACCCATTTGGACACATAGTCAACAGCAAGTAAGATATATTCATGACCAAATGAATTGACAAATGGGCCCATAAAATCCATACCCCAACAGTCAAAAACTTCTAACACTTGGATCGGATGTAATGGCATCATGTTTCTCCTTGACAGACTTCCTATCCTTTGACATCGATCACAATTTGAACAGAACTTGTACACATCCTTGAACAATATCGGCCAATAAAATCCACTCTGAAAAATTTTTGCAACTGTTTTCTTGACAGAAAAATGGCCTCCACATGCAAGAGTATGACAGAAATTGATGACACTTTGTTGCTCATGATCGGGTATGCATCTACGGATGATTTGATCAGGACAATACTTGAAGAGGTAGGGCTCATCCCAAAAGAAGGTTCTGACTTTTCTGAAAAATTTATGCCTATCTTGCTTACTCCAATGGTCTGGGATCAGACCAGTTGCCAGGTAGTTCGCAATGTCAGCATACCAAGGGACAACAGATGATGCACGAATAACATTCACTTCAAACAGTTGCTCATCAGGGAAATTGTCATGAATTGGTTCATCAAATTGTGTGAGATCTTGACTTGGAATCCTTGACAAATGGTCAGCCACCACATTTTCTACTCCCTTCTTGTCTCTGATTTCAATGTTGAACTCTTGCAGGAGTAAGATCCATCGGAGCAGACGGGGTTTTGCATCTTGCTTTGTGAACAAATACTTCAGAGCAGCGTGATCAGTAAAAATGATCACTAGTGACCCTACGAGGTAAGATCGGAACTTGTCCAGGGCAAAGACAACTGCTAGTAACTCTTTCTCTGTAGTGGTGTAATTCTTTTGTGCCTCATTAAGAGTTTTGCTAGCATAGTATATCACATGAGGTTTCTTATCCTTCCTCTGCCCTAACACAGCTCCTACCGCGTAATCACTAGCATCGCACATAAGTTCAAACGGGAGGGACCAATCAGGGGACTGAATGATAGGTGCTGAAATGAGTGCATCTTTCAATTTATCAAAAGCATTTTGACAGGCAGGACTCCATTCAAACGGAACATCTTGAGACAACAAATGGCACAAGGGTCTTGTTATGGTGCTAAAGGAAGCAATGAATCTCCTATAAAACCCTGCATGTCCCAAAAAACTTCTGATGTCTTTCACATTCCTAGGGATGGGGAGTTTTTGAATTGTTTCAATTTTTGATCTGTCTACCTCCATCCCCCTAGATGAAACGATGTGCCCCAAGACTATGCCCTGTTTCACCATGAAGTGACATTTTTCCCAATTGAGTATCAGATTTGTTTCCTCACATCTTGCTAAAACCTTTTTCAAATTCTCCAAACAGGCCTCAAAGTTACTTCCATAAACAGAAAAGTCATCCATAAATACTTCAACAATCTGCTCAACCATTTCACTGAAAATGCTCATCATACACCTTTGAAAGGTGGCTGGAGCATTGCATAACCCAAATGGCATGCGCCTGTATGCAAATGTCCCAAATGGACATGTGAAAGTTGTCTTCTCTTGATCTTCTAATGCAATTTCTATCTGATTGTACCCTGAGTACCCATCTAAGAAACAATAGTAGGCTTGGCCTGCTATTCTCTCCAGAACTTGATCCAAGAAAGGCAAAGGAAAATGATCTTTCCTTGTCACAGAATTGAGCTTTCTATAATCAATGCACATACGCCATCCTGTCTGGATGCGCGTGGGAATCAGTTCATTGTTCTCATTTTTTACAACAGTGACTCCAGACTTTTTGGGTACTACCTGTGTTGGACTTACCCACTTAGAATCAGAGATTGGGTAAATTATTCCAGCATCCAATAGCTTAAGCACTTCTTTTCTGACAACTTCTTTCATGTTGGGATTTAATCTCCTTTGCATTTGCCTAACTGGTTTTGCTCCTTCTTCCAAGAATATCTTATGAGTACATATCAAAGGGCTAATACCTTGCAAATCTGAAATGGTCCATCCTAATGACTTCCTGTGTGCTTTTAGAACTTCTATCAATTGTTGCTCTTGCTGAGGTGTCAAACTTGAAGAGATCACTACTGGGAATGCTTCCCCTTCTCCTAGAAAGACATACTTCAAATCACTGGGCAATGGCTTTCTCTCAGGCGTGGACTGATGGCTATCAGGAGCCATGAGCTTACTGTCCAAGTTCCTTAATGGCTCTAAACCAGGCATCCATGTAGGCTTCTCACTTTCTTTGCTTATGACTTCCACTTCTTTTATTTCTTCAAGATCTTGATTTCCTTCTTTGGGTCTTCTCATGAACTCTTCAAAACAGTCATTGGTCAGTGTTTGGATCAAGTCTACCTCCTCCACTTCACTCTCAGTGTCCTGATGTTTGGCTACCCTGAAGATATTCATTTCTACAGTCATGTTCCCAAAAGATAGCTTTAACACACCATTCCTACAGTTGATGATGGCATTTGATGTGGCAAGGAATGGTCGACCTAAGATGACTGGCACAGGAGGTTGAGGACCCTGATGTGGCTGGGTGTCCAAAACGATGAAGTCTACTGGAAAGTAGAACTTATCGATTTGTACCAGAACATCCTCCACAATTCCTCGTGGAACTTTGACTGATCGATCAGCCAGCTGAAGGGTCACTCTAGTGGGTTTAAGCTCACCTAATCCCAACTGTTGATACACGCTGTATGGCAACAAATTGACACTAGCTCCTAAATCCAAGAGTGCCCGATCAACCTTTTGACTTCCTATGATGCATGTAATGGTTGGACAGCCTGGGTCTTTGTATTTGGGAGGAGTTTTCAATTGGAGAATGGCGCTGACTTGTTCAGTCAAGAATGCCTTTTCATGCACATTTGTTTTCCTTTTGACAGTGCACAGATCTTTCAAAAACTTTGCATATGAAGGTGTTTGTTTGATTGCATCCAACAGCGGGATGTTGATTCTCACTTGCTTAAACACTTCATATATATCTGTATTTTGTTGCTCTTTTTTCAAATGATTCAACCTTTGTGGAAAAGGTGGTTTGGGCCTGTATTGAATTTCTTTCTCATTTTCTTTTTGTTTTTCATTTTTTTCATTTTTTTCATTTTTTTCCACGGTGGATTCATAATCTTTTGGTTCTTTTTCTTCATCAACATGTTGGTTTATCCTAGGATCAGTTGGTTTCTCAATTATTCTTCCACTTCTTAGGGCAGTCACTGCTTGCACTTGTTCATGAGTGTTGGTTTCACTATTTGAAGCTTCTACCTGGTTGGTTTGTCTAATTGGGTTAGGATTAGTTTGGGATGGAAACCTTCCGGGTTCTCTCACACTCAATGTTTGTGTTATCTTGGTCAACTGGCTCCTAATGTCTTCTACAGCTCTATTTGTTTGGTCTTGATTTTTGACAAGCTGAGCAACCTGATTATTGATACCTGTTTGACTTTGGATGAACTGGTGCAAGGTATCTTCCAAAGATCTCCTATGAGGAGGTTGGTAAGTATTGGATGAAGAACCTTGATTTTGTTGGAAAGTGTGCTGTTGTGCAGGGAAGGGAGGTTGAGAATGATTTCCAAAATCATTTCTCCAAGAAAAATTGGGGTGATTTCTATTATTGGGATGGTATGAATTGTAGTTCTGATTATTCCCATAATAGGCTCCACTCTGATTTTGATTTTGTCTCCCCTCAAAGTTGTGTGAATGATTGTTATTAGTCTGCCCATACAATACCTCCTTGAAAGCAGGTAGGGTAGGACATTCTTCAGTTGAATGATCTATTGCATCACACACAACACACTTTACTTCCACTTGATTAACAGATTGCACCTTTTTGGGTTGCATGTTTTCAACTTTCTTTGTTAAAGCAGTTAGTCTTGCATTTAAATCATCACTCTCACTTAGTTGGTATCTCCCTCTAGGTTGTGGATTTTCTCTTGAATCAAGAGCAGATGTTGGACCAACTTCCCAGTTTCTTGTATTCTCAGCCAATGTGTCAAAGAAGTGGAAAGCTTCTTCTGGAGTCTTCTCATAGAATTCTCCATTGCACATTGTAGAAACTAGCATTTTCAATTGTGGAGTGAGTGAATCATGAAAGAAACTGACCACTCTCCATTGCTCAAAAGCATGGTGCGGACAAGTGTGAAGAAGGTCTTTAAACCTTTCCCACGCTTGAGCAAAATTCTCATTTGGTTTACAGGCAAAGTTCATGATTTGTCTTTGAAGAGTAGCAGTTCTGTTGGCAGGGAAGTATTTTTTTAAGAAAGTTGTTTGCATTTCTCTCCAAGTTCCTATAGATCTAGGTGAGAGAGTGCTTAACCATATTTTTGCCTTATCTTTCAGTGAGAATGGAAAGAGTTTTAATCTGATGACATCCTCATTTACTGTATGGTCCATGCAAGTGCTACATACTTCCTCAAATTCTTTCATATGAGTATATGGATTTTCAGAATCCATGCCATGAAAAGTTGGCAACAATTGGATTGTGCCAGGTTTGAAGTTAAACCTATGGTGGTTGATGGGAAGAATAATACAAGAGGGGGTTGTCTGCCTAGGAGGATGAAGATACTCTCTGAGGGGTCTGATCATCTCCTGATCAATGGGATCAGGGTCACCGTGGTCACTACCACGTGCAGACATGTTGTGTGCAAGTGGTATGTTCTCATTGTGTTGAGACATGAGCGATTGATTTTCTACAGTTCTACCAGACCTAAGTATCATACACAATGGACAAACAAAAATAAAGTAAAAAGAAACAGAGTTACCGAATTTATCAGGAGATGCTTCTTCTTTCTCTTTTTTTTTTTTTTTTTCTTTTTGTTTTTGCCTCAATCTCCCCGGCAACGGCGCCAAAATTTGACTGCACTCTCACCCTGCAATTAAAACACAAAACAAAACACAATAAAAATTTTATATTTTATTTATTTATTTAGGCGAGAGGTTTATACTCGTCAGTGTACGAGTGCAGTTGTAGTTCAAATTTAAATTTATACTTTCTGGATAAGTCCAGGTCGTCCACTGAGAGATTTATTTATGGCAAAAGAAAAAAGAATGTCACACACACGCACACGCATTTAGATGGATTGATAACATGATTTTTTTATGATTTTTTTAGATAACAAATACTAGAAAATAAAGCAAGACAGAAGTTGAAATAAATACTAAACGTGAGAATATGAAATTGGAAAGTACTTGAGTTAAGACAATTTCAGTGCCAACCCGTTGATTCCCAAATATTAGCATAAAAGATTAGCAACATTAATTTAATTTCAGATATGAGGATTTGTTATTAAATGCAATTAAAGATAATGATAGCTCTAGTTTAAGCAATCCCCATACATGATATGCGGGATTCTAATTTAAGAAACTACCATAAATTCAATTACAATTAATACACAAAACAACTAAATTAATCATCCGGGTTTGGGTATGATAGCGTTTCCAGTTCTAGTAACTCTCATGCGTGACATGAAAGCTCTTAGGCTTACGCTCCAATCCAAACCTAGTGATTTTTCAATAATCAAAACACACTCATATTGAAGTTTAAACCAATGTTACTCATTTAAAGCGTAGCTTTCTTTGGGAATCATTGGCGTTAGACACTGTCCTTGCCTTAACCCAAGATTAGATTTAGCTACTCATCTCTATTAAATTAATTGACAACAATTTAAATGACATAATTTAAATAACAGAATTTAAATGACAGGAATTAAAATAGAAGAAACTAACCGGCCATTTAGGCGGTAGATAATTAAAATACAAGAATTAAAATTGCAAGAATTTAAAGGCAAGAAACTAACCGTCCATTTAGGCGGTGAACAATTAAAATACAAGAATTAAAATTGCAAGAATTTAAAGGCATAAACTAACCGTCCATTTAGGCGGTGAATAATAAAGTAATAATAAATGACATAAGAATTTAAAAGAAGAAAAGAAGAAAGGAAGAAAGGAAGAAAGTAAGATCACAAGAGAAAATACTAAAGAAAATGAGAGAGAACAAAAGCAATTCTCAAAGAGAGAATTCTAAGGAAATAACTAAACTTTGATTCAAGAATAATAATCACACTTACAAATGCAATCAAGTGAGCTATTTATAGGCCACAAGATGCAATACAAACCACACAATTTCAATTATTCAACTAGACATAATTATATCTAATGGGCACTCACACACTTAAAGTTAAATGGATTTTAGCTATAATACACACCTAATATTAAATGGATTTTAGCTAAAATACATACCTAATAAAGCACTCATAAAGTTAAATGGATTTTAGCTATAATATCCACCTAATAGTTAAATGGATTTTAGCTAAAAAACATACCTAATAAAGCTCTCACATAAAAAATAAAAATAGATTTCTATAAATTGGTTTTTTAATCTTTATTAGGATTAAAAATAATCCTTGGGCCTTCTCCAAATAATATCTTCCATGGGTTGCTCAAATTGGGCCTTAATTCTTCATGGACTTTAAATCTTCATGGGCTTGAATTCTTCATGGATTTGAATTTTTTATGGATTTGATGTCTTCATGGACTTTAAATCTTCATGGGCTTGAATTCTTCATGCCTAAAAAAAAAAAATAATAATTTAATGTTATTAATAAATTATATATTATATATATGTATTACACATGGCACACATATATATATATTAGATTATATTATATATATATATTACATGCATGCATATAATGATGTATATGTATTATATATAATTTTATATATTATTATTATTATTATTAAATTTTACTTTAAAATTTCATTTCATTCATTTTTCAATTTAAACTTGCATATAACCATAAAATATATATTAATATCTAATTTAAACCATTTTTAAGATCAAAAGAAGGGTATAATTATAACAAAATTTTTATAAAATTAACCACTAATCACGCGCGCAACAAGGCCGTGCGCAGCCACGCGGCCAGGGCTCCAGGCGTGCGCCTTTGGCTGTGCTGCGTGGGTGGCCATACACCCCTTCTCCCTTGCTGCCACGTGGCAGCATAAGGGAGGCCCCTGGCAACCCAAATTTCCCTCCCTTGGCCGATTCCTCATCTTCTGGCGCTTATAAATAGCGATGTTTCATCGTTGTGAATGCTCCGTAATTTTTAAAGCGCCGAAACTCTGCCTGTATGTGTACGCGAGGTATAAAAATGTTTTAAATTTATTTAATAGTGCTATTTATGAGTCAGTCGCATGTTTAGCTAAATTAATTAGGAAATTGGAACGTGAAACTAACGCGTAACACGAGATTAACACGTGGTAAGGTTTAATATGGTTTGCATGTAAATTTACTTTGGCATGGCTTGTATTAGATTGTGGGAGAAGTGTCTAGGCATAAGGTTGTAGATTTGGGCCGTGTGAGTCTCGAGATGGAGTCCTAAATGAAATCAGTGGGGCCACTAAAATCCGGTTTAGGTTGAGATGGACAAGCCAACATGCATAATGCACTTCACATTATTCTATAATTGTCATGCATTTTAATTTACTGCAACTCATATTACCCTTACTGAGTCCTCGGGACTCACCCTTGTATTTTTCACTAACCCAGCAGGTGGCTCGGGATCTAAGAAAGGAAAGGCGGTACTAATAGAGGAGCCGCCAGTTGGCAGCGACTGTTAACCGTGGGGGTGTGGGTTAACCCCAAATGTTAATATTGTAATATAACTACTATGTGTTAGCTATGGGTGTTGGTTATGGTTTAACCTAAAGTAAGCTGGAACCAAGTTAAGGTTCCCACTTTGAGTAAACCCGGTAGGGTAGGGAACTTATACCTGTCAACTACGGCCAAAAACTGTGATATGTTTAATTATGTTTGGTGGTTGAAGTAATTTATTGGGCTTGTTGATATTCGTTTGAAATTGGATTAACACTCCAAGGGCCTAATCAGGTACGAGGCTCGAGTGAGTTTCCGCTGTCCTCGCAATTTACTCCTGAGCTCTCGTCCGGTCAAAGGCGACGAAGCCTGGACCCCACCCAGGGTGCCCATATTATTTTAGAGATTTATATTAGTAGGGGCATAACTGTCCTTCGAGTTTGGCCGAGGTTGTAATATGGGTTATGGTGGCACTCGTTTGTGGGGCCGGGGCATTACACTCAGCCCCGCCACTTGAGTACCGTAGGGTAAAGTCCGTCTCAGCCCCATTCCAAGTGGGTCACATAGCATTAATCCTCGGCACACATCCTGAGTGCTGTCACTCAAGCGCTACGTCACAGGTTAACAACCCACGTCTTACATGGACAACACATAACATGCCAATGCCGAAAATCATAACATGCATAATATAAAATCAACATTTCTATGTATGCAATTTACTGTACGAAATTCAATACATGTGTAAATAATCGTTTAGACGAACCATCGCACGAAACCAGTTGCTCACGATAAATCAAAGTGATCAAAGTAACAAGAATATGTACAAGAATTGGTTTGAACAACTTAAGCTTTTCCGGTAGAACCACTCACAATAAACTAAGCCATCGGGAATAACACTCACCTTTAGACGCAACTTTGCATGAGTCTTTTCACCTCAAACTTCAAGACACCCTAAGAATCATATTTGTTCATAAAAGCATATCAATATCTATTTTCTCCAATTTTTTTTCTTATTTCCACTATATTTCTCTTAAAAAATTCAAATAAATACTCAAGGTTTTTCCTCGATTTTTCTTCACAATAATTCATAAATCAATATTCCTTGACTTCTAGAATTTTTTTAAAATTTTCCTATACTTTTTCCTGTTTTTCATAAGTCTTATTTCCCTTGAAAATTACAAAATGATCATTTCCTCCAACAGTTTTCAAAATTTTCTTCCACCATAATTTCTAATTTATTTTTCTCAAAAAAAAAAAAATTCCAAAAATACCTGAGCCTCCACGCGCCCTTATGTGCGGGCGAGTGGTGTTGCATGTGGTAGTCGCGTGTGCAATGCACACGCGTCGTCTTCTCCGGCGAGCAATTCGTCAGCCGGCATCGAAATTTGCCCCCGATCACACCAGCTGAAAGCTCTCTCCTAGTCGATCACAATGGCACCCTTGGGTGCTCGAAACAACCACCGAAAGGCTCCAAATCGAGCAAAATCAGGCTCGGTTCGACCACAGCGCGGGACTTTTCGGTGACCCTCGAACACCCTTCAAACACACTCCAAAATGTTTCAAAATCTTCAGAAATACTCCTCTACTCTTAGGGAACAAAAGCCCTTTAATCTTAATCTCAGAAACTTCCCAAAACTTGACCAAATCGAAGCTTAAACTTGTGAAAACCCTTGGCTAAAGCTCGGCTATTTATAGCCAAATTCGTCCGTTCTTCGATCAATCAAAGGCCGTTGCTTTGCCCTTACGCGACCTTGGCCCATGCTCGACCATGCCCTGACAGAGAACAGCTGCCCCATGGCCGAAATTGCCTTCCACGATTTGCAGCAGGTGACCATGCTTCACGCTGCAATTTGATTTTTTTTTTTACATGAAAAACTATAATAACTTTTATAAAAAAAATAACTATAATCTAATATATCATTTCTTGTAAATATCTAAATTTTGAGGCGCTCCCTACCGACAATTCAATTTTCGGCCCGAATTGAAGCTGTATCGAAAATTAACTTTGATCCAATTTCTTTTGATACTAAAAATCCTATCTCGGGAGACTTATCAACGACATATTATTTTCCTTTGAAATCTCAGCCTCGGGACATTCCCTACAGCTAATTTGGTGATTTATTCTATTATCAAATCCACTTTTCGATATTTTAAACTCATTAAAATTACATGATACCTCACACAGATATGGGATACTACACGATCGGACTTTTCCTATGTGTATATATATATATGTTGCTCTGTGCAGGAATATATATATGTTGGTGTATATGTTAGAGAGAGCATTTTTTTTAAAAAGTAATAAAAAGAATTAAAAATTAAATTAAATATCAAGTGGCATGTCACATGCGCAAACCCCACGCAGATCAAAATTAATTTTAACATTTGTTAAAATTACAACTAATTTCAAAAATTAGATTCTTCTGGGTCAAAATTAAAAATATTAAATAAAATTACAAAAATTCAAAACGTTTGATTTTTTTTTAGCTAATAGCCCTTTTAAATATCAAAAAGTGCTGTACCCAAAAAATAACCACGATATCTTAAACGTTGATTTGAACCTCACATGATCATGTCGCTGCTCTCACATCATCCAGAAAAGCCTTGAGATTGAAGTCCGACGACCCACCTTCCATGGCAGCTTCCATTGCCAAAACCTTCCATTTCTTGGAATTTCTCCTCATCTCATCCCCTCCCATCACCATCTCTATACATCTGTAAATCTCCTCACTTTCCACAATTCCTTCCCCATTCTTTCCCACTCGTTTTCCCGTCATCCAAACATCCTCAACCAGCTTCGCGTTCGTCGGCTGGTCGGTCCACTGAGGGAACGCCACCACCGGGACGCCAGAAACCAGGCTCTCCACCGTCGAATTCCACCCGCAGTGACTCACGAAGCACCCCAAGGATTCGTGTTGCAGAACCTCCAGCTGCGAACACCATGGCACGATCAAACCCTTCTCTTCCAGCTCGTCTTTGCAGCTCAGCCTCTCTTCCTGCTTATCGCCATTTTCGTTTCTTCTCACCACCCACAGAAATGGCCGGTTGCATTTCACCAACCCTTTTGCAATCTCCTCCATTTGTGGCTGCGATAGAACAAAAATGCTTCCGAAAGATACATAAACGACGGATTCTTTGGGCTGTGAGTTCAACCAGTGGACATAGTCTCTGGATTTCTCAAAGATGTCGCCGCGGAAAGAAGTGTCCAACGGATGCTTCCCGTTTAGAAATGCAGACGGAATCAACGGCCCAACAGCCGCCATTTTCAGGTTCTTGATGGCTTTCAAAGCTTCGGATTCCAATGCCTCAAACGTGTTGACGAGAATTTTCGGATTTGTTTCAGATTTGAGAACATCGAAGTGCTCCTTAAATACTGGAAGCAAAATCCCATCCTGGGATTGCACAAAGGAGGAGAGCTCGCCGCCGGTGAGCCGGGGCAGCCCGGGAATCTCGAGGCACCATGAAGGGTCGCCTGAATTTTTCCTTATCTCGTCGCCATAGCCGTTGAAGTAGTAGAAGTAGACATCTAGAAGGGTAGCCGGTTGAATCCAGAGAAACGTCGACGGAACGTGAAGCGAATGAGCAACCCGGCCGACCCACGGAAGAAAAATTGTGTAAACGACATGGACGAACGGCCGCCCCTCGCTGGCGGCGGAATTGATGACCTCCGCCACCGCCTCCGACCCCCGTCTCCTAAGCTCTGCAACGTAGAGCTTCATGTCGTCGGCCTTTTGCCACCCGTCGTCGTATCCGTCGGAGAATCCAGCGAAGCTCAGGCCTTCCGGCGGGTTCCTGGAGCCGGCCATGCGATTAAGCGCGGAGTAGGCCGT
This sequence comes from Diospyros lotus, assembly GCF_014633365.1. Classification (NCBI taxonomy): domain Eukaryota; kingdom Viridiplantae; phylum Streptophyta; class Magnoliopsida; order Ericales; family Ebenaceae; genus Diospyros; species Diospyros lotus. The sequence continues at coordinate 33,903,596 of NC_068347.1, read as the reverse complement.
GAGAAGAGTGACTTGGGCCCCCATGGCGCGGAGCCGCTTGGCCAATTGGAGAGACGGGTTGATGTGGCCTTGCACCGGGAAGAAAACCAGAAGGATTCGAAGATGGTTGTCCATGTTCGAGCTTTTGGATTTGCTTCTTCAATGGACGCTTCTGATACAAACGAACACCGTTTCTATTCACACATACATATACCCCGAGACAATGACGTCAACGGTGACGATTGGACGCCATTTTGGGCCGAGTCTTTCCGGTTGCTTTAAATGATTGATCACTATTTATCATCCTTGTAGCGTACTTGGATTGGATTGGATTGACAAAGCTAGGGTTGGAAACATCAGTCTGCAGCATTCCGCAATGACGAATCAATGGATTCACGGTTGAATTGACACATTCATCAGTGCTGACGATGGATTCACTGCTGGATCTAACCACATGTTGATATTGTCCTTTGGATAATCACCAGGGTTAAGTAAAATTGGTCGTCCCATTCTTATCTTTTGAAAACATAACTTTTAATAAAAGTATTTTTTACCCATCTTTATTAATAATATATATAAAGATCAATTTAAAATTCTTAATTCACATATCTCTGTTTTTAGAAATATCCTTCTTAACCTCCTAAATTTCAATTTGGTGATTATTTTTTTAACAATAATTAAAAAAATACCATATTGATAATTTTTATTAACAAAGTATATATAATTTATAGAATTTTATTAAAAATAAGGGCATTTATAAGATTATTGATAAGTTATTTTAAGACTCAATTACCACCCCAACTGTTTTGCTAACAAATATTGACGAAATTAAAATATAAAGGGCAAAGATGCTTCCAACATACAGGAATCACAGAAATGAAATAATCAAATATATATTTTGCTTTTGTATTTATATTTTTTTAATATTTAATTTTTTATTATTTTAAAAATATTTTTAAATTATATAATTTTGAGGTAATTATACTTTTTTTTAAATAATAATTTTAAAAATATAATTAGAATAATAAAAAATTTATTTATATAATTGATTTAAAATTATACGTTTAGACGTGTTTTTAAATTAATAAAAAGCTCGAATATATACATGAAGGAAACATGTTAGAATAAAATTTAAATATGTATTTTGTTAAAAAAATAGTAATTTAATTATAACATTTTTTAATAATATTCATATATTAATATAAATACTCCAATAGCATGAAACCACGTTGCAACGTCACATCTTCTATAATTGAGAGTCTAAATAGTCAAAGATGACGGCCGGGTGATGGACGAGCTGCGGCTCGCCGGGAGCAAATCACTGGCCGAACTGATCACTACCCTCGCCGCCGACGGCAGTCGGGTGAGCTTCCTTATCTATTCCCTGATCCTCGGCTGGGCCGCCGCCGTGGCTCGTGACATGCGGGTGCCCTCTGCGTACCTTTCCGTTCAGTCTGCAACTTGTTTCGCTATATACCACAGGTTCTTCAACAGTAGCAACGGTCTCTGCCATGGCGGTACCGCCGATATTGACCCATCCATTTCGATAAAATTAGCCGGAATGCCTTTGATATCATCCAACGACATCCCGACGTTTCTCTTGCCGAACAGTCCACACAATTATGTGATCAAGGCCATCCAAGAACACATAGAAACCCTAGAAGACGATCCAAACCCTTGCGTGCTTGTCAACACGTTTGATGCGTTGAAAGAAGACGCAATTAGAGCCGTCGATTCCATGAACTTGATCGCGATCGGGCCGTTAGTTCCAGTTCTTTTCAGTGATGAAGAAAGAGAGATCTCAGATTCGTCCATGAGAATTGATCTCTTCGAGCAGTCCAGAGAGTACCTCGACTGGTTAAACTCAAAGCCAGATTCCTCGGCGATCTACGTCTCGTTCGGAAGCCTGGTGGCGTTACAGCAGAAGCAAACGGAAGAGATTTTCCGAGCACTCGTGGCGAGTCACCGGCCGTTCCTGTGGGTGATTAGATCGTCGGAATACGGAAGAGAAGTGAAGGACATGATCGAGCCAGAGTTGAGCGAAGAAACAGGCTTGATAGTGCCGTGGTGCTCGCAGACGGATGTGCTGCGCCACCGGTCCATCCAGTGTTTTGTGACGCATTGCGGGTGGAACTCGGCGGTGGAGAGCCTTGTAGCCGGCGTGCCGGTGGTGGCGTGTCCGCAGTTTTTGGACCAGACCACAAATGCTAAGGCGGTGGAGGAGGTGTGGGGGACCGGCGTGAGAGCGGCGGCGAATGGAGAAGGGGTGGTGGAGAGAGAAGAGATGAAGCGGTGTTTGGAGGCGGTGATGGGCAGCGGAGAGAGAGGGGAAGAGATCAGAAGGAATGCATTGAAGTGGAAGCAGCTGGCCATGGGAGCTGTCAAGAGCGGTGGTTCTTCACACTCCAACTTGAACCACTTCTTGTCCACGTTACCTTAAATTTTACGCTGCTTTAGGGTATAAGATTTACGGTGCTATGATACAATTATAATGTTAAATTGAAGCTAACTGAGATAGTGATAGCCAATTTTAGGACATGATCTGCTGATCACGTTCGACGCTGTCTAACAAGGGATGGGTCGCTGCTAACAAGGGATGGATGGGTGTGTGGGTGTCACCCCTTTAGCCTCTCGCTCAGCCTTCTCTCTCTCAATTTGTCTGATTTATCTTTGTCAAACAAATGTTATCCTATCCAACATGAGTAATATAACAAATCCAATCAATTGTAATGTTAAATTTAAATATTTATATCTATTTAATACGTAGTTATACATTTAAAATTGAAATTTCAAATGTTGAAATTGTAATTTCAAATATTTGTATCTACTTAATACTTAATTATATAAGCAGTGGCGGAGCCATGGGTGGGCAAGCCCACCCTGGATTTTTAAAAAATTTATTATATATAATAATTTAGTATTTTTTAATTTTCTTTTTGTAAATGTCCACCCTAAATTTTTAAAACATTTTAAATTTTGAATATATTAGTCAATGAAAATAAGTGTATCAAGTGATTGTCTTTTATTGCCAAAAATCACCGGTCACGGTGACTGGTGGCAATTTTCAGTGCGTTTACGCGTATTGGGTTTGGACAGAAGTTTAAACTTTGATTTACAAATTTTGGGAATTAGATTTTATTGATTTTGAGATATGTTGGTTGATGGGAATAAGAATTTCGAGTGGTTGTCTCTGATCGTCGAAGGTCATCGGTCATGGTTGTAACACCCCGTTCTATCTGAAGGCGTTACAAATGAATAAACAATTCAGGAATTTCGGGAATATATTTTTTTCACAAATATATAATATAAATCTTTTCTCGACAATTCCGTATTATCTTTTCATCACATCAAACTTAAAACCATCAAGCTAAGACAGGTAATATCATCATAAATGCGGAATCTAGATCAAGATCGCACCATCAAGATCGTACCATCGTCTAACATGACATCATCAAAATGAAATACATATAATTCAAAATATATGCTACGATCCACCTATAAGTTACCGTCAATCCTCAATAATTCATTTCCTTTTGGCATATCTGCCTCTACCTGAAACGTAAAATATTTCAGGGACAAAGTTCAAAAATTAGATACTGAATCATCTAAGTGAGAATTCAAAAACATTTTCATGAATGTATGCAAGACATGAAACAATTGAAATATCATGACAAATCCCAGCCTAATAGAATCTCACATAGCATTTAACCCTAACCAAGGAAAATGCAATATCTTTAAAGGTAACACAACCACATCGACACATTAGCATAACACAATCATAGCTTAAGAAGGCCAATATCAATGCATGAATCCGAGAATCACCCCATCATCATTACATTCCCACTCAGAAGCTTTCGGAGCACGTCAATACAAATCCTGGCCAAATGATGATCGGCACCATCCTAGGAATCCATGTCCAGATTAGAAACAATACTACCGCTCAAAGGCCTCCTGGGGTGGTGTCCAATCTCAACCTCGCCACTTAAGCCAATCCAGGTTAGTGTCCACTCTTAGGCCTGCTATTTGTCGACTCTCGAGGGTGGTGTCCACTCTCAACCCCCGTCACAAATGGGCATTTTTCCTTGGCACGCTTCCTTAATGCTATTACTTCAAGTGTCACATCATAAGTTAACATCTTATCCCATATGTACAACCTGTCACCCTAGTGTAACTTCCCTAGTCGCCTGGCACGGAATCTTAGGCCGTCATCCCAGCACATAATCCGAGATACCCCTATTCAAGAAACACCCTTGAGAAATTACGGCTCCTATCGTGGCAACATCCAAAGTTGACATTCCATAAAAACAAGCCAATGCCACAAAAGATAATTCAATGCATCATATGAAACAACATTTCATATACATAATTTATCGCATAAAATTCAATGCACATGTATAAAATATTTCGGGACAAACCCAATGAAACCAACCATCACAAATTAAAACCATTCGCATACAACAAAACCTTTGCATGGATCAAATGAAATTTAAAAGAACCATTTTCAATAAACCAATTTTGGGGGTTAAAACTCTCACCTTTAACAAAATTCAGGGAACCTTGAAAAAAGCGCACCACCTCGGTTTGCATATGCGACCTCGATTTTCGTGCCAATCTCAAAATTCGCACAAATCACTTCATCTTAAACCTCAAAGCACCCTAATCAACATATAATCATTAAAAACCTATTTTTCTAACAATTTTTTCATTTTCTTCATTTTTCTCCCATTTTCGCCTCTAAAATTCCAAATAAATATCTCCCAAACTATTTTCTCTAATCTTTCTTCACAACAAATCATAATAACCTAAGAACTTCAAGAGAAAATTATTGAACTTACCTCGTTGACTCGTTTGCACACAAAATGAGGCTGATCGATGCTAAAATCGAGACATCAGAGAGGCTAAATCCAAAACTTTTTGCACCAGCACCTTATCTCAATTTTCTAGGAATTTATAAATTTTTCTCAAATTTTTTCTGCCATTCACGCTCCCCCATGAGCCACCGCAAGCCTGCATTACGCGCCCCACTCACGCATGCTACTGGCGTGTGTGTTTCATACGCCGGTGTTCTTCCTCCTTCAACTCGCCAGACAGCCCGCGATGCGCCTAATTTTTTGACCATCTCTCCTTCATTTGAACTCTATTTTGCTTATTATTTGAACCTATAGCTTCTTCTTTTCGCCTTCTGCCGGATAATAGCTTAAAATCCCTCGAACGGAGCCATTTTCTAACTGCTTAAGCTCGTTTTCTGGCGAAGCTCATTTTTCCAGAATTGCTCATCTGGACATGGACAACAAAAACCCCTTATCTAATTCTCGCAATTTATTCTCAAATGCTTGGATCTAAAATTCTAATTTTTAAAGACATTCGATCACTTCTATTTATAGGTGAATCGAGCTTCCAAACGTTCAAGGCTTGCTAACCTGACGTCTCTAATGCTTCTACCGCCCCTGGATTGACCTAATTTCTACAAAAATCAACCACAATGATGACTTTTGTTGCTTCCCAAATTCGGCAGTAAAGTTGGTCAGAAATCTTCAAATTCCGGCCAACCCATGCTTCCTTGTCGGTCCAAACCCGACCCTAGGGCCTACCTGTTTCCTCGAAACCCCAATGGTTGGATGTGGCTGGTCGGCGACCAAAAGTTGTTGGTCATCCATGGTTGTTGCTCCTTCCTCAAGTTTGGAAAATTACATTTTCACCCCACCTATTTTGTCTCTGATGCTTTGGCCCATTTTCACAAAGCCCTTGAACTTTCCATAATTGCTATTGTGACCCTCAAGTCCTAAAACTTCAATTTCACCCTTGAAGATTCCGAAAATTCATGATCTCGACATCTCTCTAGTAAATTCAAAAAATTGCACTTTGGCTCGAATATTTATTTTGGCCACAAACCCATTCGTTTCTTTCAAAACCACTGAAGGGTTGTTCTTCATGCCAAGTATGACCATCCTCGGGGTTCCGTGGACTTACCGAAAACCCCCTACAATTATTCGATTTTATTGCCTATCCCACAGTTGTATTTTAACTATACCAAAAATTATTTCTGATCCAATTTCTTTCGATGCTATAAATCATATCTCAAAATACTCGACACTATCATATCATTTTCTTTAGGCATCTCGTCTCCAAGATACTCTCTGCAGTCGATTCAATCAATTTATCTGGCTATTCTGGTACATATTTTCCTCAAATCCCATTTCTCTAATAAAATTGTTATTTCTCAATTAACCCAAAGTTCTCGAGTATTACAATGGTGGCTGGTGCCGACTACTGGTGCTCTTTTCAATATTGGCTGAAAATTTAAAGTAAGATATATGAAAATTTGACTCATTTTTCTTTTGTGTATGTTAACCTCTCTTGACCATTTCTTTAACTATGTTTTAATTAAAGGGATTAATGTTTTTATTTTTTATTACAAATTTGTCAATTACATATTTGAAACTATGACAGAAAACATATTTTCTATCATGAAATTTGTCAAGATTCGACTACCTAATTGAATTAGAAATCAATAATTAAATAATAGTCTTATTAATAGGCTATGCAATTGAATTGGAGATTAATGATTGAACGATAACTTCGTATATTGAAAAATAAATATTTAATAAAATTGATAATGATGTTATTATACGGCGTTATTAAAATATGAAAATACGTCGATTGTATAATTTATTGATATATATTTTTAATATTATATTATTTATTTTTAGATAAAATTTAGAATTTAGACTTTAATTTTATCAATTTAAAATTCTTAATTCACATCCCTGTTTTTAGAATTATCCCTCTTAACCTCTTAAATTTTGATTTGATCAGTATTTTTAATAAAAATTAGGAAAATATCACATTAATTATTTTTATTAACAAAGTATATATAATTTATAGAATTTTATTAAAAATAAGGACATTTGTAAGATTATTGATAAGTTATTTAAAGACTAAATTACCACCACAACAGTTTGGTAAGGGATATTGACGGAATTGAAATATAAGAGACAACAAAGATGTTTTCGAAACAAAGGGATTCAATCACAAATTACCTTAAAAAAATAGTTAATATATAAATACACCAATACCATGAAACCACGTTGCAACGACACATCTTCTATAATTGAGAGTCTAAATAGTCAAAGATGACGGCCGAGTCTTTGTTTCTTATCACTCTCAGTCTTATCTTATCTTCTGCAACTCTGCCATTAACGCCGGACAGTAAGGTCGTCCGCCATAGCCATGACCAACCGCCACTTCCTTCTCGTTTGCTGCCCAGCCCAGGGCCAGCTCAACCCCACTTTCGAGCTCGCCAAGCGCCTCACACGCGCCGGAGCACGCGTCACTCTCGCCACCACCGTCCGTGGCCTCCGTTCAATGCCCACCCTCCCTGAAATCGACGGCCTCTCCTACGCCGCCTTCTCCGACGGCTACGACGACGGAAACGTACAGAAGGACGTTCCCGGCCGGGTGATGGACGAGCTGCGGCGCGCCGGGAGCAAATCACTGGCCGAACTGATCACTACCCTCGCCGACGACGGCCGTCGGGTGAGTTTCCTTGTCTATTCCCTCCTCCTCGGCTGGGCCGCCTCCGTGGCTCGTGACATGCAGGTGCCCTCCGCTTACCTTTCCGTTCAGTCTGCAACTTGTTTCGCTATATACCACAGGTTCTTCAACAGAAGCGACGGTCTCTGCCATGGCGGTACCGCCGATATTGACCCATCCATTTCGATAAAATTAGCCGGAATGCCGTTGCTATCATCCAACGACATCCCGACGTTTCTCTTGCCGAACAGTCCACACAATTATGCGATCAAGTCCTTCCAAGAACACATAGAAACCCTAGAAGACGATCCAAACCCTTGCGTGCTTGTCAACACGTTTGATGCGTTGGAAGAAGACGCAATCAGAGCCGTCGATTCCATGAACTTGATCGCGATCGGGCCGTTAGTTCCAGTTATTTTCAGTGATGAAGAAAGAGAGATCTCAGATTCGTCCATGAGAATTGATCTCTTCGAGCAGTCCAGAGAGTACCTCGACTGGTTAAACTCAAAGCCAGATTCCTCGGCGATCTACGTCTCGTTCGGAAGCCTGGTGGCGTTACAGCAGAAGCAAACGGAAGAGATTTTCCGAGCACTCGTGGCGAGTCACCGGCCGTTCCTGTGGGTGATTAGATCGTCGGAGTACGGAGGAGAAGTGAAGGACATGATCGAGCCAGAGTTGAGCGAAGAAACCGGATTGATAGTGCCGTGGTGCTCGCAGACGGATGTGCTGCGCCACCGGTCGATCGGGTGTTTTGTGACGCACTGCGGGTGGAACTCGGCGGTGGAGAGCCTTGTCGCCGGCGTGCCAGTGGTGGCGTGTCCGCAGTTTTCCGACCAGACCACGAATGCTAAGGCGGTGGAGGAGGTGTGGGGCACCGGCGTGAGAGCGGCGGCGAATGGAGAAGGGGTGGTGGAGAGAGAAGAGATGAAGCGGTGTTTGGAGGCGGTGATGGGCAGCGGAGAGAGAGGGGAAGAGATCAGAAGGAATGCATTGAAGTGGAAGCAGCTGGCCATGGAAGCTGTCAAGAGCGGTGGTCCTTCACACTCCAACTTGAACCACTTCTTGTCCACGTTACCTTAAATTTTACGCCGGTATCAGATTTAGGGTGCGATGATCGATTATAATGTTAAATTGAAGCTAATTGAGACGGGGATAACCAATTTTAGGAGATATCTCTAGTTTGCGTCGCACATTGGCTAACAGGGGATTGATGTATAAGGGATCGGTGTGTGGGTTTTATCTCCTGCCCCCTTACTCGGCCTTCTCTTTTTCAATTTATTTTCGTCGAGCAAATGTTATCTTACTTGATATAAGTAATATAACAAATCCGATCAATTGTAATGTTAAATTTAAATATTTATATCTATTTATACTTAGTTATACATTTAAAATTGAAATTTCAAATGTTGAACTGTAACACCATAAAGAATTGAATTAATCATGATCAAATTCATATTTTTATTTTTGTATTTTTACGTTTTATTTATGTTATTATTTAAATTTTTTATTATTTCAATTACACGTCTAGATCATATAATTTTAAATTAATTACAAATCTCACCAAAATTGAATTAGAACATACAACACAGGCTAATTAAAATACTCAAATTACCCATATTGCCTACCCAACCTCTTGGTAGCCACCATATTTGCTATACATTCTCCTTAATTATTTGTATTTGTCGCTTGTTACCTTTCTTCCCTCCCTTGTCGCCAGTTACTTCTTGTCCTAACACATTGCTCACCCATCCTCGTTGCTAGCAATCATCTCCACCAATCCCCACCCCTACAAACCCCATTTGCCTTAACACATTTTCTTCTCTATCATCCGCATCTCAATCATTGCTGACTATTGAAAAAAGAAGTTATAGTGAAGATGATAATCGACAATAAAGATAATTTAGACATTTTAATGTGCATATTATACACTCTAACTTAATTCTAATGAGGTGTATAATTGAGTTGAAAATATATAGTCTAATGGTATAATTGAAACAATGAAAAGTTTGGCTGATCACACAAAAAAAAGCTAAACTGTCAATTAATTGTAAACAATGAAGAAAAATGAATACATGAGTAAATTAATTTTTCAATTATCTTTAGTTTTTTAAGTATATCTCCTTTTAAAAATAATAAACACATTTTATAGTATTCAGGCCCACATCCATGGCCCAAAATCCATGGCCCAAACATGAACTAATTAATCTCCAAAGAACCGTTCGTATGCTATCATTATTATAAATTCTAAAATAATTTAATTACAAAATATAAAATTCAAGAACTACTTTGCAAAATACAAAATGGATAAATTATGAAAATGATTATATTTTTTTTGTGAATTTATAATATTTTTTATTCTTTTAATTTTGACCATTAGATTTAAATTAACTTAATGGGATGTAGTTTTATCCAATATATGAAATTGATTTAGAGGAAAAGTATTTGCATTAATTTGACGTTTCAGATGTTATATAATAATAATAATATTTATAAAACTCACAAATATACATAAATAAAAAAATATAACTTGAATTCTCAAATTATCCCCCAATTCTCTACGACGCTTGAACATTACCAACATTTGTCAGCCCTTTACTATTGCAGTCAATTACTTTAGTTGACATTTTCGATCATTATTACTGTTCATGTGCCTTCTGTAATCATCGAGTCGGACAATCAATCTTCTCTTGTTGACGGGACCTTTTGTTTCATCTTCTTTGATCCTAGTCTTACCAATCAATGATGCTTTCGACCTTTCATTTTCTTTTTCAGTCGAAGCAACTGATTGTCCGTTCAACCGGTTCATCTTCCCCGACTAGGGGTTTATTCGTTTTTTCGCCTTCTGCCACCATCAATGCCTTTTTACTGTCAATTTCCCTCTACCATAGCCACCATCGACAACTACTAGTTCGTCTTCATCATTTCTTTTATTTTCTATATGTAAAAGTGAGTTCTACAAATATTATTATTTTATAACATTTAATATGCCAAATCAAGTTGAATACTCTCTTTCTAAATCGATTTTATATTTTGGATAAAATTATAATCAATTAAGTCAATTTAGATTTAATTGTCAAAATTAAAAAAATTAAGTAAAATTACAAATTCCCCAAAATCTAGATTATTTTCATAATTTGCCCATACAAAATTAAAGACCGAAGTGTTATTTACCTATTATTTATAATTGAGTCGAGTCCGCTTGTGAATGTCCATTAGCAAAGCTTAATTGATGGGAATCGATTTCTCTATCATTAATCAGCTGTTACTGATGCCGCCGTTCGTCACGAAAGACGTCACGGCAGGCTGGAGGCTCCATTCGCGTATAAATGAAGAAGAAGCATAAGCGGCAGCATTAATTTCAAGGGCTTGTTCGAAGGAGGAGTTGCAGAATTCATGGATGATCTTCGAGTCCTTCTCGTGACTTTTCCGGCCCAAGGCTTCAACAACCCATCTCTCCAATTGGCCAAGCGCCTCGCCGTGATGGGCCTCACCGTCACTTTCGTCACCGCCGCCTCCGCCCTAAACCGCATGGGCAAAGCCACCGCCACTCCTCCGGCGGGCTTGACCTTCGCCCCCTTATCCGACACCGACTTGGACCTCGACGGCGATTTCGAAACCTACGTGACTGAGCTCCGGCGTCCGGGATCGGAGGCCGTGGCCGAGATCATCACATCCGCCGCCGGGAACTGCCAGCCTTTTAACCTCGTCGTCTACACCTTGCTCCTCCCATGGGTGGGCCAAATCGCCGGTTCTCTTAATCTTCCGTCGATATTTCTCTGGGTTCAACCCGCTGCCCTCTTTGGCCTTTACTACCATTACTTGAACGGCTACGGCGACGCCATTAGAGAGATTATCAGTGACCCTTCACTGTTCGTCGACTTGCCAGGATTACCTCGCCTCCATAACCGCGATCTTCCCTCTTTCATACACCCTTCAAACGTCATGAGTAGTGGTGCAATTCAACTAGTTCGAGAGCATCTAGATGTTGTTGCCACAGAAAGAAACCCTAAAATTCTTGTCAACTCATTCGATGCATTGGAACCAGAGGCGCTTAGAGTGATCGAGAACATCGACTTGGTCGCCGTCGGACCGTTTATCCCGTCGGCTTTCTTGGACGGCAATGATCCGTCTGACACTTCATTTGGAGGAGACCTCTTTCTAAGTGTTAGTATCTTTTTTTTTTCCCCAACTCCTCTCGTCTTCTAATCACAAACAAATTTGGTAAATAATACTTATAAACTCACATAACATATCAATTTGTAAAAATTATTTATCAAACTTATTTGATATTGCATTTTTCATAATTTTTATAGGATAAATCCATATTTTTTCCCTTGTAATTTTATCTTTTTTTTGTTCGTATAGCTTTTAATTATTTTTTTAATCAATTTAACTTTTGTAATTTCACATTTTTTTCATGTAAAAATTTAAATTTTTTTTTTATCAATTAAATTCTTATTTTTATATTTTTTAGTCAATTTGATCATGCATTTTGATTAAAGTTAAATTAATTCATCTTACTTTATCTTCTCTTTTATATATCAAAGGTATAAATGTTATATTAACTAAAAAATACAGGTATATAGGTATAATTAAAATAATAAAAAATTCAAATTGTCATAAAAAAATATCAAAATAATAGATTAAATTGACTCTAAAATATAAATCTGAGTATAACTGTAATTATAAAAAATTTAAATAATTATACTAAAAAAATATAGAAGTAGAAGAGTAAAAATATTAGTTTAGCTATTTTCATACGGTCAAGTCAGTCGACTAACACAAAATAACCATTATTCATTTTCTTTTTTCGGGTCAACCCGAACAAACAAGGGTGAAATGATCATCTTTACTGTTGTCGACAACCACAAAGTGATTGATTGAATTCAAAGAAAGGTTATTTCTTTCTGCTAATATCAAAGTGTTCCAAAACAGAAATTAGAAAACTACATGGAATGGCTGAATTCAAAGCCCAAGGAATCCGTTGTTTACGTGTCGTTCGGAAGCATCGTGGTTCTATCGGATCAGCAGAAGGAGGAACTTGCTCGAGGGCTGCTAGAGAGCCGCCGGCCGTTCTTGTGAGTGATGAGAGGATCGGAAAAAAGCGAGAAGCTGAGCAGAAAGGAGGAACTGGAAGAGCATGGGATGATGGTGCCATGGTGTTCCCAGGTGGAGGTTCTTCAACACCCATCGCTGGGATGCTTCGTCAGCCACTGCGGCTGGAATTCAACAGTTGAGAGCTTGGTTTCCGGCGTCCCGGTGGTGGGTTTTCCACAGTGGTCCGACCAGGCGACGAACGCCAAGCTTGTTGAAGATGTTTGGATGACGGGAAAAACAGTGGGAAAGAACGAGGAAGGGGTAGCTGAAAGCGGGGAGATCAAGAGATGCATAGAAATGGTGATGGAAGGAGAGGAGATGAGAAGGAATGCCAAGAAGAGGAAAGATTTGGCTAAGGAAGCTGCCACGGAAGGTGGGTCGTCGGACTTGAATCTCAAGGCGTTTGTCGCCCATGTGAAGGCTGAGATTCGAGGCTGAATCATTTTCCCGGAAAATGGCCGAGAATGTCTTCTCGTTTTGCTTGGAAATTTTCGTGGAAAAATAAATGTCGTTTAAGGCTATGTTTGTTTTTTGTTTGGGTATAAAAGTTTAGGCTATGTTAGTTTTAACCCTAAAGTACCGGGAGTTATGTTCACCCCGTTAAAGAGGGTGAACAAAATTGCACTCTCTCTACAAGAGATGGACAACAGTGACATGGAAAGTCGCATTGAAGGATAGCTGGCAGACGCATCATCACTCCCTCTCCCTCTTCCCCTCCCCCCCAAGCCGCCCAACTTCACCTATTTCGCCCAACTTAACCCATTTTTTTCTCTCTCTCTCTCTCTCTCTCTCTTCCCATAGCCGCCCAAACTTCTTCCACTATCTCTCTCTCTAACCCTCGGCCTTGAAGGAGAAACGTGCCACCACCGTCGTCCAAGAATCATTACAAGAAAAACGAAATTTAGCGATGAAAATATCAAAATTCGTCGCTAAAATTTTTAGCAACGGATTTAATAACAGATAGCTTCTCTTTTCTAAAAATGGCGTCTCTAAATTTTAGCGATGGAATATAGCGATGGGATAAATTAGCGACATAAATTTTTGTTGCTAATTAAAAAAATAAAAATTAATTAAAAAATTAATATTATTTTAGCGACGGAAAGTTGTCCGTCGCTATTCAGTGACGAAAAACTTTTTGTCACTGAATACACATTAAAATATAGAATACTAAAAAAATTAAAATAAATTAGAAGTAGCGACAAAAACAGTTTTATCGCTAATCAGCGACGGAATTGTTTCGATCGCTGACTTTTATTTAAAAAAAAAATATTATGGCAAGCCGACGAATGCACGCGTGCCCCTGACTTGCGGGCGCCAGGTGGCGGGCCACTACGCGCTAAGTGGCTCTCCCTTGAGACGCAACATGTAGCGCTAGGATTAATTTCCTAGTGCACTCATTTCTTCCCTCAATTTCGATCTCAAGTCATCTGGGAGCGCGCGCGACTGTCTGCGCTGCAAGGGATCACACCCGTTGCTATAAAATAAATAAATAAAAATACAAAATTTAGCTTCATTATGTAAGCACCCTGGCCCAGATATCCCAACCACCCGATCTATCCGAACGAAAGCGCTTACATAAGGGAAGAGAAATAGACATGAGACAACAATACCCTGGCATGCATACGCACGAGAAATACAACAACGGAAGTAAAACAATATACATGCACACCCACAAGTACCCCGCTGGAACAGCGGTCAAGGAGTATATAAAAATATACAGACACCTGTGCCAACAAATAAAAGATACAAGGAACAACCTGGCACAGTAAAAAATGAGAGTCAAAACTCCTACAAAACATCAGAGACAACGGGGGCAAGCGAAATGTACACCCTATCGACACGGCCGGCTGCTAGGTGGAACGATCCTCGCCATCGGCCTTCGCTTTACCCTTACCTGGGATGATGAAAAGAAAGGTGAGTCGCAAGATTCAGCAAGTTTATAGGAAAAGGAAGGTTGTAAATGAAACAGAAGAGGAGGTCATTCCAAATATAAACCCACATGTACACACAAGCCATGTGACGCAACAGTGCCGCATAATAAAAACACATACCGGTCCTTGGGGCCCACATAAAACACCTGGCACCCAAGTCCCATACCAACTTGCCGCTGCCTTGAAAGGCAATATAGATCTCCAACAAACCTGTGTGCACTGTCCCGGGTCGGTACTCTCACCACCCGTCCATGTCGGTACTCCCGACACCCGAGCCATAGGCTCCCTCAGAACGGTACTCCCTTCCGAGAACCAAATACTACCAATAACCATGCAATGCATATAAAATGCAATGGCGTAATGAGCATCAACGTGATACAAGGTGCCCATACATCCAGGCATCAAGCGATGCTCCGCCCATATAATAAATCACACGCGATGCATATGCCCGTGCTGGATGCATCATAATCAAACTAGGATGTCCGTGACCAAACATAACCAAATTATGATAATCCCAACATGCAGCCCGTACCCATGTGCATACCAAACCATGCTATAATCACATAACAACAGAGTTAGTCAACAGTGCCTGGCACCGGTCAGCGGTCAGTGACCAAGAGAGACCATCTGACGGCCTAAGATAGACCGTACGACAGTCACACCGTCACCGAACAGTCGATCCTTTCCCCCACTGCACAACTGCTCTAACCGATAAACAACCAAAAATCCAATAATAATATCCGAACAACTAAGAACCTAGCCTTAGGTGAGTACGACATCATTCCCATAGGCTTGGGGGTGTCACAAACCCCCGTAGGCAACCAATGAATAAAACCCTCGAAACCAGTTTAATAAATTAAATTTTAAAGAAACTATTTAAAATTCCATAATTTATTAACAATTGAAACCAACGAAGGGAGGTCAAATAAATTGACAACGAAAGAATCGACAATGAGGGTATAAAGAACTTGCCATTCCGAAGATAGCCTTAGGCTCGTTTTGACCAAACGCGGTAAAATTATACAAACTGCAATATCCCAATTATTCGCCAAAATTAATAAAATTGGACCCTAAACAAAAATTCGACCGTAAAAAATATTAATTACTAGCTTAGCTACGTACTTGGTAAATTAAATCGCTGATTAGACTTGATTTAATTCAAAATTTCCACCAAATTAATCCAAATTTCCAGCTCACTCACGTTACATCTTTTACAAATTTTGCTCACTGATTTGCTGGAAGAAAAACGCCCGAAATCGGGCTTAAAATTCGGCCAAAAGCGAGCAGGGGCGCCATGTGGCAGCGCTGGAGCGGCCGCTGGGAAAGCCACGGCCTCATTCGAAACGACGTTGTTTCGATGTCCTTGGGTTGATTAAAATCAACCCTTGCGCGAGCTGCCCCCGCGAATCGATCCCTCGCCCGCTGCCTGGCCGCCTCGCGCGCGACCGCTCACACCCGTACCAACTTTCACCCTATATATGACTTAAGTTATATTTAAGGTGACTTTTAGCCCTTTCCGTAATTCGCACCAGCACCCTCAAATTTCCATAAATTATACTCTCACCCCCCTCTATTAATTACACTAACACCCGAAACTTCTAAAAATCACACAATTTAATTTATTTCAATCTTTTTCTTATTCTAGAATATTCCTAAAATAATTAATCAACTACTTTAATTTCTTATTTCCTTAAAATCACATAATTTATTTTTATTTAATCACAACAAATTATTTTGTTATTTCTTTTAAATCAAATTACCCCAAAATTAAATTAATTTGCCATTTACAGGGCGTTACAAATCCTCCCCCCCTTAAAAGAATTTCGTCCCTGAAATTCGTACCTAGCTAGGCAAATAACTGAGGGTGAAGTCGCCTCATATCCTCCTCTAGCTCCCAAGTAGCCTCCTCAAAGGTATGTCGCTGCCACTGGACCTTCACATAGGGAATCGTGCGGCTGCGGAGCACTTTCTCTTTCCGATCCACAATGCTAGCAGGTAACTCGATGTACGACGTGTCCTCTTGCACTACGAGCAGGTGATAATCAATAACATGCCCGGGATCTGCCACGTACTTGCGAAGCATAGAAACATGAAAAACATCATGTACGTGGGCTAACTGAGGGGGTAAAGTTAACTGGTAAGCCAACGGTCTGACTCGCTCAAATATCTCAAACGGTACCACATAGCAAGGACTCAACTTGCCAGATACTCCAAAGCGTCGAACACCCCTCATCGGCATGACTCGAAGGAAAACATGATCACCCACATCAAAATCCAAATCCCGGCATCGTTTGTCAGCATAACTCTTCTGACGGTCCTGAGCTGCCTTCATCCTAGTCCGAATCAACTGGATCTTCTCTGACGTCTGCTCTACCAACTCCGGTCCAAGCAACGCTCGCTCCCCAACCTCAGTCCAGCAAAGCGGTGATCTACATGGTCGCCCGTACAACGCCTCAAATGGTGCCATCCCAATATTGGCCTGGAAGCTATTATTGTAGGTAAACTCCACTAGCGACAAATGATCATCCCAGCTCCCATGAAAATCTAATACATAGGCATGGAGCATGTCCTCCAAAGTCCGTATGGTCCGCTCCGATTGCCTGTCAGTCTGAGGGTGAAAAGTTGTACTGAAAGTCAACTGGGTCCCCATAGCACTCTGCAACACCTCCCAAAATCGTGAGGTAAACTGAGGATCCCTGTCTGACACAATGCTAGCTGGTACTCCGTGTAGTCTCACCACCTCATCAATGTATAACTTGGCTAGTCGATGAATCAGATAGGTCTTCTTGACAGGTAGAAAATGCGCTGATTTAGTCAACCGATCGATAATCACCCATATCGAATCGTACCCCAGGATAGATCGTGGCAATCCCGAAACAAAATCCATAGTTATGCACTCCCATTTCCACTCCGACACAGATAAAGGTCGTAACAATCCCGCGGGCCTCTGGTGCTCAGCTTTAACTTGTTGGCACACTAAACATCGTGAGACAAACTTTGCTACGCTTCTCTTCATGCCGCTCCACCAATATTGACGCCGTAAACCCTGATACATCTTCGTCGCTCTAGGGTGGATAGTATAAGGAGAACGATGAGCCTCATCTAGGATCCTCTGCCTGATATCACTGTCACTCGGCACACAAATCCGCCCCACAGAACAATAGCAAGCCATCGACCCTCTGGCTGTACCCCAATGGACCAAATCTCTCCATATCATCCATAATCTCGCCAAGCTCTACATCCTGTCACTGTTGATCGCAAATCTGATCCTCTAGATCAGAATGGATACTCATGGCAGCACAATAGAGAGTATGATTGTCTGATGCCACTGAGATAGTAAGGTCACTCATCTGCTCCAGTAAGAACCACTCCTGCGCCATCATAGCTGCAACTGATGCTCCACGGCGACTCAATGCATCTGCAACCACATTAGCTTTACCTGGGTGATAGAGGATGTCGCAATCGTAATCTTTAAGCAGCTCTAACCAACGGCATTGTCTCATATTGAGTTCCCTTTGAGAAAATAGGTACTTGAGGCTCTGTGATCAGTGTAAATCTGGACTCTCTCACCATAAAGATAATGCCTCCAAATCTTTAAGGCAAACACTACGACCGCTAACTCCAGATCATGTGTAGGGTAATTCTCTTCGTGCCTCTTCAACTGTCTGGATGCATAAGCATTCACTCGGCCGTCCTGCATCAAAACACACCATAGCCCTGCATATGAGGCATCACTGTAAACAGTAAATAACTCACCACTCCTGGGTATCGTCAGTACTGGCGCCGAAGTCAAACGCCGCTTCAATTCCTTGAAGGATTTTTCACAAGATTCGTCCCAAATAAACCTGACGCCTTTCCTTGTCAACTTCGTCATGGGTGATGTAAGCCATGCAAAGCCTTCTATGAATCGTCGATAATACCCGGCAAGGCCAAGAAAATTCCGAATCTCTATCACTGTCATCGGTCTCGGCCAATCCATCACGGCTCTAGTCTTCTCTGGATCTACTAAGATACCTTCACCTGATACTACGTGTCCCAAGATTACAACTCGGGTTTGCCAAAACTCACATTTAGAAAACTTGGCATACAACTGCTTCTCTCTGAGCTTCTGCAGAACCACACTTAGATGCACCTCGTGTATCTCAGGGCTCGGTGAGTAAACTAGGATGTCGTCAATGAAAACTATAACAAAGGAATCCAGATATTCCTTAAACACCCTGTTCATCAGATTCATAAATACTGTAGGTGCATTGGTCAGCCCAAATGGCATAACCACAAACTCGTAATGGCCGTAACGTGTACGAAATGTGGTCTTCGTAATATCCTCATCTCTAACCCGCACCTAATGATAACCCGACCGCAAATCGATCTTGGAAAACACCGATGCACCACGCAACTGATCCAGTAAATCATCCACACGGGATAGGGGGTACTTATTCTTAATTGTTACCTGATTAAGTTGCCGGTAATCTATACACAATCGCATAGACCCATCCTTCTTACGCACAAATAATACTGGAGCCCCCCATGGCGATGTGCTTGGTCGAATAAACCCCCTCTCTAAAAGATCTTGCAACTGCACCTTGGGTTCTTTCAATTCATTAGCAGCCATACGGTAAGGAGTCTTGGAAATGGGCTGCATACCTGGTATCAGATCGACTGCAAAATCAATCTCCCGGTGCGGTGGTAGTCCCGGCAACTCATCTGGGAACACATCTGGAAAGTCCTACACCACAGGATAGGCAGCCAACTCCTTCTTCTCCCCAGCTATCACGGTCACAAATGCAAAATAGGCCTCACACCCACGTCGTATAAGCCTCTCGGCGTGCATAACCGATATCATCGGCGTAGTCACCACTGGCTTCACACTCCGGTATGTAACAATTGGTCTCCCCGGGTGCTCAAATGAAATCACCTTCCGACGACAATCAACTTGAGCATAGTGCCGTGAGAGCCAATCCATACCCAATAGTAAGTCAAAATCCCGGATCGTCAAAACAATAAGATCTCCCAAAAATACCTGGTCATGAATCCCTATCTCGCAATCCCTGACCATCTCACTCCCCATCAATACCATCCCTCCCGGTGTCGAAACAGACAAATCATATGGTAAGGGGGTACACGGGATCGGGATCTTATGCAACAAATGGGATGCTATGAAAGAGTGGGTGAAACCTGTATCAAATAAGACACGTACATCGTGACCATGGAGAGAAAATATACCTTGTATTGTGTCACTACCCTCAACTGCCTCGGCCGCTGTCACCGCAAACGCCTTCCCCTGCATCTGTACTCTCTCTATGGGCCCTGGGCGCTGTGCTGCTGGTAGGGGTGTAAGCACCCCCGCCCGAATATCCCAACCGCCCTGTCTATCATAACGAAAGCGCTTACATAAGGGAAGAGAAATAGACATAAGACAAAAATACCCTGGCATGCATACATACGAAAAATACAACAGCGGAAGCAAAACAATATACATAAACGCCCACAAGTACCCTGCTGGAACATTAGTCAAGGAGTATATAAAAATATACAGACACCTGTGCCAACAAATAAAAGATACAAGGAACAACCGGGCACAGTAAAAAATGAGAGTCAGAACTCCTAACAAAACATCAGAGAAGACAGGGGCAGATAACTGTACACCCTACCGACACGGCTGGCTACTAGGTGGCGCGGTCCTCGCCCTCAACTTTTTCTTTACCCTTACTTGGAATGATGGAAAGCAAGGTGAGTCGCAAGACTCAGCAAGTTTATATGTAAAGGAAGACTGTAAATAAAACAGAAGAGGAGATCACTCCAAATATAAACCCACATGTACACACAAGCCATGTGACGTAACAACGCAACAGTGCTGCATAATAAAAACACATACCGGTCCTTGGGGCCCACATAAAACACCTAGCACCCAAGTCCCCTACCAACCTGCCGCTGCCCTGAAAGGCAACATAGATCTCCAACAAACCTGTGCGCACTGTCCCGGGTCGGTACTCCTGTCACCCGTATCCTTGCTGGTACTCCCGATAGCCGAGCCATAGGCTCCCTTGGAACGGTACTCCCGTCTGAGAACTAAATACTACCAGTAACCATGCAATGCACATAAAATGCAATGGCGTAGTGAGCATCAACATGATACAAGGCGCCCATACATCCAGGCATCAGGCGATGCTCCGCCCATATAGTAAATCACACGCGATGCATATGGCCGTGCTGGATGCAGCATAACCAAACTAGAATGTCCGTGACCAAGCATAACCAAATCATGATAAACCCAACTTGCAGCCTATACCCATGTGCATACCAAACCATGTAACAAGAATAAAACATAACCAGACATGCTATAGTCACATAACGGCAGAGTTAGTCAGCAGTGCCTGGCACCGGTCAGCGGTTAGTGACCAGGAGAGACCAGCCGACGGCCTAAGATAGACCGTATGATAGTCACACCGTCACCGAACAGCTGATCCTTGCCCCCATTGCACGACCGCTCTAGCCAATAAATAACCAAAAATCCATAATAATACCCGAACCTCTAAGAACCTAGCCTCGAGTGAGTACAACTTTATTCCCACAAGCTTGGGGATAGCACAAACCCCTGTAGGCAACCAACGAATAAAACCCTCGAAACCAATTTAATAAATTAAATTTTAAGACAAACCGTTTAAAATTTCATAATTTATTATCAGCCGAAACCAACAAAGGGAGGTCAAATAAATTGACGACGAAAGAATCGACAATGAGGGTATAAAGAACTTGCCTTTCCGAAGATAGCCTTAGGCTCGATTTGACCAAACGCGGTCAAAGTTATACAAACTGCAATATCCCAATTATTGCCAAAATTAATAAAATTGGACCCTAAACAAAATTTCAACCGCACAGAATATTAATTACTAGCTTGTCTACATACCTGGAATATTAACTCTGGAATTAAACGGGATTTAATCTAAATTTTGGCCCCAAAATTTCTCAAATTTTCCTCCCGCGCACGCTGCTTCTTTCTGTATTTTATTTGTTGTTCATTTACACCAAAAGCACACCCGAAATCGGGCTAAAAATTCGGCCTTAAATTGGCCAAAAGAAGTGGCTAGAATGCGGCCACGTGGCAGCACTAGGGCAGCCACTGCCTTTAACCCAAAACAGTGTCGTTTTGGGACACTTGGTTGATTAAAAATCAGCCCTCGTGTGCGCATCCCCCCCACGATTCGATCCCGCAATCGGCCCCTCACACGCACCCCCGCGTACCGCCAAATAATACCGCAAATCTATCTTGGAAAACACCGATGCACCACGCAACTGATCCAGTAAATCATCCACACGGGGTAGGGGGTACTTATTTTTAATTGTTACCTGATTAAGTTGCCGGTAATCTATACACAGTCGCATAGACCCGTCTTTCTTACGCACAAATAATACTGGAGCCCCACATGGCGATGTGCTCGGTCGAATAAACCCCCTCTCCAAAAGATCTTGCAACTATACCTTAAGTTCTTTCAATTCATTAGCGGCCATACGGTAAGGAGTCTTGGAAATGGGCTGCGTACCTGACATCAGATCGACTGTAAAATCAATCTCCCGGTGCGGTGGTAGTCCCGACAACTCATCTGGGAACACATCTGGAAAGTCTTGCACCACAGGATAGGCAGCCAACTCCTTCTTCTCCCCAGCTATCACGGTCACAAATGCAAAATAGGCCTTACACCCACGTCATATAAGCCTCTCGGCGTGCATAACCGATATCATCGGCGTAGTCACCACAGGCTTCACACCCCAGTATGTAACAACTGGTCTCCCCGAGTGATCAAATGAAATCACCTTCCGTCGACAATCAACTCAAGCATAGTGCCGTGAGAGCCAATCCATACCCAACAATAAGTCAAAATCCTGAATTGTCGAAACAATAAGATCCCCAAAAAATACCTGGTCATGAATCCCTATCTCGTAATCCCTGACCATCTCACTTCCCATCAATACCGTTCCTCCCGGTGTCGAAACAGGCAAATCATATGGTAAGGGGGTACACGGGATCGGGATCTTATGCAACAAATGGGGTGCTATAAAAGAGTGGGTAGAACCTATATCAAATAAGGCACGTACATCGTGGCCATGAAGAGAAAGTATACCTTGTACGGTGTCACTGCCCTCAGCTGCCTCAGCGGCTATCACTGCAAATGCCTTCCCCTGCATCTGTACTCTCTCTGTGGGCCCTGGGCGCTGTGTTGCTGGTAGGGGTAGTGGTGCTCCTGGACCCTGTGCCCTAGGTGTAAATTGTCTCTGAGCTGGTCTGGGCCCTACACCTCCCATCCGTGGCCCTCCAATCTGTGGTGGCTGGGTGCACACATTTGTCCGATGGCCTCTCTGTCCACAACGAAAGCAAATAATATCCTGCCCTGTGGCCGGTGTAACTAGTGGGGCTGGTGTAGCCGGTCTAAGCCCCTGTGGACAGTCCCTCTTCAAATGTCCTGGCTGACCACAGCGATAACACACGTCCCGACGTATATCCCGGCACTGACCCTGGTGTCTCTGCCCGCACTGCCGGCACTGTGGAAGCCCAAAACTCTTACTGCCCGCATCCCACTTCCTCTTCTTACTGCTACTCCATGCGCCCTTTATGACTGACTAATCTGATCAGGCCTCCAATCGGTCCCTCTCCACTGCGTGGGCCGGCTGTACAGCTATAGGAAAGTCGGGTGCCTCGATACCAGCCATGGCGTGACGAATCTCTAGTCGTAGCCCCCTCTGAAACTTGCTGACTCTGCCAAACTCTGGGGTCACTAACTCTGGAGCATAACGAGATAACGCGACGAACTCAATCTCGTACTGTGTGACTGTCTTGCTCCCCTACTATAAATCAATAAACTCGAACACCTTCTACTCTCTGACCCAAGCCAGTACATAAGTCTCATTGAACACCACGACAAACTGTGCCCAAGTCAGGCCCCCATCACCATATCGCTGTCTGGTGGTCTCCCACCATCGCTCGGCATCTCCTCGTAACAAAAAAGTCCCCAGTCGAACCCTATGAGCCTCTGCACAGCTTATAGATCGCAAATGCTTCCCCACAGCCAGTAGCCAATCCTCGGCCTCTGTCTTGTCGGCGCCCCCACTAAATTCTGGTAGACGTAAGGCCGTAAAATCTTTAAGCAATGCAGCACCAGAACTATCCCCTGCTCTCAAAGTACCTGAATGTGACGCTTGGGCCGTAGCGGTCTTACCATCATGATTGCGCTCCTAACGTAACTGAGATGCCGCCAGTACGTCTACGGCCCGTAGAAGATCTGCCAATGTCTCCTGCATGTCCGAAGGCCCTGGCTGTCTCTCATCTCCTGTATTTGTCGCTTGTACCTCAGGAGTAGGAACAAGGTGCCCTTTACCTCGCGTCAGTGGTCTACCACGACCTCATCCACAACGTGCGTCCATGAGTCCTACATAACCAAAATTAATTAGAATGCATTTCGAAATTAAGGACACGACTTAACATTCTAACTTTGCCTAACAACCTTGGTGTACATTTACTTGTCCCCCAAATTGATTCAATGACGCTCTGATACCAACATTGTAAGCACCCCCGCCCGGATATCCCAACAGCCCGGTCTATCCGAATGAAAGCGCTTACATAAGGGAAGAGAAATAGACATGAGACAACAATACCCTGGCATGCATGCGTACGAGAAATACAACTGCGGAAGTAAAACAATATACATGCATGCCCACAAGTATCCCGCTGGAACAGCGATCAAAGAGTATATAAAAATATACAGACACTTGTGCCAACAAATAAAAGATACAAGGAACAACCTGGCACAGTCAAAAATGAGAGTCAGAACTTCTACAAAACATCAGAGACAACGGGGGCAAGCGAAATGTACACCCTACCGACATGGCCAACTGCTATGTGGAACGATCCTCGCTCTCGGCCTTCCCTTTACCCTTACCTGGAATGATGGAAAGCAAGGTGAGTCGCAAGACTCAGCAAGTTCATAGGAAAAGGAAGGCTGTAAATGAAACAGAAGAGGAGATCACTCCAAATATAAACTCACATGTACACACAAGCCATGTGACGCAACAACGCAACAGTACCGCATAATAAAAACACATACCGGTCCTTGGGGCCTACATAAAACACCTGGCACCCAAGTCTCATACCAACCTGCCGCTACCCTGAAAGGCAACATAGATCTCCAACAAACCTGTGCGCATTGTCCCGGGTCAGTACTCCCGCCACCTGTCCATGTCGGTACTCCCGACACCCGAGCCATAGGCTCCCTCAGAACGGTGATTTTTAGCGCCCCGTAAATGGCAAATTAATTTAATTTTGGGGTAATTTGATTTAAAAGAAATAACAAAATAATTTGTTGTGATTAAATAAAAATAAATTATGTGATTTTAAGGAAATAAGAAATTAAAGTAATTGATTAATTATTTTAGGAATATTCTGGAATAAGAAAAAGATTGAAATAAATTAAATTGTGTGATTTTTAGAAGTTTCGGGTGTTAGTGTAATTAATATAGGGGGTGAGAGTGTGATTTATGGAAATTTGGCGGTGCTGGTGCGAATTACGGAAAGGGCTAAAAGTCACCTTAAATATAACTTAAGTCATATATAGGATGGAGGTTGGTGCAGGTGACTGCACTCTCACCCTGCAATTAAAACACAATAAAAACAAATCATAATAAAACTTTTATATTTTTTTTATTTTAGTGAGAGGTTTATACTCGCCAGTGTACGAGTACAGTTGTAGTCCAAATTTAAATTTATATTTTCTGGATGAATCCAGGTCGTCCACTGAGAGATTTATTTATGGCAAAAGAAAAAGAATGTCACACACACGCACACGCATTTGGACAAATTGACAACAAGATTTTTTATGGTTTTGTTTTTAGACAACAGATACTAGAAAATAAAGTAAGGCAAAAATTGAAATAAACATTAAACGTAAAAATATGAATTTGGATAGTGCTTGAGTTAAGACAATTTCAGTACCAACCCGTTGATTCCCAAATTTTAGCATATAAGATTAGCAACATTAATTTAATTTCAGATATGAGGGTTTGTTATTAAATGCAATTAGAGATGATGATAGTTCTAGGTTAAGCAATCCCCATACATGATATGCGGGATTCTAATTTAAGCAACTACCATAAATCCAATTACAATTAATATACAAAACAACTAAATTAATCATCCGGGTTTGGGTATGATAGCGTTTCCAGTTCTAGTAACTCTCATACATGGCATGAAAGCTCTAAGTTAGGCTTACGCTCCAATCCAAACCTAGTGATTTTTTAATAATTAATACACACTCATACTGAAATTTAAATTAAAGTTACTTATTTAAAGCGCAACTTTCTTTGGGAATCATTGGCATTGGACACTGTCCTTGCCTTAACCCAAGATTAGATTTAACTACTCATTTTTATTTGAAAGTTAATTGACAGAAATTTAAATGACGTAATTTAAATAACAGAATTTAAATGACAAGAAATTTAAAAGAATAAACTAACCGGCCATTTAGGCGGTGGATAATTAAATGACAAGAATTAAAATTGCAGAAATTTAAAGGCATAAACTAACCGGCCATTTAGGCGGTGAATAATTAAATGACAAGAATTAAAATTATAGAAATTTAAAGGCACAAATTAACCGGCCATTTAGGCGGTGAATAATAAAGTAATAATAAATGACATAAGAATTTAAAAGAAGAAAGAAAAAAAAGTAAGATTATAAGAGAAAGTACTAAAGAAAATGAGAAAGAACAAGAACAATTCTCAAAGAGAGAATTATAAAGAAACAACTAAACTTTTATTCAAGAATAATAATCACACTTACAAATGCAATCAAGTGAGCTATTTATAGGCCACAAGATGCAATACAAACCACACAATTTCAATTATTCAATTAGACATAATTATATCTAATGGGCACTCACACACTTAAAGTTAAATGGATTTTAGCTATAATACACACCTAATATTAAATGGATTTTAGCTAAAATACATACCTAATAAAGCACTCATAAAGTTAAATGGATTTTAGCTATAACATCCACCTAATAGTTAAATGGATTTTAGCTAAAAAACACACATAATAAAGCTCTCACATAAAAAATAAAAATAGATTTCTATAAATTGATTTTTAATCTTCATTAGGATTAAAAATAATCCTTGGGCCTTCTCTAAATAATATTTTCCATGGGTTGCTCAAATTGGGCCTTAATTCTTCATGGGCTTGAATTCTTCATGGACTTTAATTTTTCATGGGTTTGATTTCTTCATGGACTTGATTTCTCCATGGCTTTGATTTCTTCATGGACTTGAATTCTTCATGGACTTTAAGTCTTCATGGGCTTGAATTCTTCATGCCTAAAAAAAAAAAAAATAATAATAATTTAATGTTATTAATAAATTATATATTATATATATGTATTACACATGGCACATATATATATATTAGATTATATTATATATATATTACATGCATGCATATAATGATATATATGTATTATATATAATTTTATATATTATTATTATTTATTTTAGAACTTCATTTCATTCATCTTTCAATTTAAATTTACATATAACCATAAAATATATATTAATATCTAATTTAAACCATATTTAAGATCGAAAGAAGGGTATAATTATAACAAAATTTTTACAAAATTAACCACTAATCATACCCCCCAACTTAAACATTGCTAGTCCCTTAGCAAGCAGATTATACACCTGCCAAACTTTATTCACAATAACTGTATGAATGTAAAAATTTCAAATTCGAAACCGAAATGCATAAAATTAAATAAATAATTTAGCATTCTAAATCAGATTTTTGGTTAAAGGTCATACAATCTCAGGAATAGAAATTAGGATAACCAACACATAGACTTACTCCCTCGAAGTTTTGACTTCAAATCTTACTATGGATTTTCTCTCCAATAAAAAGGATTCCGCAGGTGTACACACAAGGGGGTGCACCGTTATAAGAGTAAATGCAGAACAAGTTCAAAACTCGGTGCCATCCCAAATACAAGGAACGTATTTTCATGAAAGAACAAGGAAATTGACATAGCTTCATGATTGGAATAATGCTCTAGATGAGTAACTTCTGAATTTAAACATGATTCCCTACTCCAAACTTGAATTCTGAGATCACATGATTTATAGCATCAAAAGGGACCGGACTGGGTTGTAATGGGGCTATAAGGTTAATACGGGTTGTCAAAGAAAAGGTAGAGTGTGCAAAGGGTATGTCGGGATTTTTTTTTTTTTTTTTAGCATTCATTTTGAAACAGTTATGCTGAATAGCTAAGAGAATTTGCCCCCTTTTTTTTTCACTTTTTTTTTCTTCTTCTTCTTTTTTTTTTCTCTTTTTTTTTCTTTTTCTCTTTAAATATGAAAATAGAAAGACAGATTAATTCCCAAAATCACACCAGGTTGGATAAAATTCATATGGTTATGGGTTAACCGAGAGTAACGAAAGAAATTGTACTACAAATGGCTCAAATGGGATAGCAAGGGAGGTTAATTTAAAGAAAGAAAAAGGTTTAATAGGCTCAAACTGAAAGAAATTGATCCCCCTATCATGGTTCTCAGTCATCTAAGTCAAAGTTTGAAACCAGTCAAATTCATCCGCTATCATACTAGACATTCAAAGTGAATTGATATTTTGAAGCCATTGAAAAGATAAGATAAACAAGAGAGCATATTTAGAGTAAGTGTTATTTCACTCAGAATTAATGGTTATTAGGCTCAAACACTTACTTGGGTAATAGTCTCCACTTCTGTTGAGGGATCATACAATGTACTAATCAGCTAATTACTGTTACCTTTGACTTTATGACCGATAACCAATTTTTAAATTTTGAATCCCCGATGAATGCAAATTACTTATTCTAATGCATATACGTTTTCAAATAAGAAATCAATACATCCATGTTTCGTATTGCAAACTTAACCAGCTATCAGTGCATAACCTCAAAACTTTAGGAATAGCATTATTTAAAACACATTTTTTTTTTAATAAGAGGAGATAAAGATAATCAATTCACACAAGACAACAAACTAGCAATAGCAAACTCACAGTTAAATATGAACCAAATAATTCATGAATAGACCTTACACCCCCCAACTTGAATTGCAGTAATAAATCAGGGTTGTTAGGAATACCTGTAACTCCACAAGTCCATAGATTTGCTGTGAACTGCTAAAACTTAAACAACAAATGAGCACACCATATATATATATTTATATTTTCACACCAAAATAAAAATTTCATGCAAGTCATAAGATAAGCAAAATGCGTCTCAAGAGTACAAAAAGTACTCCTTACTCAGCCACCTTATCATAGACTTTGCTAACAACATTCCACAGTTTTGTTTTTTTGTTTTTTTTTTTTTTGTTTTTTTTTTAAAGAACACAACCAAGAAAAATCCTGCAAGGTGTACAATAACTAGATGCGTCTCAAGAGTACAAAAAGTACTCCTTACTCAGCCATCTTAATAAAGAGCATTCCTCACAGTGATAAATCTAAATTAATCGGACCCCTTTGGCGCTTGTTACTAATTGCCTTAGACCAGTCTATCCGAGGCTCATGAGGATCGTACTGTGGAACATAAGCATGTAATTTCTCTAGCAGCTTATCAATGGTGGATGCAGAAATGAGAATTTTTCTTGCTGAACGAGAAATGAACTGTTGGTCCACAGCCTGATCAAGAAAAGAGAGTAACCCATCGAAAAAATGGTTAACATTTAAAAGTCCAATGGGTTTGGTATGGAGATTACTCTTGGCCCAGGAGATTATACAAAAGATTTCTTCAAGTGTTCCAAAACCTCCTGGTAAAGCAATGAAGGCATCTGACTGATAAATCTTACAAGCCATGCGCTCAGACATAGAAGTCGTTTCTATAAGTTGACCGCGTGTAATCCCGGAAATATGTGGTTCAGCTAAAGGGATTGGCATTACACCTACCACAGATGAATTTCCAAGATGTACAGCTTGTGAAACATAACCATTCAATCCACGACTCCCCCCCCCATATACCAAATTAATTTTTTTCTCTCCTAATTTTTTACCAAGTTCGCTCGCTGCAAGTGCGTAACAAATATCGCTCCCAAGTTGAGAGCCACAAAGTACGCATATGGTATTGATTCGACGAACTAACTGGCCTTCCATGTTTGTTCCTTTTGTATGTCCTGAAAAGAAGTTTGGCGATCAAAAGTAGCTATACAACAATTCAACAAGAAATAAATACAAACAAAAATCATGCGTATGTATAAGTAGTTGTGATTGTGGCTCACATCTTCCTCTGGTTTTACGTCCAGAAACGGCTTAAACACTTTCTATGAAGCGGGGATAAGCTTCCCATCCAATTTTCTTATAGATTGGCAAACAGGGTCGTTTTTAGTCAGATTCCCAAGACTATAGCATTGGTGGTCACTTCTGAACTGGGTCCATAAAGCAAGAAGTTCTCTTTGCACTATTCCACATGGATGCGTCTCAAGAGTCAATCGGATATCATCCAGAGACTCCTTACTCAGTCCATCCTTTATGAAACTAATTTTATCTTCTCGATTTATGGACGTAAACCCCACAGATTTGCATCGTGTGTTATAGGTCCATCGAGCACATTTGTAACAACCATTCACTCTTTTCGCTCTTCTTTTCTTCGCAAAACTACTCTTCCCTAAGCCTGGAAAATGCTTAAAACTAGGTGAAGTTTCACCAGCTAATCGAACTTTTGCTTCGATCAGCCAACGAATATCTTCAGGGATGTTATTAAGCATCAACAACCTAAGTCTTTCACACCTAGCAACATAAATTTTTTTCAAATCATTCTGCGGGAGAGATGGATAGTACTTGTGAATTTTTGAGAGATAAAGATCCATTTTTTTTTTTTTAAAAAAAAAAAATTATACTAAGAAGAAAGTAAAGAACTATAAACTTTACAAAAGGGATGAGAGTACCTGATCGGAGAATAACACAAAGGAGAGAAGATTGAGCTCAAGAGGGGTGACTTGCCTCATACAGATATGGAGTCTCTTATAGAGCAATGAGCATCACTATTCTACACTCGACTCGAGGCATGCCATAATTGCACCGTCAGACTTGACGTCGTTTAGCGTCTCATTTTTCAACATTTGGCAGTGTGTCTTTTTTTTTTTCAACGCTCGGCGCCTCTGTTTTCAACATTTGGCAGTGTGCCTTCTTTCTTTATAGGGCAGTGTGATTGCACTGCCCAAGAAAAGATGGCTACCACCAGCGTCAATTCTGTCTCTCTCAATTCAATTTTTTTTGTTTAATTAATTTTGTTTTAATTTTTTTTTTTTTTTTTTTTAGGTAAAATTTTGTAGACACCTTACCCCCCAACTTAAATTGCGTATTGTCCTCAATTGGCAATAAAAAGATAGAAGATAGGCATACCTGGCGGTCTTCAATACATAAACTCGTATAGAGAAATTTTATTTAGACTGCACATAGAGAAACACTAGTTAAGTAATGCAGAAAAGGAACAACTTATATGTATATATAAAATTATTTTATTATATTTTTATTTTTATTTTTTTAGATTTTTTTTTTCTTTTCTTCCAATTAAGGATCAAATGAGTGATTGCCCACCTAATCGTATAATATCTCCCATTCACTACACCACTTTTAAAGTTATTTTCAAAATTATATAAATTGATTTTTCTCATGAATGCACATATATATTTTGAAAATATATCGTCCGGAGGTGTTGGTTTTATTATATCCGCGTATGGCACATTAATTTGCACAAACATCTCACACGTGTTTGGTTTAATTTGATCCTCAATAATATCGACTAACCTAAAAGATAGAAATTGAGGGGTAAATGTGGATAAACTTATGATTTTTTCACATTTTGGCTCTCGAATTTTATCCTCTTCTTCCTCCCAGGTTTCTTCTTTTCTTACATCATTTTGGTCTTTTTCTTCCTCCAAGGCTTCATTGACATCTACCTCACTGTGATCAACCACTCTCTCTTCTTGCACCAAAGGGTGTACTGTCCTAGGGGCATCAAGTTTCTCAATTATTTCTCCATTCCTTAAGACAGTCACTCCTATGTCCTGCTCCTGACTTTCACTTTTGATGATGGGTTTTATTAATGGGATTTGGAGTGAGTTGGGATGGACAGGCTCTGACATGCTCAAAGTCTGTGTTAGCTGTGTCAATTGGTTCCTAATGTCCTCTGTAACTCTAATAGTATGTTCTTGACATTTGGACATTTGTGTAAAAATTTCCATTTGGCCTTGCATAAATAGATTGAAGGTATCTTCTAATGAACTCCCATGAGGGGGTTGATATGCATCGAATGTAGACCCTTCATTAGTTTGAAATGATTGAGGCTGGGAAAGGAAGTGCTCATGTGGTTGGGCTACAAAATCATTTTCCCATGAGAAATTTGGATGAAAGTGTGAATTAAGGTGATATGCATCAAAGTCCGAATGGTAGTTTTCTTCATGGTTCTGGTAATACATTCTCTCATAGTTGTGTGTGTGTGTGTAACTGGATTGACCATACAATACCTCCTTAAAAGCAGGTATTATAGGGCAGTCATCCGTTAAATGAGCTGAAGTCTCACACACAGCACACCAAACCTCAATTTCATGGTAAGTGGGTAACAAATGGGTAGTGTCTGATTGCAAATCAAAAGTGGTTTGCCTAAGAGGGTATAGATAATCCTTAAGAGGTCTAGACAAATCAGATTCAAAATGATAATTTTCATCATGATAAGTATCTTGTGCAGACAGATTGTAGTAATTTTGAGACATGAGTGTAAAGTTGACAATCCAATTGAAGGTAAAGACTCAAAATGATATGAAAATACTGTTTCAAAATTCTACCTGATCTCAGTCTCATATACAATGCACAAACAAAAATAAAGTAAAAGAGAAATAGAGTTACCGATTTTATCAAGAGATGCTTATTCTTTTATTTTATTTTTATTTTTTTTTCTTTTTGTTTTTGCCTTAATCTCCCCGGCAACGGCGCCAAAATTTGACTGCACTCTCACCCTGCAATTAAAACACAATAAAAACAAATCATAATAAAACTTTTATATTTTTTTTATTTTAGTGAGAGGTTTATACTCGCCAGTGTACGAGTACAGTTGTAGTCCAAATTTAAATTTATATTTTCTGGATGAATCCAGGTCGTCCACTGAGAGATTTATTTATGGCAAAAGAAAAAGAATGTCACACACACGCACACGCATTTGGACAAATTGACAACAAGATTTTTTATGGTTTTGTTTTTAGACAACAGATACTAGAAAATAAAGTAAGGCAAAAATTGAAATAAACATTAAACGTAAAAATATGAATTTGGATAGTGCTTGAGTTAAGACAATTTCAGTACCAACCCGTTGATTCCCAAATTTTAGCATATAAGATTAGCAACATTAATTTAATTTCAGATATGAGGGTTTGTTATTAAATGCAATTAGAGATGATGATAGTTCTAGGTTAAGCAATCCCCATACATGATATGCGGGATTCTAATTTAAGCAACTACCATAAATCCAATTACAATTAATATACAAAACAACTAAATTAATCATCCGGGTTTGGGTATGATAGCGTTTCCAGTTCTAGTAACTCTCATACATGGCATGAAAGCTCTAAGTTAGGCTTACGCTCCAATCCAAACCTAGTAATTTTTTAATAATTAATACACACTCATACTGAAATTTAAATTAATGTTACTTATTTAAAGCGCAACTTTCTTTGGGAATCATTGGCATTGGACACTGTCCTTGCCTTAACCCAAGATTAGATTTAACTACTCATTTTTATTTGAAAGTTAATTGACAGAAATTTAAATGACGTAATTTAAATAACAGAATTTAAATGACAAGAAATTTAAAAGAATAAACTAACCGGCCATTTAGGCGGTGGATAATTAAATGACAAGAATTAAAATTGCAGAAATTTAAAGGCATAAACTAACCGGCCATTTAGGCGGTGAATAATTAAATGACAAGAATTAAAATTACAGAAATTTAAAGGCACAAATTAACCGGCCATTTAGGCGGTGAATAATAAAGTAATAATAAATGACATAAGAATTTAAAAGAAGAAAGAAAAAAAAGTAAGATTATAAGAGAAAGTACTAAAGAAAATGAGAAAGAACAAGAACAATTCTCAAAGAGAGAATTATAAAGAAACAACTAAACTTTTATTCAAGAATAATAATCACACTTACAAATGCAATCAAGTGAGCTATTTATAGGCCACAAGATGCAATACAAACCACACAATTTCAATTATTCAATTAGACATAATTATATCTAATGGGCACTCACACACTTAAAGTTAAATGGATTTTAGCTATAATACACACCTAATATTAAATGGATTTTAGCTAAAATACATACCTAATAAAGCACTCATAAAGTTAAATGGATTTTAGCTATAACATCCACCTAATAGTTAAATGGATTTTAGCTAAAAAACACACATAATAAAGCTCTCACATAAAAAATAAAAATAGATTTCTATAAATTGATTTTTAATCTTCATTAGGATTAAAAATAATCCTTGGGCCTTCTCTAAATAATATTTTCCATGGGTTGCTCAAATTGGGCCTTAATTCTTCATGGGCTTGAATTCTTCATGGACTTTAATTTTTCATGGGTTTGATTTCTTCATGGACTTGATTTCTCCATGGCTTTGATTTCTTCATGGACTTGAATTCTTCATGGACTTTAAGTCTTCATGGGCTTGAATTCTTCATGCCTAAAAAAAAAAAAAATAATAATAATTTAATGTTATTAATAAATTATATATTATATATATGTATTACACATGGCACATATATATATATTAGATTATATTATATATATATTACATGCATGCATATAATGATATATATGTATTATATATAATTTTATATATTATTATTATTTATTTTAGAATTTCATTTCATTCATCTTTCAATTTAAATTTACATATAACCATAAAATATATATTAATATCTAATTTAAACCATATTTAAGATCGAAAGAAGGGTATAATTATAACAAAATTTTTACAAAATTAACCACTAATCAGCAGGCGCGAGCGGTCGCACGCGAGGCAGCCAGGCGACGGGCGAGGGATCGATTCGTGGGGGCTGCGCGCGCGAGGGCTGATTTTTTGGCTGATTTTAATCAGCCCAAGGAC
Organism: Diospyros lotus; assembly: GCF_014633365.1. Lineage (NCBI taxonomy): Eukaryota > Viridiplantae > Streptophyta > Magnoliopsida > Ericales > Ebenaceae > Diospyros > Diospyros lotus. The sequence goes on along the minus strand of NC_068347.1, from coordinate 33,868,878 downwards.
GTCGAAACGACGTCGTTTCGAATGAGGCGGTGGCCTCCCCAGCGGCCGCTCCAACATTGCCACGTGGCACCCCTGCTCGTTTTTGGCCGAATTTTAAGCCCGATTTCGGGCGTTTTTCTTCCAGCAAATCAGTGAGCAAAATTTGTAAAAGATGCAGCGTGCGCGAGCTGGAAATTTGGATTAATTTGGTGGAAATTTTGGATTAAATCAAGTCTAATCAGCGATTTAATTTACCAGGTACGTAGCTAAGCTAGTAATTAATATTTTCTACGGTCGAATTTTTGTTTAGGGTCCAATTTTATTAATTTTGGCGAATAATTGGGATATTGCAGTTTGTATAATTTTATCATGTTTGGTCAAAACGAGCCTAAGGCTATCTTTGGAAAGGCAAGTTCTTTATACCCTCATTGTCGATTCTTTCGTTGTCAATTTATTTGACCTCCCTTCATTAGTTTCGGTTGTTAATAAATTATGGAATTTTAAATGGTTTGTTTTAAAATTTAATTTATTAAACTAGTTTCGAGGGTTTTATTCGTTGGTTGCCTACGGGGGTTTATGACACCCCGAAGCCTATGAGAATGTTGTCGTACTCACCCGGGGCTAGGTTCTTAGCTATTCGGGTATTATTATTGGATTTTTGGTTGTTTATCGGTTAGAGCGGTTGTGCAGTGGGGGCAAGGATCGATTGTTCGGTGACAGTGTGACTGTCGTACGGTCTATCTTAAGCCGTCAAATGGTCTCTCCTGGTCACTGACCACTGACCGGTGCCAGGCACTGCTGACTAGATCTGCCGTTATGTGATTATAGCATACCTGATTACATTTTATTCTTGTAGGATGGTTTGGTATGCACATGGGTACGGGCTGCATGTTGGGATTATCATGATTTGATTATGCTTGGTCACAGACATCCTAGTTTGGTTATGATGCATCCAGCATGGGCATATGCATCGCGTGTGATTTACTATATGGGCGGAGCATGGCCTGATGTCTGGATGTATGGGCACCTTGTATCACGTTGATGCTCATTACGCCATTGCATTTTATATGTATTGCATGGTTACTGGTAGTATTTAGTTCTCGGACGAGAGTATTGTTCCGAGAGAGCCTATGGCTCGGGTTTCGGGAGTACCGACATGGACGTGGCGGGAGTACCGACCTGGGACAGTGCGCACAGCTTTGTTGGAGATCTATATTGCCTTTCAGGGCAGCGGCAGGTTGGTATGGGACTTGGGTGCCAGGTGTTTTATGTGATCCCCAAGGACCGGTATGTATTTTTATTATGCGATGTTGTTGCGTCACATGGCTTGTGTGTACATGTAGGTTTATATTTGGAGTGATCTCTTCTTCTGTTTCATTTACAGCCTTCCTTTTCCTATAAACTTGATGAGTCTTGCGACTCACCTTATTTTCCATCATTCCAGGTAAGGGTAAAGCGAAGGCCAAGGGCGAGGATCGTTCCACCTAGCAACCGGCCGTGTCGGTAGAGTGTACATTTCGTTTACCCCCGTTGTCTCTGATGTTTTGTATGAGTTTTGACTCTCATTTTTGACCGTGTCAGGTTGTTCTTTGTATCTATTATTTGTTGGCACAGGTGTCTGTATATTTTTATATACTCCTTGACCGCTGTTCCAGCGGGGTACTTGTGGGCGTGCATGTATATTATTTTACTTCCGCTGTTGTATTTCTCGTACATATGCATGCCAAGGTATTGTTATCTCATGTCTATTTCTCTTTCCTTATGTAAGCGCTTTCATTCGGATAGACCGGGTGGTTGGGATATCCGAGCGGGGGTGCTTACACGTTAAAAAATAAAAATACAAAATTAATTAATTTTGTGACCCTGTCGCTAAAAAATAAAAAATAAAATAAATAAAAATACAAAATTTAGCGACTGGGCAATCCCGTTACTAAAAAATAAAAATAATAAATAAAAAATACAAAATTTAGCGATAGGGTCACACCCGTCGTTAAAAAACTAAATAAATAAAAATACAAAATTTAGCGACGGGACAACCCCATCGCTAAAAAATAAAAAATAAAATAAATAAAAATAAAAAATTTAGTGACGAGACAACCCTCTTCGCTAAAAAATAAAAATAAAATAAACAAAAAATGAAAAATTTAGCGACGAGTCACACCCGTCCCTAAAAAATAAAAAATTAAATATGCAAAATTTAGTGACGGGGTCACTCTCGTCGCTAAAAAATAAAATATAAAAAAAATACAAAATTTAGCCATGGGATCACACCCGTAGCTAAAAAATAAAAATACAAAATTTAGCGATGGCGCAATTCCGTCGCTAAAAAATAAAAATTAAATTAAATAAAAATATAAAATTTATCGACAGGGTCACCCATCACTAAAAAATAAAAAATAAATTAATTTTTTTAATTATTTAGTGACGGAATATTCCGTTGCTAATTCCGTCGCTAAATTTAAAAAAGAAATAAAAAAATTTGCGACGAAATATTCCATCGCAAATCCATCGCTAAATACGTCATTAAATTACAAATTTTTTGTAGTGGATGGCGCCACCATCGTCTCCTGCAGTCTCTCCCGCCAACGCAGCGAGCATTGCCCGCCGTCGCCCTCCCACTCACATCACCATCATCCCTCCTTCTGCTGCTTGCACAGTCGTCACCCCTACCACCGACCACACGGCCGCCCTCCCCACCCCCGTCGTCGCCCAGACCCGCCGACTACAAAAACCCTCTACCATCACCTACACCCACAGTCGCCGCCTCGATTGCCGTTTGTGCCCCCCAACTGCTTAATAATTATATTTTGAAGGCAATAAATTTTGTTATTTTGTCTAATCGTAATTTTTGGATGTTAAAATTTGAGATTTTACTATTTATATGTTGTCTTCACTTTCGTTCACGTCATGTAAATTTCTTCACTTATGAAATTTTAACATTTGGCTTGTGTGGTGACTCTTTGATAGAGTTAAAAATCAATGTAAAATAAGATTGGGGCAAAATTAAAATTTCTAAGATCAAATACAATACAATTAGATATATTTTTTTATTATTTTACAATTAAATGTAACAATAGCAATATTATGATTGTTGTTGTTGCATTTAATTGTAAAATAAAAGTAACAACAGCAAATGAAATTTGGGCGACTATGGGTGAAGTTTGGGCAGCTACGGAGGGAGAGAGAGAGAGAGAATGGGTAAAGTTAGGCAACTAGGGGCGGGGAGAAAGAGATAGTGGAAGAGGGAGAGTGATGTGTCTGTCAGCTATCCCTCAGTGTGACTTTCCATGTTACTGTTGTTCATCTCCGGTGGAGATGAATAGCATTTCTCAAAAGTTTACGATGGCTCAAAACATCTTCACAAATATATATAGTTAATATATAGTTAAAGGTATAGCTAGCCCCTTCAACTAATTCATCGTTTAACCATTTTGTCCTTTAAACTTGAGGGGGGATCTATTGGCCCTCTCAACTTTCAATTTTGAACTTGGGAGACACTTGGGACAACGTAAGGTATACAAGCGATTGATGTGAATACAACATCATCTTCTTCTTTCTCATTTTCTTTCTCGCCGATGACCTCTCGTGTTCTGACAGACTCGGGTCCCTCTTTTCTCGTTGCCGACTAAACCCTGGTCATGCCTTCCTCTATCAGTGGTTGTTGTCTCTCTCTCTCTCTCTGTCAATGGTTGCCAGCGGCATGGGAAGCATCGATCCAACCCCTGGTCACGCTCTTTCTCTCCGTCAGTGGTCGCCAACAACGTGCGAGGCGTCGATCAATGTCAGAAGGCCATCGATAGCAACGGTTGAGCTGGCAATGACATGGGAGACATCGATTGGCGTGGGATTCGTCAATCAAGGTCATGGGGCTGACAACGTGAGAGGCGAGCGATAGGTTAGTAGCTAGCCTTCCTAGTGCTGGTGGCTAGCCACAGCGTCGATTGGGGTTGGGAGGGACCGGCGTTAGCAGCGACTGTTCGTCGCTGTTGTCATCCAGCGTCGATTGGGGTCTTTGGAGGAGGTTGCTACACCCTCCTCATCGTCTTTGGGTGGCTATTGTCGAGTTGCCCGCCGCCAACCCTCTTCTTCTCTTGCATCAGCGAGACATATGGAATGCTTTCATTGGCTTGGTTAATGTGGGGCCCATCTCAGATCCCGCATGTAACACACGCGCGGTATTTGCTAAACTTAGGTATGCATTTATTACAAAATTAGTAATTTAAGCAAACAATAGATTTAAATTTGAAAGTTGAGAGAGTCAATAGGTCCTCCATCAAGTTTAGGGGGCAAAATAGTTAAACGATAGAAGTTGAGGGGGTTGGGTACGTCTTTAGCCATATATATATATATGTATGTATGTATGTGCATGACTTGATATATAGTCCCTTATCTAATAATTAAAAAATATAATATAATATACCACAAAACTGTTTTTACTCCCAAACGTTCTATTTCTATATCATACAAAAAAATTAATTTTATAATTTTTTTATAACATATAATGTCTAGACCTTCGATACGACAGATTCCATAAAAATCGTCTGGTTCATATGAGTCAAACAAAACTCCATTGCATAATAGTTAGAGCACCGCAATAACAACAACAGATATATAATGTCTATACAAATCTCACCAGACAGCATAATAGAGGTGGTCCCTTAAAAATTTAACTAAAAAATATCTTTTCATACTATTAACAAGACTTCAACCTATAAGAATAGACTTAAAATCGCCGCAAAGACTAACTTGAACAATTTGAAAAAGTGTATGATTAACTTACAAACTTGTAATAAATCATACAATCATATAAAACTTGGGAGATTTGACAGAGATGGCGATAATTGGGGTGATCAAATGATTTAGTAATTGCTTCCAAAAGCTTCTAAACAAAAATAAATAGCCAATCAATGATGCATGATGTGGGGGGCAAATTCAACTGCCCCCACGTGCCATCATCAACCAAACATTTGATCACAAATGTCTGAATTCATTATGGAAAGCAAACCCATTTTCATTAATCGTTATCTTTAAAATAGAGTAGAAAATTGACATTTTTATAAAAATTATTTGAGTTTGGTATTTGTTCGTTTAATTGCAAAAATACTAATAGTGTTAATAGTCTTAATTTGTTATATAATAAACGAAATTATTTTGTTATCTATGTTAGATAACATAGTCTTTGTCTGACACATGATAAAATCAAAGAGAAAGCGTGCCCCCTTCCTCCCCATATGCATGTGTCAGACAAATTCGATACAAACAAAAGAACATTTCCAATATAATAAAAATATGTAATTGTCAAATTAACTTTATAAAACTTATAACGCAATTGATTGAAAGATATATAGTTGAGTTGTATTACCTTGATTGTGATATTATTCATTGTTTTGTTAAACCCAAGATTAGGCTTAGTTAATTTTAGGATTATTTTGTCTTGGCTAAAGTTTTGAGACAAATAGGGGTTTAATGACTAATTTACCCTTTTATTAGGCCATCTCCAACCTCACACTCTATTTTAACTTTGTTTCAAAAATTGTGCATACTCTAACCACATTCCATATTCTCTTCTCTATTTTATTTATTTATTTTAATAAATTTTAATTTTATTTATTTTATTTTATCAATAATTTTTACATATACACAAAATTAATAATTAAATACACAAATTAATAATCAAATACACGCATAAATAAAATTAATAATTAAATCCACACATACATGAAATTAATAATTAAATATACAAATTAATAACCAAATACACAATATCAATCATTCAATACATTAATAAATAAAAAAATATCAAAATCTCACAAATCAACTGAAAATTTTGGTTATCGCTACTGTTGCTCTTCGGCCCCGTCGTTGTTGCTGCTGCTTTTAATCAACCGTCATCTCCCAAATCCGAATTTGCGTTCATTGCTATTCGGTGGGGGAGAGAGATGACAATGAGGGAAAAAGTGATTTTTGTTTTTCAACTGTAACAACCAAATTGAAGCTCAACAAATATTTGACGAGGGACCAAACAAATAGAGAGTATAATTAGAGTGGGTTTCTAATAATTGACTTTCCATATTTTGGCTTAGTAAACAATTTCTCCTCGCCTTAGAGATGGCCTCATAAAACCCACAACCACACTCTCTAATCTCATTTATCAAATTGGGTTGTGTTGTGCAAAGAGACAATTTGGTCTTTTGGCAATTAGGGAAAAGCAGAAATTCGATTTAATCGAATTTATCGAACTGAACCAATCGACTTGTCAGTTCGATTCGATTATATTTTCTAGGAAGTTTGATTTTTGAATTTCGATTCAATTTTCTTTATTGGAATAATCGAACTAACTAAACCGACTGAAACATAAAATGACGTCATTTTTTTTAAATCTTTTCTTAAGTTGGTGCTTAAAGTTTTCAATCAAGTTTTTTTTTATTTTTTTTATCAGTCGTTAGTTCGGTTTCTTCAATTTATTAGAAAGTTTGATTTTTTTTTTAGTTTTTTGTATGAGTTCGATTTTTAATTTTTAATTCAATTTATATATCTTATATTCAGGTAGTTCAATTATTTGGTTTAATTGATTGATTCAATTTGATTTTGTATCTTAGTTTAATTAATTAATTTCAATAATTGAACAGATCGTTTGGACGCTACTACCAACCAACGGTTAATAACAAGTAATATCCATTTATATTTTTATCGCGAAACTCATAATAGTTTATGCCTTCAAGTTACACCTCATTATTAAAAAACATAAAATAATACTAATTTATCTCATCATTGCCTTCATCCCATCACTCTTGACATTGATTTACCCATTTCTTTTATAAAAAGAAAAAAAAAACAAATCCAATTACGCGGTTGAGCATGTGAAAATGAAATGACAATCTTAAACAATTGAATAAATTAATATTTTCATTAAATAAAAATTCAAAAACTTACTACTTAACTACATTTGCTTTGTCCATGTATTTACATTTTTTTTTATGACCGTTTGAATTTTTTATTAATTCGATTATATTTTTAAATTTATATTTTAAAATTAATTTAATTCTTGTGTTTTGACCTTTTTTTTTTTGTGTAACAATTTGAACTTATCATTAGTTTAATTATTATTCTAAATTTAGTTTTTCAGATCAATTTAATTCTTATATTTTGATTTGAACAAAGTTTGATATGTATTTTATTATTTTTTTATATTTAAAAATATAAAAATTAAATTAATTTAAAAATATAAATTAAAAAATATAATTAAAATAAAAAAAAATTCGAATAAACACGGGTTAATTACACCAATAATAACTCAATTTTGCATTATATTACTATTTGGTCATTGAACTTTGAAATGTTACCTGTTAGTCACTGATATTTCAAAACGGTTACTGCTTAGTAATTGAACTTTGAAAATGTTACCTGTTAGTCACTGATATTTCAAAATTGTTACTGCTTAGTTACTGAACTTTAAAATATTACCTATTAGTCACTGATATTTCAAAACTATTACACTAAACTTTAAAATATTACCTGTTAATCACTAGTATTTTAAAACTGTTTCTCATTTGTCATTCGTGAACTTAAAGTTCAGTGACTATCGAATAACGGGTGAAAAACGATTTTGAAATATCAATGACTAATAGTTAATATTTTAAAGTTCGGTGTAACAGTTTTGAAATATCAGTGACTAATAGGTACCATTTTAAAATTCAGTGACTAAGTAGTAATAATTTTGAAATATCAGTGACTAACAGGTAACATTTCAAAGTTCAGTGACCAAACAGTAATAGAATGTAAAGTTAAGTTATTATTGGTATAATTAACCCAATAAACACACAAACACGCAGAGCCCTATTGGTGCTTTCTCACAGCCCATGTGACAATGCCTTAAAGCTGAGACCATTTGGCCACCAAACCCTTCAGCCAGATGTTAAAAGGATAAAAACATCCCCTTTCTTTACTCTCTTCCAATGCTGATTAGTGGTTAATTTTGTAAAAAATTTGTTATAATTATACCCTTCTTTTGATCTTAAAAATGGCTTAAATTAGATATTAATATATATTTTATGGTTATATGCAACTTTAAATTGAAAGATGAATGAAATGAAGTTCTAAAGTAAATAATAATAATATATAAAATACATATACATCATTATATGCATGCATGTAATATATATATATATAATATAATATAATATAATATATATGTGTCATGTGTAATATATATATAATATATAATTTATTAATAACATTAAATTATTTTTAGGCATGAAGAATTCAAGCCTATGAAGACTTAAAGTCCATGAAGAATTCAAGTCCATGAAGAATTCAAGTCCATGAAGAAATCAAACCCATGAAGAAATCAAGCCCATGAAAAATTAAAGTCCATGAAAAATTCAAGCCCATGAAGAATTAAAACCCAATTTGAGCAACTCATGGAAGATATTATTTGGAGAAAGCCCAAGGATTATTTTTAATCCTAATGAAGATTAAAAAATCAATTTATAGAAATCTATTTTTATTTTTTATGTGAGAGCTTTATTAGGTGTGTTTTTTAGCTAAAATCCATTTAACTATTAGGTGGATATTATAGCTAAAATCCATTTAACTTTATGAGTGCTTTATTAGGTTGTATTTTAGCTAAAATCCATTTAACATTAGGTGTGTATTATAGCTAAAATCCATTTAACTTTAAGTGTGTGAGTGCCCATTAGATATAATTATGTCTAATTGAATAATTGAAATTGTGTGGTTTGTATTGCATCTTGTGGCCTATAAATAGCTCACTTGATTGCATTTGTAAGTGTGATTATTATTCTTGAATCAAAGTTTAGTTGTTTCCTTATAATTCTCTCTTTGAGAATTGTTCTTGTTTTTTCCCATTTTCTTTAGTATTCTCTCTTGTGATCTTACTTCCTTTCTTTCTTCTTTTAAATTCTTATGTCATTTATTATTACTTTATTATTCACCGCCTAAATGACCGGTTAATTTGTGCCTTTAAATTTCTGCAATTTTAATTCTTGTCATTTAATTATTCACCGCCTAAATGGACGGTTAGTTTATGCCTTTAAATTTCTGCAATTTTAATTCTTGTCATTTAATTATCCATCGCCTAAATGGCCGGTTAGTTTATGTCTTTAAATTTCTTGTCATTTAAATTTTGTTATTTAAATTACGTCGTTTAAATTCATGTCAATTAACTTTTAAATGGAAATGAGTAGCTAAATCTAATCTTGGGTTAAGGCAAGGACAGTGTCCAACGCCAATGATTCCCAAAGAAAGCTGCGCTTTAAATAAGTAACATTAATTTAAATTTCAGTATGAGTGTATCTTAATTATTGAGAAATCACTAGGTTTGGATTGGAGCGTAAGCTTAACTTAGAGCTTTCATGTCACGCATGAGAGTTACTAGAACTGGAAACGCTATCATACCCAAACCCGGATGATTAATTTAGTTGTCTTGTATATTAATTGTAATTGGATTTATGGTAGTTGCTTAAATTAGAATCCCACATATCATGTATGGGGATTGCTTAACCTAGAACTATCATCATCTCTAATTACATTTAATAACAAACCCTCATATCTGAAATTAAATTAATGTTGCTAATCTTTTATGCTAAAATTTGGGAATCAACGGGTTGGCACTGAAATTGTCTTAACTCAAGTACTATCCAATTTTATATTCTCACTTAAAGTATTTATTTCAATTACTGCCTTAATTTATTTCTTAGTATCTATTGTTTGAAAAACCATAAAAAACCTTGTTGCCAATTTGTCCAAATGCGTGTGTGCTTGTGTGACATTCTTTTTTATTTTGCCATAAATAAATCTCTCAGTGGACGACCTGGACTCATTCAGAAAATATAAATTTAAGTTTGGACTACAACTGCACTCGTACACTGACGAATATAAACCTCTCACCTAAATAAAGAAAAAAATATAAAATTTTTATTGTGTTTTGTTTTGTGTTTTAATTGCAGGATGGGAGTGCAGCCAAATGCCAACCACCATATTTGCCACGCATTCTCCTTCATCCTCTCTACTTGTCGTGGGCCACCTTTCTTGCCTTGTTGCCAATGGCTTCTTGTCCTACCACACTGCTCACATATCCTTGTTGCTAACCACCATCTCCACCAATCTCTCGCCCTCTACAAATCCCATTCGTCTTAACACATTTCTTTCTTCATCATTTGTATCTCAATCGTCACTAATTATTGAAAGAAGAAGTTATGGTGAAGATGATAGTCGACAATAAAAGTAATTTGGGTATTTCAGCGTGCATGTTGTACGCTCTAACTCGATTTTGGTGAGGTGTATAATTGATTCGAAATGCATAGTCTAATAGTATAATCGAAATAATAAAAAGTTTAAATGACTATTAGAAAAAAAAACTACCAATTAATTGTAAATCATAAAGAAAAATGAATATGTCAAGTAAATTAATTTTTGAATTATTTTTAGTTTTTTAATTATATTACCTTTTAAAAATAATAAACACATTTTATAATAGTCGGGCCCAACATCCATGGCCCAAACATGAACTAATCTCCAAAGAACCGTCTGTATGCTCTCACTAAATAAATTTTTAAATAATTTAATTACAAAATATTAAATTCAAGAACTACAGTGTTGCAAAATACAAAATGGACAAATTATGAAAATAATTCAATTTTTTTTGAATTTACAATTTTTTTGAATCCTTTTAATTTTGATAATTATATTCAAATTGACTTAATGTGATGTAATTTTATTCACTATATAAAATTAATTTAAAAGAAAAATATTTATTTTAACTTGATATGTCAGATATTATATAATAATAATAATATTTATAAAACTCACAAATATACATAAATAAAAAAATATAACTTGAATTCTCAAATAATCCCCCAATCCTATGCACAACTCTTAAACATTACCAATTGCTGTCCACCCCTCACTGTTGCAATCAATTGCATTAGCTGTTGTTTTTTATTATTGTGATTCTTCATGTGCCTTCTCTAATCATCAAGTCAGATAGTCGATCTTCTCTTGTTTAGAAGACTTTTTGTTTCATCTTCTTTGGTCCCTTCCCAATCAGTGATGCCTTCGACCCTCCATTTTCTTCTTTAATTGCATCAACTGATCATTCGTTCGATCGGTTCATATCTTCCTGAACTAACGGTTTCTTTGACTTGTTGCCTTCTGTTACCTTCAACGTCCTTTTACCATCGACGTCCTTTTACCGTCGGTTGCCTTCTACCATAGCCACCACAGACGAGTATTGGTTCGTCTTTGCCATTTCTTTTATTTTTTATATATATATATGAATTGCACAAATATTATTATTATTATATAACATTTAGAGGTTGTTTGGCTTACTGTTTTTAATTGAAGCTTTTAAATTAGTTAGCAGTTAGTATAAAAATTATGTAGTGTTTAAGTTAATAGCGTGCTTGGATAAATTTGCTTTTAAGCTGTTAGTTAATAGTTATGTTTTTGGTTTGTAAAAACTGATAAGTTGTCAAAACTTAACAAAATAACTAAAATAGACATGATGCTAAATAATACAAATAAAAATTACAAAAAATTATTTTTAATAAAAAATAGATAAATTATACATACTTATTAAAAAATATATCAATATAATATACATACATCTTTTATTTTTTTTCTACCATTAATATATATATAATATATATATGTACTTGTAAGTGTATATATTGTATATACACTTACAGGTTGGGGATGCCACTGGAGGAAGCGACGATCAAAGCTGAAAGCGGCACCTGATGAGGCAATGGCGATGGTTGGAACCAGATGAGGTGATGGTGCGACCCACTAGCTGAGGCGATGGCTCGATCGAGGCTGGAACCAGATGAGGTGATGGCGCGATCGAGGTTGGAACCAGATGAGGCGATGGCGCAACCCACCAACACGAGCTGCTTGTGGCAGCCCAGCTACACGACGACGATGGCGATGGCGGTATGGAAGAGGGGCGACGGCAGCAGCGGCAATAATGGCAAAGCACAGCTTCGAAGAAGAGAGCTTGGTATATAGGATATTTTGGTATTTTTGTTGGTCAACGATACAACGTTTTTTAGCAAAGCTGGGGGTACCAGCTTTTGCTAAACGCTGCTATAACAGCATTTCAGTGGATAGCGTATAAGTTGAAATGCTAAGCCAAATAATTAATCATCAAACGCACCATAGCGGATCAGTTGCACAAATGGCTTATACGCGATCAAACCGTTAAGCCAAACAACCTCTTAGTATACAAAATCAAGTTGAACGCATTCCTCTTTAAATCGATTTTATATATTGGATAAAATTATAATTAATTAAGTTAATTTAGACTTAATTGTCAAAATTGAAAGAATTAGATAAAATTACAAATTCTCAACAAATTTAGATTATTTTCATAATTTGTCCATACAAAATTTATTTACCTATTATTTATAATTAAGTTGAGTCCGCATGTGAACGTCCATAATTAGCAAAGCTTAATTGATGGGAATCAATTTCTATATCATTAATTAGCTGTTACTGATTTCGCCGTTCGTCACGAAAGACGTCACGGCAGGCCGGCGGCTCCATTCGCGTATAAATGAAGAAGAAGCATAAGCGGCAGCATTAATTTCAAGGGCTTGTTCGAAGGAGGAGGTGCAGAATTCATGGATGATCTTCGAGTCCTTCTCGTGACTTTTCCGGGCCAAGGCTTCATCAACCCATCTCTCCAATTGGCCAAGCGCCTCGCAGCGATGGGCCTCACCGTCACTTTCGTCACCGCCGCCTCCGCCCTCAATCGCATGGCCAAAGCCACCGCCACTCCACCGGCGGGCTTGACCTTCGCCCCCTTATCCGACACCGACTTGGACCTCGACGGCGATTTCGAAACCTACGTGACTGAGCTCCAGCGTCCGGGGTCGGAGGCCGTGGCCGAGATCATCACATCCGCCGCCGGCAGGGGCCAGCCTTTTAACCTCGTCGTCTACACCTTGCTCCTCCCATGGGTGGGCCAAATCGCCGGTTCTCTTAATCTTCCGTCGACATTTTTCTGGGTTCAACCCGCTGCCCTCTTTGGCCTTTACTACCATTACTTGTACGGTTACGGGGACGCCATTAGAGAGATTATCAGTGACCCTTCACTGTTCGTCGACTTACCAGGATTACCTCGCCTCCATAACCGTGATCTTCCCTCTTTCATACAAGCTTCAAACGTCAATAGCGGTCCAGTTCCACTAGTTCGAGAGCATCTAGGTGCTGTTGCCACAGAAAGAAACCCTAAAATTCTTGTCAACTCATTCGATGCATTGGAACCGGAGGCGCTCAGAGTGATCGAGAACATCGATTTTGTCGCCGTCGGACCGTTAATCCCGTCGGCTTTCTTGGACGGCAAGGATCCGTCTGACACTTCATTTGGAGGAGACCTCTTTCACAATGTTAGTATCTTTTCTTTTTTTTTTTTTTTTCCTGAGCTCCTCCCGCCTTCTAATCACAAACAAATTTAATAAATAATACTTATAAACTCACTTAACATATCAATTTATAAAAATTATTTATCAAACTTATTTGATATAACATTTTTCATGATTTTTATAGGGTAAATCCATATTTTTGACCTTGTAATTTTACATTTTTTTATTTATGTGCTCATTTAAATTTTTTATTATTTTAATTATATCTATGTACATGTATTTTTAAGTTAATTGAATTTTTATATATTTTTGTATAAAATTTAAATTTTTATTATATCAATTACACCCTTATTATTTTTAAATCAATTTAATTATATATTTTGATGTGAAAAAAATTAAAGAGTTGTCATAAAAAAATGTCAAAGAACTAGGTTAAATTGACCCTAAAATATAAGTTAAATGGGTGTTATTGAAATAATAAAAAATTTAAATAATTACACTAAAAAAACATTAAAATAGAAGGATAAAAATATAAGTTTAGCTATTTTAATACCGGTCGAGAAAGTCGATTAACACAAAATAACCATTATTCGTTTTATTTTTTCGGGTCAACCCGAAGAAACAAGGGTGAAATGATCATCTTTACCGTTGTCGACGACCACAAAGTGATTGATTGAATTCAAAGAAAAGTTATTTCTTTCTGCTAATATCAAAGTGTCGAAAACAGAAATTAGAAAACTACATGGAATGGCTGAATTCAAAGCCCAGGGAATCCGTTGTTTACGTGTCGTTCGGAAGCCTCGTGGTGCTATCGGATCAGCAGAAGGAGGAACTTGCTCGAGGGCTGCTGGAGAGCCGCCGGCCGTTCTTGTGGGTGATGAGAGGATCGGAAAAAGGCGAGAAGCTGAGCAGAAAGGAGGAACTGGAAGAGCTTGGGATGATGGTGCCATGGTGCTCCCAGGTGGAGGTTCTGCAACACCCATCGTTGGGATGCTTCGTGAGCCACTGCGGCTGGAATTCAACCGTTGAGAGCTTGGTTTCCGGCGTCCCGGTGGTGGGTTTTCCACAGTGGTCCGACCAGGCGACGAACGCGAAGCTTGTTGAAGATGTTTGGATGACGGGAAAAACAGTGGGAAAGAACGAGGAAGGGGTAGCTGAAAGCGGGGAGATCAAGAGATGCATAGAAATGGTGATGGAAGGAGAGGAGATGAGAAGGAATGCCAAGAAGTGGAAAGATTTGGCTAAGGAAGCTGCCATAGAAGGTGGGTCGTCGGACTTGAATCTCAAGGCGTTTGTCGCCCATGTGAAGGCTGAGATTCGAGGCTGAATCATTTTCCCGGAAAATGGCCGAGAATTTCTTCTCGTTTTGCTTGGAAATTTTCGTGAAAAAATAAGGGTGGGTTTGATTGGAATGGTGAAATTTGGATCGAAAGAAAATGAATTTTAAAAAAATTGAATTTTTGAAAATTAAAAGTTTAAATTGTTTGATTGGTATAATTTTTTACTTGAAAAATGATGTTATTTTCTATCTTTTGGTGTTTGATTAGTAATATTTTTCATAGAATTTGATTATTTTTCTAACATTTCGTGTTTGATAGGCATTATTTTTCATAAAAAATGACACATTTTTTATGGAATTCAATGATGAAAATGTATTAAAAAATACTTAATTTTATACAAAAAAAAATCAAAATAATAACGGATTTTAAGTTAACTAAATTATTTTTTCAAAGAAATGAAACTACAAAATTAATTTTTTTTTATTTTCCAAACTTATTAATTTATATGTGATTTTTTATTTTTTTTCTATACATTTTCTTTTCCATGGGTACTTTTGTTCAGCTCCACTAATAAGCCTAAGTACTGCAAGTAATTTTGAGAACTTTTGGAAACAAAATTATGAGTGCCCAAGCCTAAACAGTGGAAGAATGGCGCACAGTTTGTTTCAATTGCCTGAAAAATCAGAGCTCCCTCTCTCAAGGGATTTCATTTCCTTGATTTAAAGGAAAAAGGTATCACATGAGGAGAAATGGGAAAATGAGTTCTCTGAAAAAAAAAAATAGTTATCAAACAGTACAAAGGTGAAAAATTAAATGGAAAAAAAATGACTATCAAACAGAGCCTAAATGTTATTTAAGGCTATGTTTGTTTTGTGTTTGGGTATAAAAGTTTAGGATGGGTCTAAGCATCTTTACAAATATATATATATATCTATAAATAAATACATATAAACATATACATGCATACATTTGCGTGCATAGCATACATTGATAATTAAAAAATATAATATTTAATTTTTTATATATAATTATTAAAAATTATTATTTTAAATATTTATTACGACAGAACATTAATACGCGTATGAAAGCATCCATTTTTATAAGGGACTTATCACTTAGATAATTGGTTAGAAGTATTTAAATATTATATTTGATCTCTAATATGTAAAATGTCAAAATTCTGTATCTCAATTTTTTAAATTTATTATTTTAAGTTCTTATCTAGAGATACAAAAAATAATATAAATAAGAAAATGATGAAACTGACTTCAATAAGGAGAAAAAATGGAAATTAGTTTTGTCATATTTTGTAATTGAGAATAAAATAATATAGCATTTTGGAATTAGTGATTCAGAGATTTAGGTGTTTGGAATTTAGAATTTCTTTTAAGCTACGGGTAATTTAGTTTTTTCTATCAAAGTAAATTTTAATTTGATTTATCTCATTAACCTTATCTTTTTATGATATGACACTTTCTCTTTTTTATATGTATTTCATAAGTGGCATAAATAACAACTTTATTTTTTAATAGTTGACATAAATAATCTTGATATTTTACACATTAAGGATCAAATACTCTCTTTTTTAATTAGTAAGAGAACACAACAAATTAGTCAGTTTATTTAAATAATGCGAACTAGTCATCCACTAGCATGTCACTCGTGAAAATGGGAGTATTTATACATATGCTAACGTTTTGTCACAATAATGACTTAAAAATAATATTTTTTTAATTATTAAGGGCACCGTATGTATTAAGCCCCGAAAAATATACATATACATGCATAAATTGAGTATTGCATTTTAATTTTTCATCACAATTATTAAATTTTAATTTTTATTATAATTCACTCTATTGTTTAATTTTTCATCAAAATATGTTAACAAAAATTGACATAATATATGTTATTACAAATTGATAAAGCATTTAGTGTTAGAATTCCCATAAACCCTGCAATTAAGTGATTTTGAGATTAAACATATTATCACATTAGTTTTTATTAATAGAATTCGACGAAAAATTAAAAATAGACACTAAATTGTAACTAAAAATTAAGGTTTAGTAGTTACGGCAGTAAAAATTAAAATATAATGACTAATTTATTATAAAATATAAATTTCAATAACCATGTAATTTACTAAAAACAATTATTACGGTACAAAAATTTTATTTATTTGATATTAGCCTATTGGAAAATGCTATTTTTCAAAGAATTAAAACCAAACATTTGATACAAATCCCATACAAATTGTCTTGTTCATATGAATCAAACAAAACTCCATCACATAATAATTGGAGCACCGCAATAATTACAAGAGATATATAATATTTACATCACCACACATCATAATAATGGTGGTCCCTTAAAAATTTAACTTAAAAATATCTTTCCATACTATTAACAAGACTCCAACCTATAACAATAGCCTTAAAATCACCACAAAGACTAACTTGAACAATTTAAAAAGGTGTATGATTATCTTACAAACTTTTAATAAATCATACAATCATATAGAACTTGGGGGATTTGATAGAGATGGCGATAATTGCGGTGATCAAATGATTAGGTAATTGCTTCCAAAATCTTCTAAACAAAAATAAATAGCCAATCAATGATGTATGAAGTGGGGGGCAAATTCAACTGCCCCCACATGCCATCATCAACCAAACATTTGATCACAAATGTCTGAATTCATTATGGAAAGCAAACCCATTTTCATTAATCATGTTCTCTTATCTTCAATATAGAGTAGAAAATGACATTTTTATAAAAGTTATTTGAGTTTGGTGTTTGTTGGTTGCAAAAGTATCGGGTGTGTTTGATAGTATTTAGTTGGAAATGAAAGTATTTTTTAACTTACATAGAAAACAAAAACTATCTCTCCCTTAAATGAAATTTTTTATAAAAAAGAGACAAAAATATGCTTTAATGATTATATCATAGAATTGAATTCAATTCCGTGAAAAATATAATGTGTCAAACACCAAAAATGAAATTCAATTCCTTGAATGTGACATTTTTCATACTATCAAACACTCCCTAATAACGTTATCAATTATAACTTATTATATAATAAATAAAATTATTATGTTATCTATGTCAGATAACATAGCGTTTGTCCAACGTAAGACAAAATCAGAAAGAGAGTGTGCCCCTCCCCTCTTCTCCCCTTATACTTGTGCTAGACAAACTCGATACGAACAAAAGAACACTTCTAATATAATAAAAGTATATGATTGTCAAATTAACTTTATAAAACATATAACATGATTGATTGAAAGATATATAGTTGAGTTGTATTACCTTGATTGTGATATTAATCATTATTTTGTTCCACCCAAGATTAGGCTTAGTTAATTTTAGGATTATTTTGCCTTGGTTAAAGTTTTGAGACAAATAGTGGTTTAATGACTAATTTACCATTTTGTTAGGCCATCTCCATCTTGTCTCTATGTCACATTTTCTATTTTAACTTTGTCTCAAAAATTGTGCGTATTCTAACCATATTTTATTTTTTCTTTTCTATTTTATTTATTTATTTTAATAAATTTTAATTCTATTTATTTTATTTTATCTATAATTTTTACACATACATAAAATTAATAATTAAATATACAAAATAATAAAATATACACATAAGTAAAATTAATAATTAAATACACATATACACAAAATCAATAATTAAATATCCAAATTAATAACTAAATACATAATATCAATCATTCAATATATTGATAAATAATAAAATATCAAAATCTCACAAACCCATTGGAAATTTCGATTGCCGGTACTGCTGCTCATCGGCCCATCACCACTCCCCGCCACTGTTGCTACTTGTCATCGGCTATCATCTCTTAAATCCGAATCTGTGTTCACTGCTGTTGGGTGGGGGAGAGAGAAGACAAGGAAAGAAAAAGTGATTTTTGTTCTCCAATTGTAGCAACCAATTTGAAGCTGAACAAACATTTGATGAGTGACCAAACAAATAGGGAGCACCATTGGAATGGGTTTCCAGCAATTGGCTTTCCACATATTTTGGCTTAATAAGCAATTTCTCCTCGCGTTAGAGATGGCCTCATAAAACTCACAAGTGCACTTTCTAACCTCATTTATCAAATTGGGTTGTGTATTTAGAAGAGACAATTTAGTCTTTTGATAGGGAAGAGTAAAAATTCGATTTAACCGAACTTATTCAATTCAACTAATTGACTTGTCAATTTGGTTCGATTATATCTGTTAGGAAGTTTGATTTTTTATTTTCGGTTCGATTTTTTTTGTTAGAATAATTGAATTAACTGAACTAACTGAAGTATAAATTAACATCATTTTTTAAAATCTTTTCTTAAATTGGTGATTGGAGTTTTCAATGAGTTCTTAATTAATTGAAGTCTTTAATTTATTAGAAAGTTTGATTTTTTTTTAGTTTTCTATATTAGTTTGATTTTTAATTTTTAATTTAATTTATATATCTTATATTCGGTAATATGATTATTTAATTTAATTGATTGATTCAATTTTATTTTATTTTTTAATTAATTTCAATCAATTGGATAATTGAACGGCACGCTACTACCAACCAACAGTTAATAACAACAAGTAATATCCATTTATATTTTTATCACTAAACTCAGAATAGTTTATGCTTTCAATTTACAGCTCATTTGTCAAACATAAGATAATACTAATTTATCTCATCATTGCCTTCATCCCACGACTCTTTATTAGTAGCAGCTACGAACAAAATTCATCAAAGTCCCTTGACATTGATTTACCCATTTCTTTTAAAAAATAAGAAAAAAACAAATCCAATTAGGCGGTTGAGCATGTGAAATGACAATCTTAAACAATTGAATAAATTAATATTTTCATTAAATAAAAATTCAAAAGCTTGCTACTTAAATACATCTGCTTTGACCATGTATTTACACATTTTTTTTTATAATCGTTTGAATTTTTTATTATTTTAATTATATTTTTAAATTAATTTAATTTTTATATTTTAACTTTTTTTTTCTTGTAACAACTCTAACTGATCATTATTTTGAATATTATTCTGAATCTATTTTTTTAAATCAATTTAATTCTTATATTTTGATTTGAACAAACTATGGGATATATTTTATTATCTTATTTTACTTTTTATACATAAAAATATAATAATTAAATTAATTAAAAAATATAAGTATAAAAATGTAATCGAAATAACGAAAACTTCTGTTGAGCCAACTTGTTCATATCATTTAAGTTTTGATAATTAACAAAAAGAGAATTTTTAATATACAAATTATAACATTTTTGGTGATTAATAAAAATAGTATTTTTCTTAAATATATTATTTATAATATTAAATTATTTTTTATTAATTTATAAAATATTTTTTTCATAGCATATCTATTACCAAAAATATTATTTTCTTTTAAAAATATTTTTAAATATTTTTTAGATTAATTTATAAAATATTTTCATAGCATATGCATTATCAAAAATATTATTTTCTATTAAAACTATTTTTTAAATATATTTCTAATATTAATTTATTAAAATTTTTTTATATATCATATGTAATATAAAAAATATTATTTTTTATTAAAAATATTTTTTAAATATATTTTAAATTAATTTATATAATATTTTTATAGCATATATATCTTAAAAAATATTTTAACAATTAGGTGCATATGCTTGGATTTAAAGCCAAGATCTCTTATTTATCCAAACCTTCTTAGATATTTGAGTGCACGTATTAATTTTAAGTTATATTAAGTTTTCTTGCTATAACGCTCAGATTTTGGATCGTTAAAAAAGTGCTTAAAATGCCTATAAATATCCTCAAACTCATTTTTTTAAATATTCAAATGCTTCCATTGTATATCCAAAGCATCCAAAAGTTTTCAAACGCTCTCAATCAAATGATCCAAGCAATTCAAGACTCTCGAAATATTATTGCACATCCATTAAAGAGTCACAAGGCAAGAGGAGAAAGGTTCTTCAAATCTTCTACAACAAATCCGAACTTCTCCATTTAAAGTTATAAATTTATTTATTTATTTAAATATTATTGACTTGTATAATTTGTTTTTAATTACTTATTTGTGTCCAAGTGTGGATAAATTATTTGTAACATTTAAATTACCATTATAAATTGTGTAGGTTTCCTAGAACTACTAAAATTTAGGTGAATCTAGTTTCCAAGTCAAATTAGGAAGAAAACCTCGGTGTAGTGATTACCCAGAACCAATTGTAATTTAGGTGTGTATCTAGTTTTCAATGTGATCTAGTGTGAAAATCTTTGTGAAATTATTTTAGTAGATTCCCAAGGGTAGTGAGATCTTGGGAGAGTGGACTATGTGTGTGTTGTGCCCCATTGTATTTATTTTTGTTATATCTTATGACTTACATTTATTATTAATCTCAAATATAATTTATTATATTTATCAAATATATATTTTTCAATAAAATCATTAATCAATAATATTTATTAAAATTGATAAAAAATTTAATCACTCAATTCACCCCATCTTGAGTGACCATACCCTAAGGGACCAATAATTGGTATCAGAGTGCTTCTAAAATAGTTAAACTCTTAATTTACACTTTAACTTAGAAGAGATCTAAATGGCCACATTTACCAACCAAGCTATAGCCAAAGGACCCCCACCCTCTAAACCATCATTATTTTACTTATTGAAAAATGAGGATGAAGTCATATTTATTTTCAATAGATTATTATTTGTGGAAAATAGTTAGAGATGATTTTGTCATAATTTTAACTAAAGAAAATAAATGGATTGAAAAAGATATTAAAAAATACCAAATGGATCATAAAGTTAAATACATAATTTTTTATTCAATTCTTCCTAATGAATATGAAAAATTATCTATTTGTTCTACATCACATAAAATTTGAAAAAAATTAGAAGTAGTACATGAAAGTATCAATCAAGTAAAAGATATTAAGATTAATCTCTTAATGTCACAATATGAAGAATTGGAACTACTTCAAAATGAAAATATTAGTGATATGAATGGTAGATTCTAAAAGATTATAAATAATCTTAAAATGCTAGAAAAAATAATTTTAGAAGAAGATCCAATTAAGAAAATTCTTAAATCTCTAATAGTAGATTGACAGCCTTTAGTGACTACTATTTCTCAAGTTAAGAATTTAAAAGAATTAATAAGAACACTTTTAACTCATAAATTAATATTAAGTAAAATAAATGAAGACATGAATGGCAAGAAAGATAAGAAAATCTTGGCTCTAAGAATAAATGAAGAGAAATACTTTATGACTATAGAAGAAGATGAATAAAAGGAAGATCACATAGAGGTAGAAGGATTACAAAAAGCATACGAAGAACTATATATAAAATATATATTTATTAAGAAAGAAGTAAAAACAATCAAGAAGAATCATAAAGAAAAAAATAAAAAATTATAGAGTGAAATAAAGAATTTAAAAGAAAAATCACAAGAACTAAATAAAGAAAATGAAAATGAATTAAAATATCAATTAATCAATTTTGAAGAAGAAAATAAAATATTAAAAACTCAAAATGATAAATTATTACCAGAAAAGAAAACCATAGATAAAAGTTTAGCCACATTAATTTAAAAAAAAATCAAAACCTAAACCAAGGTATAAAGCACCTAAGAGAAAATGGAAACAACCTAGATGAAGGCCCCAACCTAAGACAAATAACATAGTACAAATGTGGATACCCAAAGAGGTGATACAAATAATAAATGAATTGGATCACAAAATTTTAAATGTTACTCTACATCCACATATATCAAGAATAGTTAAATTATTTGATCCTAATGAAGAAAGATTTAAGGGATCTGTTTATAGATGGATTGCCTTCATATCTAAAGTTGAACCAACTTCCATAGATCAAGCATTAGAAGATGAGTTTTGGATTAAGGCTGTGCAAGAAGAATTAGATCAATTCAAAAGAAATGATGTAACATCCTACTTTCTCAGACGTATTATAACTTAGGACAATTATGAAATAATAATTTTTTTTCTATTTAAAATTACGACTAAACCGTATAATTGCTCTTATTCATTCCAAAATCTCCATATGTTTATCTCGAAAGAGAAATCATCATAAACATTAAATACGGAAGTTATAATCGAACATAACATCTTAACATTAATCATAAATCAATTATTACATTCCCATTAATCAAAAATAAGGTTATACATCATCATTTCTCAAAACATTTAGAATTCAAAATTGTAGAAGTTAAATACATAGGCTACATAACATACATTCAATTCATCATACAATTCATCATGCACTTGCTGAGTGTCATTTCATGCCTCATTCATCCTTGTTTCTGCTACTATCTCCATTTGGAACGTTTGAATATTCCAGACGCAAAGCCCAACTTAGATGATGAATCATCTAAGTAAGGGAACAAAAAACATATTTCGTGCATGGATACAAAATGTCATTTTCCATTTCATTTCGGTTTGAGCCGACCGTACCTTATTACTACTCCTTATTTTTACAGCCTCCTTTCCAGGTCGAGGTGTATGGGTGCACCCTTGAAAAAGCAACAATCCCGCCCTATACTCTCAAACCCTTATACGAATATATGATCAATAATATCATCGTGTACATATGCATATTTCATCATCAATACATGTAAATGCAATCTATATGACATACTCACATCAATGCATGACAACGTGATAAAATTATTTACTTAAAATTAGGTTTTTGGAGTCGAACCACTTACCTTCTCAAGTTTATCGGGTTACCTCAATATTCGCTCATTGTCTCGAAATACGTGCCTTGTCTCGATTTGTGTTCTAACCTCAAAATTCATACAAGTCACTTAAACTTAAGCCTCAAAGCACCATAATCATCATATTTATTTAAATAAGTATTAAAACTTATTTTTTCATAATTTCTTGTATTTTCTTTATCTTTCTCTCTATTTCTTCCTATTTTCCCTCAATAAATCCAAAATTAAATATTTCTCAAATATTACATTATAACAATCCATAAAATAACATTCCTAAATTTTTGAAATTTCTTAGAAAATTTTACTCACCGTAACTTAGCCTCTCAGGCTTCTTCGATATGCGTGCTTTGACTTCGAAAATCATTTAAATCCTCAATTCTCTTGCACCACCTCAATTCTTGCGCACTACCTTGATTCCCTTGCACTGCCTCGATTCTCGTGCACCACCTTGATTCTCTCGCACTATCTTAATTTTTCGTGCGTTATCTCAATTTTCGTGCACCACCTCGAAACGCGTGCCCAAACAATTTTTTCTCGCCAAAATCTCCAGAATAATCATTAATCTCCATTTCCTATTTTCCATAATTTTTCTAGCAATTTTTGAAATTTTCTTCACCTTTTTCCCATTTTCTTCCATTTTCTTTTCTATTTTTCTTTTTCTTCTTTTTTCTCCTCTTCTTCGACCTTTCTTCTTCCTCCTATAGTGCCTTTAACGCTCGAACTGCCTATGCCATGTCTAGCTTCTGCACCTTGCGCTACCGGTCACGCTGATAGCCTCCCGAACCTTCCCCGAGCCCACCGATCACCTCTCGCGTTGCTGCTTCGTTTACTCCTACTCCGCTCCAACTACCAACGATGCGGCTTGCTAGAAGCTTGCGGCCATGGTCGCCTCAACTGCTGCCTCCTTTGGCCAACCTCTCTCTCTCTCTTATCTGATCTCTCTCTTCTTTCTCGCATTTGCTTGCCGAAGCTCTCAACCATTGCTCGGCCAAAACTTGTTACTGCTTACTCGCTACACGTCAGTCATGACTGCTTGGAGCTTGCGACTATAGCCGCTTGTTACTGCAATGGTCACCTTCATCATTTCCTCGCGCGAACTTTCTTCCATCTCCCTTATCTCTCACGCCATAATTATTTATCATCAAACTACTCAAAACATCGATTTTCTCGAAATTAATAACTGACAATTACTCGATAAAGACTGATTTCGCGTCAGTATCCTCACCGGACCCTTTTTTATTCCTTAAACTACTTTAGGGTTGATCCTTACGTGAAACCGGAGCCCCCTTAAGGTTTTGTTAACTTTCCGAGAGTCTCTTACGATAATTCAATTTTTTTAACCTAAATCATAGCTGTAATTTAGCTGTACTGAAAATCGACTCAATTCTAATTTTTTTATTTACCATAAATTCTATCTCTGAACACTCTTCGAGATTATATCATTTTCTTTAGACAATTATGCTCCGGGGCATTCCCTGCAGTTGATTCAGTACTTATAATTGCTATCAAGCCAATTTTTCGGTATTCTAAACCTGCTTAAATTATATGGTATCCTCACGAAAATATGTGTTCTTACAAATGAAGTATGAGAATTAGTTCTTAGACCCAAGGATAAATCTATAATAGGAATCAAGTGGGTTTTCAAGAATAAATTAGATGAAAATGAAAATATAATAAGAAACAAGTAAATACTTCTAGCCAAAGAATACTACCAAGAAGAAGACATTGATTTTGAAGAATCATATGGCACGATAGCTAGGTTAGAAGCAATCAATATTCTTTTAGCCTTTGCCTCTCATATGAAATTCATGTTATATCAAATGGTTTTTCATAGTATCTAGATGGCATGAGTCATATCCGGATGAGTTTAAAGTAATATCTGGATGTTGTTTTAGTATATTCGAATGCCTCTTTTTCCCATCTGAATGAGTTGATTAGCATCACTATGGCCAGGGTTCTTATCCGAATGTTTTTTTGTGCAAATTTCGTTTTTGTTTTTTAAAAAAATAATTAATAAATGAATAAAATAAAATAAAAAATAATAAGAATAATAATAAAAAAGGGCCGACCCAGATAAGGTCAAACCCTCTCTCTATTATCTCTCTCACTTTCTTCCTCCTCTCACCCAAACACCTCTATGTCACGCTCTTCCTCTTCTCACCCGAATACCCCTTTCTCTGTCACTCTTCCGTTCCTTCTCTCGTTGCTGGCATTATTTTCATCGGTTGTCACTGCCATCATCACCTCTATTCCTCCCGCGTCGTTCCATCTTCAATCTCCCTTTTTGGGCATAGGTAAATATATTTTTGTTCTTTCTTTCTGTTTCGGTGTGTGTTATCTTGATCGTGTCTCCGTCGTCTCGTCGATAAGATCCACAATAAGTCTTTGTTTTTATTTATTTATTTATTTATTTGGTTATCCATTATTCCTTCATATATCTCGACCCTTCTTTGTCTCGGTTTCCTTCCTCAAATCTCTAGCATCTCCCTCATCTTCATTGTATCACCTTCATCCAGATCTACCCAGATCCGATATTCAAATATGTCGCTTACAGGCTTCTCCCTCAAATCGTTGCCCTGCCTCTCTTACTCCGTCACTACTAGTTTCTCGCTTGCTCTCACATCTCACTACTCCGTTGCTCGCTCTCTCGCTCTCACATCTCGCTGCTCCGTTGCTCACTCCCTCTCTCTTCTCTCACTTCTTTGTCTTACTCTCGCCCTTACCCTCTCCCCCTCGCCTCTGTTAATCAAAACCTTGCTAAAGGCAAGTCACTAATTAAAAAAAAAAAACTAGAAGCTCATATCAGGACCCCGTTCTTTGTGCGGTGCTTGCAAATTCTTGAGAAGAAAATATACACAATTGCGTGTCTTTGCCCCCTTACTTCTGTCATAAAAAGGATCTACTGATTTTCTCGTTATCCACAAGGTTTTTGGTATCACTAATGCCTCCAAGCTCCTAACCTAGCTTCAGATAAGTGATTGTTATTAGACTACCGCTACACTCTTGTATGAAGCTCAAACTAGGCTTCAAGATCCTATTTATGGCTGTGTCTCCTATATTTTCACCCTTCAACAGTAGGTCGTCGATCTTCAATTTCATCTAGCTTTATTGGAGGAATTACTATTTGCAAACTCTTATGCAAACCCTCTCAATGTTTAAAATTGGTTTCACCTCATAAACTAATTCAAACCCATATTATGACCATGGATCTTTTCTCGTGGATGATCCAAACGCTATTTGGAATTTTGAAAACCCAGTCATCCAAGAAGAAAATGTGTTGTTTCCTTATTTTCAAAAGACTAGTTCGCAACATTACCCAGTCAAAACTATCAGCAGTCAATGGCCATTCCTAGGTGATATCGATAAACTTAGATCCGTTGTGTTTGACAACCATCATCAACACTGAGCATCGACGAAATCCAAAGCTATCAACGTGGGTGACTTAGATTACTCTTTTGTAGATTTTGTCATGCTACTGTACCCCTTGACTATTCTATGATTGCTTTCTTTGTGGATATATTCTATGTCGTGTAATCTTAAATCTATGGTTGAAATGGTTAACGCAAAATTCCATGATGGGTATGACGTACTGTTTTTGATACTTAATGTTGTATCTATATTTTTAGTACTTTTTGATTATTAACCATCATATTGTGGATTATACTTTATATATTTCTCTCATGGACTGTATTGTTATATCTTTATTCTCTCAACTCACATGTCTTTTTTATTATGACAAAAAGGGGGAGAAGAATGAGATTGTATGTATGAGAATAAGTTGTAATTTTAAGATGTAATATTTTTGCGTGAGAGAGAAAAATGTATGATAAATTTTTATGATTGAGAAATTTTGTATGTGAAAAAATTGTATATCTGAGATATAGGAAATCAATCTTGGCAATCAACGCAAGCAAGTGCAATCAAGACAATCCTATTTGAAAATTAGGTTTGGTCCTTTAAAACTTTTTTAAAAAAAAAATTATCTACTAAGCTATATCCAAAACACTTTCATGCTATTAATATTTTTGAAATGGAGAGTTTATAATATAAAATTAAGGGGGAGTTCAAAAATATTTTATCAAATTAATCATCTCATAAATCATGTTTTTGTTATCATAAAAAAAGGGGAGAATGTTGTGCCAACTTGCTCATATTAATTAAGTTTTGATTATTAACAAAAAGAGAATTTTTAATATATAAATTATAGTATTTTTGGTGATTAACAAAAAGAGTATTTTTGTTAAATATATTAATTATAATATCAAATTATTTTTATTAATTTATAAAATATTTTTTTCATAGCATATGTATTATAAAAAATATTATTTTCTATGAAAAATATTTTTAAATATTTTTTTGATCAATTTATAAAATATTTTCATAGTATATGCATTATCAAAAATATTAGTTTCTATTAAAACTATTTTTTTAAATATATTTCTAATATTAATTTATTAAATATTTTTTATATATCATATGTAATATAAAAAATATTATTTTCTATTAACAATATTTTTTAAATATATTTTAAATTTATTTATATAATATTTTTATAGCATATGTATCTTAAAATTATTTTAACAACTAAGTGTATGTATTTGGATTTGAATCGAA
The DNA here is from genome assembly GCF_014633365.1 of Diospyros lotus. Lineage (NCBI taxonomy): Eukaryota > Viridiplantae > Streptophyta > Magnoliopsida > Ericales > Ebenaceae > Diospyros > Diospyros lotus. The sequence continues at coordinate 33,840,860 of NC_068347.1, read as the reverse complement.
GACCTCCTATTTGTCCAAACCTTTCCTTGTCAACTGATCTACAAGCCTCTTAGGTATTTGAGTACATATATTAATTTTAAATTATACTAAGTTTTCCTGTAACGGCCAAATTTTGGATCGTTGAAAAAGTGCTCAAAATGGATATAAATATCCTCCAAATTCATTTTTTGAGTATTCAAGTGCTTCCATTGTATATTCAAGGCACTTGAAAGCTCTCAAACGCTCTCAATTAAAACATCCAAACAATCCGAGACTCTCGAAATATTATTGCACATCCACTGAAAAGCCACAAGCTAAGAGGAGAAAAGTTCTTCAAGTCTTCTATAATAAATCTGAACTTCTCCATTTGAAGTTATAAATTTATTTAAATATTATTGGCTTGTATAATTGTTTTTAATTGTTTATTTGTGTCCAATTATGGACAAATTGTTTGTAATATTTAAATTACCATTGTGGATTGTATAGGTTTCCTAAAACCATTAAAATTTAACTAGATGAATCTAGTTTCTAAGGTAAGTTAGGAAAAAAACATTGGTGTAATGGTTACCTAGAACCCGTTGTAATCTAGGTGTGTATCTAATTTTCAATGTAAGTTAGTGTGAAAATATTGGTGAAATTATTTTAGTGAAACATCAAGGGTGGTTAGATCTTGGGAGAGTAGACTAAGTGTATGTGAAGACACCAAATCATTATAAATTATGTTGTGCCTCATTATATTTATTTTTATTATATATTGTGGCTTATATTTACTATTAATCTCAAATATAATTTATTATATTTATCAAATATATATTTTTTTAATAAAATCATTAATCAAGAATATTTATTAAAATTGAGAAAAATTTTAATTACTCAATTTACCCCCTCTCTTGAGTGGCTATACCCTAAGGGACCAACAAGTTCAAATTACCAAAAAAAAAAAAAAAATCAAAGTACAAAAGTTAAATTAACAAAAAAATTAACTTTTGTAATTAAAATAACAAAAAATTTAATTAATTACTTAAAAAATATAAATATAAATTTAAACATCTACTTTTTATTTTAAATTTTGAGATGTCACCACCTTGGTCAACAGTACACAACCCATGTTGATGACCTACTAGTACCTGGTAGAGGCTAATTTGAAGTTAATAACACCCCTCCCCCTGTCCCACTACCACCCAAAATCATTTCTAATAATTATAATACTCTAATGGCATAAGTTGAATTGTTAAATGAGTAATATATAATTTAGTGAGTTACGAGTTTAATTCTCACTCTATGCAAAAGATAAAGGACCAATTTGTGATTTGCTTCTCCTGATGTAATCAAAGACATGAGCACCGAAAACCGTTCGAAAAACAATCATCTCAATAAAGATTTCCTTCTGTGGTTGGTTTGGGCCTCTATCCAAACCCATTAGTTTTCCCTTTCTCTCCATCGATTATTAAAATGATAAAAATATCATAATATTTTCTCTCCTCCTCCCTTATCCTCCATCTGAGTCAAAAAGGAGAGAATGATAGACAAAGAGATTTCAATTAGGGTGTGTTTGATAGCATAAAAAATGTCACATCTAAGGAATTAAATTCCATCTTTGATATTTGACACACTATATTTTCTATGAAATTGAATTTCATGATACAATTATTACAGCATATTTTTGTCTTTTTTTCATGAAAAATTTCATTTAGGAGGAGATGATTTTTGTTTTCCATACAAATTGAAAAATATTTTCATTTCCAACTAAATAATATCAAACACACTCTTAGTTTACCCAAAAAAAGGAGAAAGTGAATCCAATGAATTTTTAAAGGCTAAAGTCATATGCAGTCCCTTCATCTTTTCTCATTTAACCATTTGACCGCACACTCTTAGTTTACCCAAAAAAAGGAGAAAGTGAATCCAATGAATTTTTAAAGGCTAAAGTCATATGCAGTCCCTTCATCTTTTCTCATTTAATCATTTGACCGCCCTTAACTTAAAGGACCTATTAACCCTCTCTAACTTTTAATTTAAACTTATTAAACACTCTAACTTGTAATTTAAGAGCCACCAGCCCCCTCAAAGTCTAGTCAGCATGGTAAACATCACTGAGCAAGTGTGTGGGAGAAATTGGAGCTAATAGTTTAAATTCTTATTATTTACTGTAATTTTCTTTCTTGCTGCTCATTGTAACTTTATACTTATTATTTTTTGCTTATTATTTTCTTACTGTTTATTGTAATTTTAATTTTTTAGAATGCCAATATTTAAAAAATATAAGTGTTATATCCTACCAAGTCAAGTGTAAAATTATATGTTAAAAAACTTTAATTTAATTTTATATTATAGACGTGAAGATCAACTTATTCATATTAGATTATATAATATAAAAAAATCAATCCCCTATTGCATTATTTCATAATCATTTCCATTCATCTTTCGAGCCAAGATTGGAAATACCAGGATTGGAAGTAAAATTCAAGCAAATTAATTCATTCATAATCAAAAATCAATCTCCTGTTGCATCAAACAAATGTTTGCATTAAAAAATAATTAATTTTACTGTTGGAACGCTAGTTTGAGCTCCAATTTGTTACTTCATCACCTGCATCTCAATCATTATTGACTATTGAAAGAAGAAGTTGTGACAGAGATGATAATCGATAATAAAGATAATTTGGGTATTTCAATGCGTATGTTGTACGCTCTAACTTAATTTAGGTGAGGTATACAATCGACGCGAAATACATAATCTAATAATATAATTAAAATAATAAAAGATCTGGATGATACTAGAAAAAAACAGCCAAGTAATTGTAAACCATGAAGAAAAATGAATATCTCAAGTAAATTAATTTTTGAATTATCTTTAGTTTTTTAATTATATCACCTTTTAAATATAATAAGCACATTTTATAATAGTCGGGCCCAACATCCATGGCCCAAACATGAACTAATCTCCAAAGAACCGTCTGTATGCTATCATTAATATACATTTTAAAATAATTTAATCATAAAATATAAAATTCAAGAACTACTACAATGTTGCAAAATACAAAATGGACAAATTATGAAAATAATTCAATTTTTTTTTTGAATTTATAATTTTTTTGGATTCTTTTAATTTTGACAATTATATTCAATTTGATTTAATGCGATGTAATTTTATCTAATATAAAAAATTAATTTAGAGGAAAAGTGTTCATGTTAATTTAATATGTTAGATGTTATATAATAATAATATTTATGACACTCACAAATACACATAAATAAAAAAATTGTAACTTGAATTCTCAAATAATCTCCCAATCCTCTACAACTCTTGAACATTACCAATTGTTGTTAGCCCCTCACTGTAGTAGTCAATTGTATTAGTTGTCATTTTTTATCATCATGACTGTTCATGTTCTTTCTCTAATCATCGAGTCGGATAGTCGATCTTCTCTTGTTGACAAGACCTTTTGTTTCATTTTCTTTAGTCTCTTCCCAATTGGTGATGCCTTCGACACTACATTTTCATCTTCAGTCGCAAAAACCGATCATCCGTTCGATTGGTTCATATCTTCCCAAACTAATGGTTTCTTTGTTTTCTCGCCTTCTACCACAATCGACGTCTTATTATTATATAACATATAGTATACCAAATCAAGTTGACCGCATTTCTCTTTAAATCAATTTTATGTGTTGGATAAAATTGTAATTGATTAAGTTAATTTAGACTTAATTGTCAAAATTGAAAGAATTAGATAAAATTACAAATTCTCCAAAAATTTAGATTATTTTCATAATTTGTCCATAGAAAATTTAAGAACCAAAGTGTTATTTACCTATTATTTATAATTAAGTTGAGTCCGCTTGTGAATGTCCATTAGCAAAGCTTAATTGATGGGAATCGATTTCTCTATCATTAATCAGCTGTTACCGATGCCGCCGTTCGTCACGAAAGACGTCACGGCCGGCCGGCGGCTCCATTCGCGTATAAATGAAGAAGAAGCATAAGCGGCAGCATTAATTTCAAGGGCTTGTTCGAAGGAGGAGTTGCAGAATTCATGGATGATCTTCGAGTCCTTCTCGTGACTTTTCCGGCCCAAGGCTTCATCAACCCATCTCTCCAAATGGCCAAGCGCCTCGCCTCCATGGGCCTCACCGTCACTTTCGTCACCGCCGCCTCCGCCCTCAACCGCATGGCCAAAGCCACCGCCACTCCTCCGGCGGGCTTGACCTTCGCCCCCTTATCAGACACCGACTTGGATCTCGACGGCGATTTAGAAACCTACCTGATTGAGCTCCGGCGTCCGGGGTCGGAGGCCGTGGCCGAGATCATCACATCCGCCGCCGGGAGCGGCCAGCCTTTTAACCTCGTCGTCTACACCTTGCTCCTCCCATGGGTGGGCCAAATCGCTGGTTCTCTTAATCTTCCGTCGATATTTCTCTGGGTTCAACCCGCTGCCCTCTTTGGACTTTACTACCATTACTTGAACGGCTACGGGGACGCCATTAGAGAGATTATCAGTGACCCTTCACTGTTCGTCGACTTGCCAGGATTACCTCGCCTCCATAACTGCGATCTTCCCTCTTTCATACGCGCTTCAAACGTCAATAGTGTTCCAATTCCACAACTTCGAGAGCATCTAGATGTTGTTGCCACAGAAAGAAACCCTAAAATTCTTGTCAACTCATTCGATGCATTGGAACCGGAGGCGCTCAGAGTGATCGAGAACATCGACTTGGTCGCCGTCAGACCGCTAATCCCGTCGGCTTTCTTGGACGGCAAGGATCCGTCTGACACTTCATTTGGAGGAGACCTCTTTCACAATGTTAGTATCTTTTCTTTTCTTTTTTTTTTTCCCTGCAAGTTCCTCTCATGTTCTAATCACATACAAGTTTAACAAATAATACTTATGAGATATAACACATCAATTTGTAAAAATTATTTATCAAACTTATTTGATATAACATTTTTCATGATTTTTATAAACTAAATTTATATTTTTATCTCTTTTTTTTTTTTTTGTAACTACTTAAATTTTTCATTATTTTGATTATATTCATACATTTATACTTTTGAATCAATTTAATTTTTGTATTTTTATATTTTTTTATGTAAAAATTTTAATTTTTTATTTTATCAATCACACCCTTATACATGTATTCTTAAGTTAATTTAACCAAGTATATTGATGCATAAAAAATTAAAAAAATTAAATTGATTCATCTCCCTTTATCTTCTTTTTTACACATCAAAAATACAAAAATTATATTGATTAAAAAATATAAATATATCGGTGTAATCAAAATAACGAAAAGTTCATATTATTATAGAAAAAAAATGTCAAAACACTTATTAGTTAAATTGACTCCAAAATATAGATTTAAGATGTATCTGAAATTAATAATAAAAAATTTAAATAACTACACTATGAAAACATAAAAATAGAAAGATAAAAATATAAATTTGGGCATTTTTATATCCGTCGAGTCAGTGGACTGACACAAAATAACCATTATTCATTTTCTTTTTTCGGGGCAACCCGAACAAACAAGGGTGAACTGATCATCTTTAGACCACCACAAAGTGATTGATTGAATTCAAAGAAAGGTTATTTCTTTCTGCTAATATCAAAGTGTTCTAAAACAGAGATTACAAAACTACATGGAATGGCTGAATTCAAAGCCCAAGGAATCCGTTGTTTACGTGTCGTTCGGAAGCGTCGTGGTTCTATCGGATAAGCAGAAGGAGGAACTTGCTCGAGGGCTGCTGGAGAGCCGCCGGCCGTTCTTGTGGGTGATGAGAGGATCGGAAAAAGGCGAGAAGCTGAGCAGAAAGGAGGAACTGGAAGAGCATGGAATGATGGTGCCGTGGTGTTCCCAGGTGGAGGTTCTGCAACACCCATCGCTGGGATGCTTCGTCAGCCACTGCGGCTGGAATTCAACCGTTGAAAGCTTGGTTTCCGGCATCCCGGTTGTGGGTTTTCCGCAGTGGTACGACCAGGCGACGAACGCGAAGCTTGTTGAAGATGTTTGGATGACGGGAAAAACAGTGGGAAAGAACGAGGAAGGGGTAGCTGAAAGCGGGGAGATCAAGAGATGCATAGAAATGGTGATGGAAGGTGAGGAGATGAGAAGGAATGCCAAGAAGTGGAAAGATTTGGCTAAGGAAGCTGCCATAGAAGGTGGGTCGTCGGACTTGAATCTCAAGGCGTTTATCGCCCATGTGAAGGCTGAGATTCGAGGCTGAATCATTTTCCCGGAAAATGGCCGAGAATTTCTTCTCGTTTTGCTTGGAAATTTTCGTGGAAAAATAAATGTTATTTAAGGCTATGTTTGTTTTGTGTTTGGGTATAAAAGTTTAGGATGGGTCAAAGCATCTTTACAAATATATATATATATATATACATCTATAAATAAATACATATAAACTTAATATTTTAATATATATTAAAGTAATAGAGTCCTTGCACATATTTTTCCACTTAAAAATTGTCTTTAATTTTTTTTTAGGAAGTCATATATATAATTATAGCAATCACGTATGAATTTAATTGCGAGCAGCCTTGGAATATGAATGGAATGATAGAACGTTGCGGACAAAGTTTCAAAAATTTCAAATTTGCTACTAAATAACTTAATGGAGCAGCATTGAAGACCAAAACCTATGGATATTATTATTAGTAGTAGTAGCAGCAGCATCAGTAATAGTAGTTTTAGTATTAGTATTAATTATAGCAATCACATACGTCCATTTCTGTGCTTCAAATATAAATATTTAATGGACTCTTTGAAAATCCAAAAATTGCACGAAAACCCAACTGAATGTTTAATCACGTACGCCCATTTCTTCCTTTCTTCCATTGATGTTTTGGTCTATACGAGGCTACTGTTCAAGATTCATATAAGAGATTAGAATTTATCTGAAATTGACGATTTGTACACTGTGATAAGAATCAATGATGACAATAACCTAATCACGAAATGTCAGATAAATGACAATGACTTAAGTGTCATTTCATACCTCATTCATTTTCGTTTCTGCTACAATCTCTGTAATACCCCGAGACCCAAAGGAAGATAGTATATATAAGTAAAAAAAGAAACAACACCAGCTAGATACATTTTGGGCTGAATGTAGGCAAGAAACTCCGGGGTTAAGCATGCTTGAGGTGGGAAAGCTCAAGAATAGGTGACCCCCTGGGAAGTTCGCGTAGGCCTATAAAGATAAGTTGTTTCGGTCCTTCCTATCACTCGATATAGGATGTTACAGGTGATATCAGAGCCGACCCTTGGTGAAGGCGATCCAATGAGGACGGGAGTGACGTTGGGGCTCAATGGCCTATACAATGAGCGATTTCTAGCAGGCTTCTAGGATGGCAGCCTCCAAAGGGAGAAAGGTCTAGGACCAATTGTAAGGTCGCATGACAAGAACGCCATGTGCTCAAGGGGAGAGAATGTAATATCCCGAGAGCCCAGAGGAGAATAATATATATCGAGCATAAGTAAGAAATGAAACAACACCAGCTGGATACCTTTTGGGCTGAATGTAGACAAGGAACTCTGGGGTTAAGCGTGCTTGAGCTGGGAAAGCTCAATGATGGGTGACCCCATGGGAAGTTCACGTAGGTCTACCAAAGTAAGTTGTTTCGGTTATTCCTATTGCTCGATGCAGGATGTTATAATCTCCATCTAGAACGTTTGAATATTCTATGAGTAAAACCAAGTTAGATGATGAATCATCTAAGTAAGGGAACAAAAAACATATTTCGTGCATGAATGCAAAATATCATTTTCCATTTCATTTTGGTTTAAGCCGACCATACCTTATTGCTACTCCCCATTTTCACAGCCTCCTTACCAGGCTAAGGTGTATGGGTGCACCCTTGAAAGAGCAACAGTCCCAGCCTGTACTCTCAAACTCTTATACGAATGTATGATAAATAATATCACCGTGTACATATGCATATTTCATCATCAATACATGTAAATGCAATCTACATGAACATATTCACGTCAAGAAATGACAACATGATAAAATCATTTACTTAAAATCAGTTTTTTTTTTTTTTTTTTTTGTGGAACCACTTACCTTCTCAAGCTTATCGGATATCTCGATATTCGCGTCTTACCTCAAAATACATGCACAATCTTGAATCCCGAACCCGACCTTAATTCTCGCACGCCACCTTGATTCTCGTGCTCAGCCTTTATTCTCGTACCCAGCCTCGATTCTCGCACACAACATCAATTTTTGTGCACTGCCTCAAAACATGTGGCCGAATAGTTTTTCTGGCCAAAATCTCTAGAATATTATCGAAATATAATTTCCTATTTTTTAGAATTTTCTAGAATTTTTTTCATATTTTTGCTTTTTTTTTTCTTTTCCTCTTTCTTTTCTTTTTCTTTTCCTTTTTTCTTTTTTTTCTTTTCTCCTTCTCCTATTCATCTTCTTCTTTTCTCCTTCTTCTGCAACGAACAGAGCATCACCATGCCTAGCTCTGCCTTGTCACCTCCATTGTCTGACCTCATTGGCCAATACTTGGGCCACCGCGGCCTCACCTTGCCACAGCAACCAACACCACCTCACCTCCCGCGCATAGTAGCAGCATTGTTGCCTTGCTTGACTTCCTCACGAACAGCCATGGCCGCTGCGACTGTGGCCATGGCAGCTGTAATACCCGAGAAATTCTAAAGGACTCAAGGAAAATTTATCTTGGAGCAAAAAAAATGGAATTTAAGGATAAATGAAGGATATAATGGTAATTTATTACCGTACAGATGACCAAATCAACTACCGGGAGTGCCCTGGAGCTAAGATGCTAAAAGAAAATGATGTGGAATTAACAAGCACCCCGAGATAGGATTTATGGTGCAGAAAGAAATCAGATAATGAACAGTTTTCGGTACAGCAAAATAACAACTACCAATTAGGCTGCAATACCGAATTATTATAGATGACTTCTCAGAAGTCAACGAAAGCTTGAGGAGACTTCATTTTTTCATAAGGAACAACCCTTCAGTGGTTTCAGGAAGAAACTAGAGGGTTTGAGGCCAAAATGAAGATTCGGGCTTAAGTGCAGTTTTTAGAAATTGCTAGAGGAAGGCCGAAACGATATTTTCTCAGAATCCTCAAGGGTCAAATGAGTGTTTTAGGACCTGAGGGACTCAATGGAAATATTGGAAAGTTCAGGGGTTAAGTGAAATGGGCTAAAGTGATAATAGCCAAAGTTTGAGGGGCCAAAGTGCAATTTTAAGAAAATCTCCAAACAACCATGGCCGACCGACCCATCAAATCACCGAAATCGGCCACAGGGATGGCACGAGGGTTGCCCAGGGACTAACTTTTGTGAAGGCTGGACCGACAAAGGCCACGAGGATGGCCGAAAATTGAGCAAAGAACGATCAACTTTTGGTCGCGCGATGATGGCCCTGCAACTTTCGATTTTGGTCGCTTGGGGTCGATTTCAGGGTGATCTAAGGTAGGTTTAACCTCTAAGGGGCTTGGGTTGCTCGAGCAAGGCCATTTGGACGCTCCATTTTGTCTATAAA